>NC_092335.1:345001250-345352500 GCF_046630445.1 Rutidosis leptorrhynchoides | reverse complement strand
TGATGCAACGATGAGCGAGGGAGGAGCATATGAGGCTACATCGAAGCGCCGCTCCTCTGTGTGGCTCAACCCTCTAGTCAAGAAGAGTAAAGCTGCAAATTCTTCCGAAGGTAAAAATATAACTTAAATTATTCTGCTGAAGTTTATATCTTACCTTGCTCATGCTTGACTGTGGAATTTTCATGCTAGTTGTGCATATTGAAGAAGATGTGGAGCCTACCGTTTCCTCTGTTGTTCCATCTGCTACCCATGCGCCCCCTCTGCTCCCAACTGTTAATGTACAGCCAATCACACCCATTCCTCTTGCCATGATTGCTCCATCTTCTTCAACGCCTACTGCCAACCGTGCTAGTGCTACCCCTTCTGCCCGAGCGCCCATTTTAAATGAAAACCGATACGTGCCTAGTCAAGTGGACAACTTGGCTACTATGTTGAATGTGTCAAAGCGCGCCGCGATTGAGCAGAATTTGTACATGCAAGGGTGCCCTACTGCTGTCGTTAGGCAAGAGTTAGAAAAAAATGACACCAGAGCAGAAGCTAAATTTCGTCATGCAGCTATTGTTTTTAACATGGGTAAGGGACTGCGATAGGCTGAGCACCGAGCGCACTTATCGCGCTGATCTTAACATGTCCGAGCAATTGTAGAAGAGGGTGCAGGTTCTGGAGACAAAGGTTAAAGTGGCCAATGACGTGCTGAAAATAGCTGAGGCCACTATTGAGTCTTTGAAAAAGGAGAAAGTTGATTTTCTATCCTCGCAGGTAGACTATGAAGAGGAAAACAGGGTACTAAGGGAGGAGCTTGTTATTGCTAACTCCAATGTTGATTTGCTAACCTTTGAGAGAAACGATCTTACCACCCAGGTTACGAAAGTGTCTGCGAGCCGTGACGTCATTCGACGAACTTATGTAGATCTACGCATGGCACTTCTGACCATTACTACTCATGCACTGGGCGCCTCCATTGTTACAGAGCTTTACTCATAAGCTCTTAAGGCGACTAAGGCATTAGAACGGGTGCGCTTCTAAGATTTAATCTCTAAGAACATCGAGGTACCTGCTATTATTCCCCAAGTCATCACAGATCAACTTGAAGAGGATGCTTACGAGAAGCTACTTGAGTCCAGCAAGGAACTGGAAAACATTTCAATCCAAACTCTGGCAGATGCTGCCCTTGATCCTGTTGTTTCTGTGCAAGATCTTTTATCGATGAAGATTTAGGTTGGCGAGCCAATGCTCTCCGTTGGGGGTTGCAAGGCGTGCCTTTCATGGTGCCTTGTAATGTTTTTTGAATAGTGTTGGGGGGTCTTGGGTGCGCCATAAGCTTTCATTGCTTTTGGCCCCTTGCGTTCAATGCCTTTGGGGGGTGCACCTGCTATTAGCATGCTTCTTGAGGCGCTTTTAGCATCATGGGTGTGCCCCTCAGTTCTAGTTTAGTTGTTTATTTTCTGTTTTTATGGGGCAATCCGCCTGATCGCTGCAGGCGAGGGTTCGAAGGATTGCTACCATTAGTGTAGGGCACCGTTCCAAACAAGCCACATAGTTTAGATTTTATTTTTTCTGCAATTGTAATGGCCTGCATGTCAACTTAACTATTGTGCTACAGGCACTTTTTTGTAATGGTACTATGTAATCAATGATATGCATTGTTTCTTTCATAATGGTAATAAGTAAAGTAATCCAATATCTTTCTTATCATATCGTTCGCATCATTAGGCGCGTTAAGTTCTTAAAACTTAAAGTTTTATTTGTATACAAACCAATGTATACCCATTTATACTCCAAAATTAATAATATTAACCGACGCTAAACTATTGTGCACATAGCAAACGCTTTTCATTACATTATTAAGTAAATTATTCAGAGTCTTCCAAGTGAACCAACACTTAGGTTAGTGGGCAAGCAACCCCAATGCTTGTCGTTTATAGTCATGACTTGCAGTCTTCTAGTTTGCGAGAGTGTGTTGGTCTAGGCAAACCAATGCTTGTTACCCACCCTAAAATCTAGCCTTGTAACCAAACAGGCTTCTGCCACGCAGGACCTAGAGATCATCCCTTAAGGAGGCAGGATTCATGTAATAGTTGTCATATTGTGCGTTGAAATGTAACCAAACACTTCCATTCAAAAAATAAAATTTATTTATTACAAAATAAATCAAATTCTCAAGTCATATCCAAATGACTATTTATTGCAACCATGAAAGAAATACGAATTGTCTTAAAAGTAAACAAAGTAATATTTTAAACGAACTAAAAAAAATGCAAATGATTAAAACTCGGGGTGATCAATCCCTAGTACTGCAGCCTGACAATCATATATAACATCTTTTCAAATTGGTTGCATGCCACGTGCGAGGTATTCGCTCTCCATTTAATCTTGTCAGGATATAGGACTCTATTGCACTTATTCTAATAACTTCGTAAGGACCTTCCCAGTTTGGTCCCAACTTTCCAGTATTCTCTGCCCAACTTGCTTCATTATTGCGCCGTACATAATCTCCAATTCTGAACGACATAGGCTTTACACGCTTATCGTAGTATTTAGAGATCTTCTGCTTGTTAATTACTTCTCGTATGGTAACTATTTCTCTGTGCTCTTCTAGCATATCTAGACTAGTGCTCAAGCCTTCATCGTTACTTGACTCGTCGAAGTCGTGTATGCGCTTCGTCGAAACCATTAATTCTGTGGGAATTACTGCTTCCATTCCTTAAACCAAGCTGAACGGTGTTTCTCCTATGATGTTTTTATGAGTGGTACGATGTGCCCACAAAACACTTGGGAGGTCATCGACCCCCTCGTTACCATACAAACCCAGGTATGCTTTATCCCCTTTACAATATCGCGGTTTATTACTTCACATTGGCCATTGGCCTGTGGGTGAGCGACCGAAGTGAAAGACTGCTGGATATTCAGCTCTTGACACCAGCTTTTAAAGGGCTCGCCTTTAAACTGAGTACCATTGTCGCTGACAATTTCATTGGGGATTCCAAACCTGTACACAATATCTTCCCAAAAGAAGTTACGGCTGCGCCTGCCAGTAATTGTTGCCAATGCCTTTGCCTCCACCCACTTGGTGAAATAATCAATTGCCACCACCAAGAATTTTATTCCTCCTGAGCACACAGTAATAGGACCGACAATGTCGATGGCCCATTTGCTGAATGACCTTGCTGCCTTTATTAGTATCATGGGATACCGTTGTGCTCGACTTATTGGCACGTGCTGTTGACATGATTGGCATGTCCTTACAATTTATCTTGCGTCGCTGCGAATGGAGGGCCAGTAATAACCTATGCGCATCACTTTTGCAACAAATGTTCTGTACCCAGAGTGTAAGGCACAAGAGCCTTCGTGAACTTCTCGAAGCACCACTTTAGCTTGATTAGGTCCAATGCACAACAGGCTTGGACCTAAATAGGATTTCCTGTATAAAACACCTTCGATTAACGTGTACATGGGAGCTTTCATGCGGATCTTTCGCGCTTCTTTTACGTCTGCCGGGAGTTCACCCTCAATTAAGAATTTCACCAATGGTGTCATCCATATTGGGCTTTCCTCCTCGATGGACGTAACAGTTGATTTCTCGTCAATAGATTTTTCTGTTAACACTTCAACCCACACGCTTTTGCGTAGATGATCAAAAGCCAAAGCAGCCATTTTTCTCAGTGCGTCTGCCTTCTTGTTTTGCCCCCTGGGTACCTGCGTCAATCTAAAAACATCAAACTCATTTGCTAATTAATGCACCAGATCCATGTATCATTGCATAGAGGCTTCATGCGCTCCAAACAATCCATTGACCTGGTTAGCGACCAATTGTGAGTCAACATATGCGTCCAAGTGCTTTATTCCGAGCTGTTGCACTATGCGCATCCCAGACAGTAACACTTCATATTCAGACTCATTATTGGTCGCAGCAAACGTGAACCGGAGTGCATAAGTATGCTCCTCTCCGTCGGGACTTGTGAGGACCAGTCCAGCGTGTCATAACCCGTCCTAATCCATCTGGACGAAGTCATCAACATTTGGTCCCATTGTGATGATCGACTCTAAGTAATGTTCTTAAAATGAGCAAATGCACAACGGAAGATTTCTTTCATACCTGAGAATAAACATGCTTTAAAGTGTCAACCAAAAGGTTGGTGAGTTCATAGATTTATCTTAAACAATCATTTCAATAATTTCAATAGACCACAAGATTTAATTTTCATAGTTAACTACAAGAACACTCATCTGCAAAAATTATAATACAGGAACACTCATCTGTATAAAAATCCATTCATATGGTGAATAACTGATACCGACCTTAACAAGATGCATATAGAATATCCTCAAATATACAGGTACACTCATCTGTATATAAATATCGAAGTACTAAAGCATCCATAACCTGGATGGGGCTTGTTGGGCCCCGATAGATCTATCTTTAGGATTCGCGTCAATTAGGGGGTCAGTTCCCTAATTCTTAGGCTACCAAGCTAAAAGGATGATATTCAATTTAATAATCCAGCCATAGAATGTAGTTTTGAGTACTTGTGTCTATTTCTTCAAACATTTATAAAAGCATCGCATGTATTCTTAGTCCCCAAAAATATATATTGCAAAAGCATTGAAAAATGGAGCAAATGAAACTCAAAATACAATATTTTGTAGTAAAAATATGCATACGACGGAACTGAACAATGGAGGGTTGGCCTCTGATTCATGAACCTATATCATTTTTATATATATATATATATATATGTATATATATATATATATATATATATATATATATATATATATATATATATATTAACACATATAATGAAAATCAAATACTTCCATCTATTAATTATATAGCATTTATATATTTAGTGTTGTAGTTTATATATATAATTTGTACTAAATTCTAATATATATTATATCTTAAATTACATGTTATATATGTATTTATTTTATATAAACATAATAGAAATGTTAATATTTTTAATATATAATTATAGATAATATTAATATAATTATTGTATGAGTATATTTTTATATACAACATATTTATTTATTATAATAATATAATAATAATGATAATGAAGTTTTAAATAAAAAGGTATTTTAATAATAATGAAAATAAAAAATAATAATAATAATGTTAATAAAAAATGAAAATGAAAATACTTACAATACTAACAATAATGATAATACTAGTAAAAATAAATAAAATATGTTATAAGTTAATAATAATAATGATAATCCTTATATTAATTCTTAATGATAATACTAATACTAATGTTAATAATAATAATAATAATAACAATAATCTTAAAATCATGTTAATAATAATAATAATAATAATAATAAAAATAATAATAATAATAATAATAATAATAATAATAATAATAATAATAATAATAATAATAATAATAATAATAATAATAATAATAATAATAATAATAAAGGTAATAATGATAACTACCTTTCAAGAAAAAAATTCCAAAAATAAATGTCTATGCCCGGGCTCGAACTTGAGACCTCTCGCTTAAACCCCCACACCCCTAAACCACTAATCTGTCCAATGCTTTTCTGTTTTGAATCATATCCTAAACTATATAACCCGTCCAAACAACCCCTTCATAGTTCAAGCCCAAAAGCAACTAGCCTAAGATGTTAGTCCATCTAAATTCGAGAAGCCCAATGATACGTCCCAACAAGGGAGTCCATGAAATAATTTTGGGGTTTTGGTGTGGTTCCAATTCGATTGACCGTAGGAGTTACAAAAAAATATCGAGGCTGTCATTATCATCCTTCCATATTTATCATCATTATTGCACAACACCAATATAATAATCTCCATAACCAATATCATATCATCATCTTTATCATACATCATATCATCATCATCATCATCATCATTAATCTTTACTGTTTCACATCAAAAAAATAGAAATAGAACCAGAAGTCTATCGTTGTAGCAGTAGCAGTACAACTACAAGAAGAATGAAAGAATAAAAAAAATGGCGATGGGAATGGTAATTGAACAAACCATAAACGAGAATAGTAGGAGTAATTAGTGATGATTTTGGTGTGGTATTTTTAATGAAGGTGATGGATTTCAAACGAGAAACAGAAAAACATAAAAGCTGTGTCATACCCCGTCCTAATCCATCTGGATGAAGTCTTCAACATATGGTCCCATTGCGAGGTACTGTCCTAAGTATGCCATGAACGACTCCATGTAATATCCTTAAAATCAGCAAATGCACGACGGAAGATTTCTTTCATACCTGAGAATAAACATGCTTTCAAGTGTCAACCAAAAGGTTGGTGAGTTCATTAGTTTATCATAATCGATCATTTTCATCATTTTAATAGACCACAAGATTTTCATTTCTATTTCTCATAAATATACGTCCCATGCATAGAGACAAAAATTATTCATATGGATTGAACACCTAGTAACCGACATTAACAAGATGCGTATGAGAATATCCCCTATCATTCTGGGACATCCATCAGACATGATAAAACAACATCGAAGTACTAAAGCATCCGGTACTTTGGATGGGATTTGTTAGACCCAATAGATCTATCTTTAGGATTCGCGTCAATTAGTAGATCGGTTTACTAATTCTTAGGCTGCCAAGCAAAAGTGGCATATTCAGCTTCGATCATTCAACCATATAATGTAATTTCAATTACTTGTGTCTATTTCGTGAAACAGTTATAAAAACAGCGCATGTATTCTCAGTCCCAAAAATATATATTGCAAAAGCATTTAAAAAGGGAGTAATGAAACTCACCATACTGTATTTTGTAGTAAAAATACATATGACATCATTGAACAAGTGTAGGGTTGGTCTCGGTTTCACGAACCTATATTATTCATATATTTATTAAAACATATACTTGTAATCGAACAAGTTTAGATATTATTATTAATTGTTATTTCAGTAATTTGTATGTTTCATTGGTAACTGTTTTAACTATATTTATTTTATATACCTTAGATAAATAATTAGTATTTATTATGAAAATATTACTGTTGTTATGCGATATGTTTTAAATATATTCTTATATAGCTATTTATTTGTTAAAATAATATCAATAATAATAAATAAAAATTAGTATCTTTTTATGATAATAATAATACTAAAAGTAATTAGATTTATTAATGATACTGCTATTAATAGTTTTGATAATAATACTACTAATAAAAGTAATGTTAGTAATAATAATAATTCCAATGAAAAGATAATAATGATAAGATAAAAATGTTACTTTTCATAAAAATAATATTTTAAATAATAATGGTACTTTTAATAAAAATGATGATTCTAATAGAAATATTAATAGTCATATTAATAATAATACTATATATTTTAATAATAATAATAATAATAATAATAATAATAATAATAATAATAATGATAATAATATTAATTATACTAATAATCTTATTTCTAATATTGGTAATAATAATAATTACTTAATAATAATCAATAATAAATAATAATAATAATAATAATAATAATAATAAATAAAATAATAATAATAATAATAATATAATAATAACAATAAGAGTATTTGTAATAACTACCTCAAAGGAGTAGCCCTTAAAAAAATGCCAAAGCTCGAGTTTGAACCCGCGACGTCCCGCTAACCCAACGTATACCCAAACCATCCAAGCTAATCAGTTTTTCCTAATCAATAACGAGTTATCCATCATCATTAACGAATCATGATCATAATCATATAAACCGTCACCGCCATCATTATGTATCATTATCAATATCTTAATCATACTTTAATTCTAAACATCATAATATCACGCCATAATCATCATCATAACTTAATATACACATCATCATACCCGTTAATCATCACGTACATCATTAACATCATAATCAAAATCATGATTATAATTATATCAACTTCTCATCACCATCTTATGTTAATATCGTCATCATCAAATCCTATTCATCGCCTAATCATCATCATCGTACATTTATTTTTATCCTAACCACAATTATGAATCATCATCCTCAACTTCATTAAACTTCTCGGTTCATTTAGCAAAATCAAAACACAAGCCCAATAATCTAAATAGAACTGAGCCCAATCAGAAAAAGGAATTCTCGGCCCAAGTTGATAAAGGAACTCTCGGCCCAAGTAGCCAAACTAACGATTTAATAAGCCCAACAGAAAAAGATTTCATGGACTGTATTGTTTTCATGAATCTCCACCGAAAAATGCAGGGATTAACTAATGTCTGCATCATCGTGTTTTAATATGTATCAGCACCACGTCATTTCCCATTAACTATCATAATCATCTTCTCCATCATCCTAGGCATCAATATTCTAATCTAAACCATTATTTCTAGCAATCATCATCTTCTCTAATTAATAGCTCATTTTCAAGGTAACCTCACCATCTAAATCATTATTTATTATCTTCATTGTTGTTCGTATAAAAAAAAAGAGTTTCATCGATACAGAAGACTTCCATCAATTAGTTCTTGGTCATGTATAACTTTTAATATGGTTTGTGGGGTTCTCTTTGGACGGCCACAAACAAGAGTATCCCACATGAATCAGGACTTATTAAAGTTTTGTATAAAGAATTTCCACTACACTTAATTTGGCCACTTTAATTTCGTGACCCCTCATATCTCCCAATGCAGTCGGCATCTTTGTTCCTCAAGCATATTAAAATGCTTTACAATTCACTAAATATAATTATTAACAAGAAGTGGCCTGGCTCGAATATTAGCACAAACGAAAAAAATTTTTGTCTGTTTGCAGTGAGTTAGTATCGATGGGGTTATAGGGTTTGACAACACATCATATACCCATCAAAGTTACTTTAGAAATATGGAACGTCCTTTAATTGAGTGACTCAAATTTGTCGGCAAGATTGAAGCTTTTTATTACACTTGTTTATTAACAAATGTGTTATTTATAATGCATCCAAATAGAGTGAGTTTTAACATGTTCTTACCCTTGTCCTCTCATCACAGATCGTGGTGTTTGAAACAGGAGCAGGAGAATTAAAATAGCAGTAGTAATACAGCTGTAATTAAGGTGGTTTTATGTGGATGTCTTCGAAGTAGAAACAGGATTTAGAAGCAGTAAAGAAGGCGATGTTTTATAGGGACAAGAATCAGGAATATAGCTGCAACCATAGCAGGTAACGAGTAGCCTGAGGTGGCTATTTTGAAGGTTTACAATGGTGGTTATTTATGATCAAGATGGTTCCACTATGGTGGTGATTGTTTATTTTTGTCTTGTAAAGTGGTTTGTTTCATTTGTGAAGGTGGTTATGATTGTTGTTCATAACAGAAACATACGGGTATCAAATAGTTTTAATGATGTGATCGATGGTGGTTTCCTGGACGAGAGAAGAAGAGGATAAGAAGGTGTTGCAGTGGAGATGATCATGGTGATAGAAGTTTGTCTTTGTTTTGGCCGATTGGACAAAGAAAGAGAGAACCAAGTTGCAAGTGGGTGTGTTTGAGTTTGTAAACAAAAAATAGAATTACATATATATCGCGATTTAATTTAGTTTAATCAAGGGGTGAAGGTGATTGATATGGATTTTATTCAAGGTAATGTTGTGGATTGATAATTGAAGAAGATACAGATATGTATTCATTGTATCTAGTTAGAAGTAGGGAAAAACAATGATACTTTAATAATTAAAGTAAACTATTACATGAGTTTAGAAATGTTTATGAGTAAGAGAAAGCGTGTGAAACAATTATGCCAGCTGTGTTTAAAATCACATGTGGACGCATATGATATATAGAATATGAAAGTTGATAGATATTTGGTCATGGATTTCAAAAGTGAAATAGTAGGTGTCAGGTTGTCTAAAAAAATGTGTGATTGCTAACAGGGTAATACGTATATATAATTTTGAAAGGTAAATGAAACAGAAAGTGCACATATCTAATATAGAGAATTTAGATAGATGGAAGAAACAAAAGAAATAAGATTAGATGGTGATTAGAAAGGAATTAAGTGGGAAATAGTGAGTGTGAAGAAAACAAAATACCAAAACAGTAAACCTCGTGAATTTAATATTTGAATAGTATACGAATATAAGTAATTTATGAATTTAGTAGTAAGTGGGTTTTGATTGGAATGATTCTGATTGACACACTAAACAGAAAGGTAATACTAATAAGTGATATGGGTAATAATATACATAAGTTATGAAGTTGACTCATAAAAATCGAAAGCAAATCAGTGAACGGTTTGGATGCCACTATGATACTGAAAGAAGTAATTCTATCAATATTTGTATGTGGGTTCCATTACATAGTATGTGTATCGATATATATACAAGTTGTTAAATAAGAACATACATCAGATATTTAAATAGTTTAACCACCCTTTATTTGATATCATATGCTTTATATCACGGAAATCGTTTGGTAAGGTGATAGATAGATATTACTTTAATTGATATTTTAATCTTTCGATTATGTTATATATATTAATAGTAGGGTATGCAAATAATTACTATGATTTTTCAATTGCATCATATTAAACAGTATGTATGATGTCTCCATGATTCAATGATCAGTAAGGATATATTTCATAGAAAACTTTATAATATATAACACGATTTAAAACAAGTTTGCTGGAAAATAAAGATATATACATATAGATGTGTTGCTACAATCATGCATCTATCATTCATATGTATGTATGTATGTATATATATATATATATATATATATATATATATATATATATATATATATATATATATGTTTTCAAGTTGTAATATATTTATACAAATAAATTCATATACACATATCTATTTATAATTAACTGTTCGTGAATCGTCGAAAATGGTCGAAGTCAAATAAATGAACAAAAATAGTTCAAACATTTTTGAGATTCAACCTATCAGACTTTGCTTATCGTGTCAAAATCATATAAAGTTTAAGTTTAAATTTGGTCGGAAATTTCTGGGTCGTCACAATACCTACCCATTAAAGAAATTTCATCTCGAAATTTGAGTGGGGTCATCATGGCTAACAATAAAAATATTTTCATGACGGATAAGAGTTGCAGATTAGGGTTTTATCACTATTAAATAATTTAGATAAAACATTTCGATTACTCGAAGCGTACGAATGAAGCTATCACTAATTAGTGAAATGAGAAAGAGAAGTTTCATCATACTTTTGACTAGTTATGGCTGAATTCCAGAATTCAAGGGATTTCAAAGAAACTCTTCGTTGTCTATATAAGATTTGATTTGTCAGCGATTAAGGAAATTAAGATCTCTTTAATTAAATGCGGTCATCTGCATCGATTACTCTGTCGGATATTTCCATTATAAATTTACCTCTTCTGTTTTATTATTCTCCCCATTTCTATACTTTCTTCCTTAATCCATACTTCTAAAGATTGTAAAAATGCTTAATCCAGTACTGATCCTTGTCCTTCTTCTGACAATCACTTCTGTCTTCCTCCTTTTTCATCCACCACCGGAGGAATCTTGTGACGACTCGGAAATTTCCGACCAAATTTAAACTTAACCTTTATATGTTTCTGACACGATAAGCAGAATTTGTAATGTTGAATCTCAAAAAGTTTAGAACTACATTCATGTAATCAATTACCCTTTGACCGTGTTCAACGATTCACGAACAATTATGTGTATATAGATATGTATATATAATATATAATATTAACTGAAAACATTAACAAAGTATTAGATATATGATACTTTACATAAACATATTTGTTTCGATATATTTATTGACAGAATTAAGAGATAATATCAAATGATTGAATTATCAGATACATTATGATATGATTACGAGCCTATGTTATGAGGTCCACTGTGATTTAAGAAATCTATTTTTTTTTTTACAACTCATTACTTAACAAGTATGATAAAGATAACGATATTTATATTTTATTTTATTAAATATATATATATATAACGATTTAAATTAATATTATATATATATTTTTATACGCGTATTATACGTACATAGTTTTATACTTTTACTATACTTTAACTTTACCTTTACTTTACTTTTACTTTACTTTAACTTTAATAATTCATACTTTAATAATTCACTTTAATAATTCATACTTTAATAATTCATACTTTAATAATTCACTTTAATAATTCATACTTTAATAATTCACTTTAATAATTCATACTTTAATAATTCACTTTAATAATTCATACTTTAATAATTCACTTTAATAATTCATACTTTAATAATTCACTTTAATAATTCATACTTTAATAATTCACTTTAATAATTCATACTTTAATAATTCACTTTAATAATTCAAAAATCTATTATAAATAGAATTCAATAGGTTTCATTATTTCATAGAAACTTGAAAATATATTTCTCTAAACTCTCTCAATCGAATTACATATATATATATATATTTACTTAGTATTATTTTAAGATATTATTAGTGTACATAAAATACTACGACGGAGTTATATTCAGACGATTTCAAAATAAGTTTTCAAATGGGATAGAGCTAAGGAAATTATGGGTTATAGCTATGAAGGTTATGGTTATTGATCGAGGGTATTGCTCGTGAGGTCAACCTAACGTTTATCATTTTCGTTGCGTCTACGTACTTTCCTGCAATATTGAATCACAATATTGATACGTGAGCATTCATATCTTATCTTTTATATATTAATAGTGTATCCCTGACTAGTGCTCGAGTATATATGATTATGCATGTTTGTATGCTTAGTTTCGTCGTTAAATAGTTTATGATAAATCACGAATTTGATACATATGCTACTGAGATAAGTTATATGATATGCATGTCGTTGAAAATCTGAAGAAAAAAATTAATAACTTTTCATTTAGAAATCGTGTGGTTTCGATGAACGGATTAAAAGATATGGTCAACTGAATTATCATTAATTTTAATATTATTATTAAAACGATTATTATAACTGTTATCAGTTGATGTTATTACTAAAATTATCTTTATTACTAAAAATTAATATTTTTATTGAAACTATCATTTTATTATTTTTATCATTATTATTATTATCAATATTATTTTATCAAATAAATATGCGTACAAAGATATTTTTACCACACGTAATGTAATTACATTAATAACTCATACCACTATATTTTTATGATATTAAGTGAATTTTATAAATTTTATTATTTGAGATATATAAAAGTATATTTTTATCATATATGAATTTTAATATAAATTTTTATTTATTAATAAATGACTTGTATTATTTAGTATAATGAGATCTGATAAATATATTTAAATATATAAAACTACTATATATAAGTTATATAATAAACATGTATAGATTTTGGAAGTCATTTTGGGTCAAGTTAACTTTTGTTGACTTTTGCATGTCGGTCTCGAGCATTAGGATTGTGATACACTACGACTTGACCTAAATTGTTAGACAGATATTGACCAACATATAAATATATATACTTAATATAGGTTCGTGAATCCGAGACAAACACTACACTTGTTCAGTGCCGTCATATACATAATTGCTACGAAATACAGTATTGTGAGTTTCATTTGCTCCCTTTTTATATATATTTTTGGGCTGAGAATACATGCGCTGATTTATAAATGTTTTACGAAATAGGCACAAGTACTAAAACTAATTCTATGTGGGTTTAAACCAGAAATATACCCTTAGCTTGGTAACATTAAACTACTTGTCTATGTACGGTAGGCGCGAATCCTAAAGATAGATCTATTGGGTTTGACAAACCCCATCCTGACTATGGGATGCTTTAGTACTTCGAGGTTATTTTAAACACACCTGATCTGGTGTACTTCAGAGGGTAAAACATGAACGTTAAAGCTTGTTACCGGGTGCCTACAACTTATAGAATACTTTTATACACTTGCGAGTGTACGGATATTTATAGAAACTGAAATCTTGTGGTCTATTACTATTACGGAAATGATGGATTATGATAAACTAATGAACTCACCAACCTTTTGGTTAACACTTTAAAGCATGTTTATTCTCAGGTATTAAAGAATTCTTCCGCTGTGCATTAGCTCATTTTAAGGATATTACTTGGAGTCATTCAAGACATACTTTGAAAGACGTTGCATTCGAGTCGTTGAGTTCATCAAGATTAATATTAAGTCAATTATAGTTGGATGTAATATGAAATGGTATGCATGCCGTCAATTTTTGATGTAAAGAAAGTTTGTCTTTTAAAAACGAATGCAATGTTTGTAAAACATATCATATAGAGGTCAAATACCTCGCGATGTAATCAACTATTGTGAATCGTTTATAATGTATATGAACGGGTCCTTTCAGTTGGTATCAGAGCGGTGGTCTTAGCGAACCAGGTCTTGCATTAGTGTGTCTAACTGATAGTTGTTAAGATGCATTAGTGAGTTTGGACTTCGACCGTGTCTGCATGTCAAAAGTTTTGCTTATCATTTTTAGTCGGAAATCATCTACTTACCATCCTTAGGAAATTACCTGCTTATCATTCTTAAGTCTAGACGCGTTTTCCTACATTTATTGCATAATAGTGTATAGACGAATTCTTATCTTAGCATATCTGTTACTGTGAACTTTGACTGAAATCTTTCAAAGATTCCTCCGTAATTTATGGGATTTTGGAATTATATATATACATATGTAAGTTATATATTGAAGAATACCAAATCTAAATTCTACAATCTATTTCTTAACAAAAAAATTCTTTCCCTGATCATACATGATGGATCCCTCAACCATTTCGAGTTCCTCGGATTCCGACCGCTATGCCGATATGGATTTCCACATGAGCTCCGAAAGCAGCGTGACCGGAATGGATCAACCAATTAGCCATCATCTATTCTGGATGAATTAGGGATGGGTTCATAATCTACTTAACCATTGGAGACAAGAAGAAGGCGATCCCTTTCATCCACCACATTGCCCTCTTGGCAATGAACCTGAAGCACTTACCGGCGAACCTATCCGAAACACCATTTTCTCTCTCATTTCCAGAGTATCTCGTCATGATTATATACTACACCAAATTCTAGATCTTATTTATCCGCTCGTCCGAACCGACAATCACCCCGGTGTAATAGAAGAAGTCAACGAGCTTCGCGCTCGGGTAGTGGCTTTGGAGAATATGGTGCAAAGGTTACAAACACCAGCAGTAGCACCAGCAGCATAACCAGTACCACCATCAACAACATCAACAGTACCATTACCACCACCAACAACAATCGCATCGCAAACCTCAACTTCACAATCTGTCCCACGAGCATCGACGTCATACGCCATGTAGATACCAAGGAATACCACAACGATGAAGTATTGATTCATAACTTCATTGGGGAAACATTCTATGGCGATTATGTAATTTCTAAAGTTTAGAAATTATCTATCTTAGCCTTAACCATAAATCAAATGAGTTTAATTTAATATTAACTCATTAAATCTATATTACATCTGAAGAAATATACACATATATATTTCCATAAAGACTGTAATAAAATTCTTTTGTACAAAATATTAATTGTGAAATTTTTTTTAACGGGTAGGTAATACCCGAGAGATATATAAATTCACAATTAATATGTTACATTCTTCGAATCTGATTCAGCAAATAATCCATTATACTCCCTACTTTCACAACAATATACATTCTTTTATAGAAATCAAAACAACCATACTCATTCAAAATCTAATTACATATTCTGATTTTGAAATCTCAGAATTCGATTCAAGATATAACCGAAAGCATCACTCTTAGATTCCTACATCTTTCAAAACTATACTTTGACTTCAAAACTGTCCTAGAACCTCATTTCTATTCATGGAACTCACAAAAATATTTGTATCATTCAAAATCTTAGAACATCATATGCATATTAACAATTACAATATGTGTTCAAACACTTCGAAATTCCTAAAGACATGCGAGATGATGATCCAACCACATATTACACACTGTCATGCATATGAAAAGCTCTCGAAACCAAAGTTATAGTTTAACACGTATCCGTGTCAGATCCTTTGATATTTATTGCCAAATATAATTTTTCAATCTCTTTCCAAAATAGACAGTTTTGTCACAGCTTCAGCAAATCACCTTCATTTGTTTATACAAATAAACCTTATTATAACAATTACCCCTTCATCATTGTTACCGGGGAACCTTTCATATCTCGCCACATTAGCAGTAAACTTATCAACAACTTCATTAACCTTCGACTTAAGCCTCTCCGAAAAGCCACTATACTTATTCATTAAAACCCCATCATGTACTCACCTACATCCTGTAACAATAATTGTCACACCAACTACTGGGAATTAGCAATCAGTATTTTGAATTTCGCGACAATTTTACGTCAAAAGTTATACATATAACGTCTATCTCCTAGACTTACATACTTCGAATGTGAATTTTCTGAAAAACAACCCAAACTATGAACTAGTTCTCCGAAATTGGAAAAATGCTGATGAAGCAGCAAAAACTGTAAATGACTTTAACAGTCAAAAGTTTGATGATAAAGAATAGTATGGTGGTAAAGCTGAGAAAAAGAGAAGGTTTGAAACTGGAAAATGGATTGAGCAGACCATGAAGGAGGCTGTGGACAAATCACAAAGACTAAACCTGCCTTCAAAGGATCCAAATGATTCAGTGTCTAATGAAATCGTTAGCAAACACCTTACTTCTTATTCTAAACCTTCACAGACAAATCTTCTTCATCATCCATATTATCGTATCTTTTATTATAATATCTTCGATATTCCTGAAGATATTTTCAAAACTATTCTTATCCGATATCTTTTATCTCTTCGCAATATCTGCGTTACAACATAAAAAGAAAATGTGTTAGTTTCTAAATTTAAAAAAAAAATTTGAATTTAAAATAGGAATGTTTTTGAAGTAGTGTTGGGAACTGAAGCATGAGTTAGTATAATTTAATGACACTTGATCAACGTGATTATATTACAGTAAGTCATGCTGAGTTTCTAATGGAACGTGATGATTCACAGAACATACCGTCATCATGTACTGTTTACACGACTCTTACATTCTACCCAATTTTCAAACATATTAAGAACATATCATCTTGATAGCTCTATATTTTCGGATATTCTGGTAATTTTCCAAATCAAGATCGTGCCATTACGATTTTCTTCTTGGAACATTAAATATGTTCATCCAAAAATTCATATCTACGAATTCTGGACTATTATCCGCTTGACTTAAGATCGGGAAGAGAAAATGAAAGCATGAAGCTCCGAAATATAATGGAGAATATAAAGCCCGATAACAACCCCGAAATTACAAACTGTGTATATAAATGCGTATAGAAATATAAAGACACGGGAGAATGAAAAACACAATAACCCCAAGGTAATGGTAGAAGAAAATAACTTCCTTCGGTGGTAGATGAAAAAGAAGAATGACAGATATGAAAGTTAAAAGTATATCAAGAATCTATACTGGATGAAGCATATTAATGACTGCTTTAAAGTATGAATTGGGGAGAAAGACTAGAAGGTGTGAGCTGTGGAAATAAAGAATGGAAGGGGGTGGAATTATAGTAAAATATCAGACAGAGAAATCGAGACAGATTATCGTATTTAATCAAAGAAGATTCTGATTTCCTTAATCGCCGAAGAGCCAAATCTTATTGCAAAGATTTTATTTAAATCCCATGAATTCTGGAAATCAATCATAACTACGTCATTGGTTAAAACGAATATACGTTTACTCATTTCACTCTCTTGCGATAGCTTCACTTATACTCTTCGCGTAATCAAATTGTTTTATCTATATTACTCAATGACGATAAAACTCTATTTATCAACTCATATTCATCATGAAAACATTTTTATAGTTAGCCATGACGACCTCGATCAAATTTCGGGACGAAATTTCTTTAACGGGTAGGTACTGTGACGACTCGGAAATTTCCGACCAAATTTAAACTTAACCTTTATATGTTTCTGACACGATAAGCAGAATTTGTAATGTTGAATCTCAAAAAGTTTAGAACTACATTCATGTAAACAATTACCCTTTGACCGTGTTCGACGATTCACGAACAATTATGTGTATATAGATATGTATATATAATATATAATATTAACTGAAAACATTAACAAAGTATTAGATATATGATACTTTACATAAACATATTTGTTTCGATATATTTATCGACAGAATTAAGAGATAATATCAAATGATTGAATTATCAGATACATTATGATATGATTACGGGCCTATGTTATGAGGTCCACTGTGATTTAAGAAATCTATTTTTTTTACAACTCATTACTTAACCAGTATGATAAAGATAACAATATTTATATTTTATTTTATTATATATATATATATATATATATATATATATATATATATATATATATATATATATATATATATATATATATATAACGATTTAAATTAATATTATATATATATTTTTATACGCGTATTATACGTACATAGTTTTATACTTTTATTATACTTTAACTTTACCTTTACTTTACTTTTACTTTACTTTAACTTTAATAATTCATACTTTAATAATTCACTTTAATAATTCATACTTTAATAATTCACTTTAATAATTCACTTTAATAATTCATACTTTAATAATTCACTTTAATAATTCATACTTTAATAATTCACTTTAATAATTCATACTTTAATAATTCACTTTAATAATTCATACTTTAATAATTCACTTTAATAATTCATACTTTAATAATTCACTTTAATAATTCATACTTTAATAATTCACTTTAATAATTCAAAAATCTATTATAAATAGAATTCAATAGGTTTCATTATTTCATAGAAACTTGAAAATATATTTCTCTAAACTCTCTCAATCGAATTAGATATATATATATATATATATATATATATATATATATATATATATATATATATATATATATATATATATATATATATATATATATATATATATATATATATATATATATATATATATATATATATATATATATATATATATATATATATATATATATATATATATATATATATATTTACTTAGTATTATTTCAAGATATTATTAGTGTACATAAAATACTACGACAGAGTTATATTCAGACGATTTCAAAATAAGTTTTCAAATGGGATAGAGCTAAGGAAATTATGGGTTATAGCTATGAAGGTTATGGGTATTGATCGAGGGTATTGCTCGTGAGGTCAACCTAACGTTTATCATTTTCGTTGCGTCTACGTACTTTCCTGCAATATTGAATCACAATATTGATACGTGAGCATTCATATCTTATCTTTTATATATTAATAGTGTATCCCTGACTAGTGATCGAGTATATATGATTATGCATGTTTGTATGCTTAGTTTCGTCGTTAAATAGTTTATGATAAATCACGAATTTGATACATATGCTACTGAGATAAGTTATATGATATGCATGTCGTTGAAAATTTGAAGAAAAAATTAATAACTTTTCATTTAGAAATCGTGTGGTTTCGATGAACGGATTAAAAGATATGGTCAACTGAATTATCATTAATTTTAATATTATTATTAAAACGATTATTATAACTGTTATCAGTTGATGTTATTACTAAAATTATCTTTATTACTAAAAATTAATATTTTTATTGAAACTATCATTTTATTATTTTTATCATTATTATTATTATCAATATTATTTTATCAAATAAATATGCGTACAAAGATATTTTTTCCACACGTAATGTAATTACATTAATAACTCATACCACTATATTTTTATGATATTAAGTGAATTTTATAAATTTTATTATTTGAGATATATAAAAGTATATTTTTATCATATATGAATTTTAATATAAATTTTTATTTATTAATAAATGACTTGTATTATTTAGTATAATGAGATCTGATAAATATATTTAAATATATAAAACTACTATATATAAGTTATATAATAAACATGTATAGATTTTGGAAGTCATTTTGGGTCAAGTTGACTTTTGTTGACATTTGCATGTCGGTCTCGAGCATTAGGATTGTGATACACTACGACTTGACCTAAATTGTTAGACAGATATTGACCAACATATAAATATATATACTTAATATAGGTTCGTGAATCCGAGACAAACACTACACTTGTTCAGTGCCGTCATATACATAATTGCTACGAAATACAGTATTGTGAGTTTCATTTGCTCCCTTTTTATATATATTTTTGGGCTGAGAATACATGCGCTGATTTATAAATGTTTTACGAAATAGGCACAAGTACTAAAACTAATTCTATGTGGGTTTAAACCAGAAATATACCCTTAGCTTGGTAACATTAAACTACTTGTCTATGTACGGTAGGCGCGAATCCTAAAGATAGATCTATTGGGTCTGACAAACCCCATCCTGACTATGGGATGCTTTAGTACTTCGAGGTTATTTTAAACACACCTGATCTGGTGTACTTCAGAGGGTAAAACATGAACATTAAAGCTTGTTACCGGGTGCCTACAACTTATAGAATACTTTTATACACTTGCGAGTGTACGGATATTTATAGAAACTGAAATCTTGTGGTCTATTACTATTACAGAAATGATGGATTATGATAAACTAATGAACTCACCAACCTTTTGGTTGACACTTTAAAACATGTTTATTCTCAGGTATTAAAGAATTCTTCTGCTGTGCATTAGCTCATTTTAAGGATATTACTTGGAGTCATTCAAGACATACTTTGAAAGACGTTGCATTCGAGTCGTTGAGTTCATCAAGATTAATATTAAGTCAATTATAGTTGGATGTAATATGAAATGGTATGCATGCCGTCAATTTTTGATGTAAAGAAAGTTTGTCTTTTAAAAATGAATGTAATGTTTGTAAAACGTATCATATAGAGGTCAAATACCTCGCGATGTAATCAACTATTGTGAATCATTTATAATGTATATGAACGGGTCCTTTCAAATCTGTTAACTTCTACTATTACCTTGGGATTATAGTGTTTTTCTTTCTCCCGTGTATTTATGTTGCTATCCGCATTGACATACACGGTTTGTAATTTATGTGTTTATGATCGGTTTTATATTTTCCTTTATATTTCGGAGCTCCATACTCTTGTTTTCTCTTCTCGAGCTTAAGTAAAGTGATTAAGACGTCTCGGATGGTATGAAGTTCGATTGAGCATAACTAAGATTCTAAGCAGAAAGGAATTGTATTAGCACGATTTGATTTGGTAAATTGACAGAATTACGGAGGATAGAACTATCAAGAATATATTTTCTTGATATGATTAGAGGTTAAGTAGAATAAAAGAGTTATGTAACATGGCACATGATGAGGGTAAGATCTGTGAATCATCACGTTCCATTAGAAATACAGCATGACTTACTGTAATATAATCACGTTGGCCAAGTGTCATTATATTATACTAACTCATGCTTCAATTCCTAACACTTCTCCAGAAACCATTCATAACTTAAACTCGAATTTTAAAGAAATTTAGAAAATAAAATAGTTTCCTTTATGATGTAATATAGATAGCACGAAGAGATAAATAATTTCGAACAAGATTTTATGAAAATATCCTCAGAAATATCGAAGATATTTATGATGATATTTTGAAATTTCTAAGTTCGAAGGTTGATGAAGAAAGATTTTCCGCAAGATTTTAACATGAATAAGGAGCAAAATATTCGTTGAAGACTTCATTGGATCCAGCATTACCAGGATTCTTTGAATATAGGATTTGTTCCTTGTATTTGTCCTTGATCTCCTTCATGGTTTGCTCAATCCGTTTTTCAGTACGAAATTTTCTATCGAGCGTTCCCAACACTCCATTCTTTATTATCAAACTCTTGGCCCTTTAGACCATCTACAATTTTGCTGTTTCCTCTGCATTTAATGCAGCCATATCTGAATCACCGGTTATCAATCCGAGGTGGTTTCAGAAGAATTGTGTTTTTAGATGATTAAACGCTGATTGTAATCATCATGATACAAAGGATGTTTAAGATGAAATCAAGTGGCAAACTTGAGGAATTATTTAATTGTAGTAGGTGTAACTTATTAACGATATTTTAAGTCAAAATGTTATAATTAATATTTTCTACTCTTTTAACACTTTTTAATTGTCCAAGGTTAGTAGTTCAAAAGTCCAATATATAATCTTAGAATTTAAAATATTTAAGATCTGAAGATGATGAAGAAAATTTTACGTAGTTAAATAATTGGTTACTAATCAATTTTATTTTATTCTTTATTTTCTTCATTATGCCACTTGTCAAATCTTGACTTGGATTTTTGATCGGCAGAAACTCGTATATGAAATTGAATTGGGATGAAAATGGTTATTCTTTGGTGAACGAATACGTATATCTGTGGTTGTATGTAGGATAGTAAATGGCTGTTGAATCGGATTTGAAGGATGTACTGTGTAACATGTTAGTGTGAGATCTAAATATTTCTAGGGTATTACCTACCCGTTATAATATTCTCATCATTAATAGTTTGTACAAGAGAACTTTTTATTTATCATTTTTATGAAAATATATGTACATATATATTTTCTTCAAATGTAATCATGGATTTAATGAGTCAATAAGATTTTTAATCTTATTTGGTTTACCGTTAGAACGAGAATATATAATCTTTAAGACTTTAGAGATTACATAATCACCATGTAGAACGAAGATAAATGAGGTAGAACAGTATGTAGAACGAAGATTAAAAATTATAGATATCGATTGTTAAATCGTTGATGAAAGATGTAAATGATAGCATATGTGAATTAAATATGATAAAATTCCTTTAAAGCTTCTTTTATCTTTCTCGGGTATTATCTACCCGTTAAAAAAATTTCACACGTCATAGTTAATATGAAAAGAATTTTCATTACGATCTCGAGATATACATAAATATATATACATATATCTTTTAATCGTGAACATAAAGTAATGAATTAATATTTCATAATTCATCATTCTCGGTACTTTTCAATGTCTGTGGTGCTTACGGAGCTTGTGGTGATGGAAATGATGCTGGTGCTGGTGGTGTTGGTACTGCTTGTGGTACCTACGTAGTAGATGCGAGTCTAGCTTCCAAATCGAACACCGTCACCTCCAAGGTTTCTACTTTACGCTCGAGTCTATGAATTAGTTCTACCCATTCTTCCATAAGGTTTGTCAATTCTTGATATTTAGTTCGAAGTCTTCTAACTTCTTCTAATAATCCTATCTGATTAGAATTCGGGAGTAGAGGATGAATACTATCTTTAATGACATCGAGTCGACCTTCGAGGAGGAAAATTCGTGCTAAAAGAGTGAAAACGGTATTGCGAACAGGTTCACCGGTAAGAGGATCGAGTACTCCGACATTAGGTGGTAAGTTCAGCTCGTGATACGGAGTACCTTCTTCATTTCTCCATGGGGTAAGTATTTCGCATGAAATGTCCCGTTCATATTGATTATAAACATTCCATATTAATTGATTTCGTTGCGAGGTTTTGACCTCTATATGAGACGTTTTTCAAAGACTGCGTTCATTTTTTTAAAACAAACCATAACATTTATATTATTGACAAGGTTAAAAAGACACCACTTAGACTATCTAGAAATGATAATCTAACAAATATCACACTTACACACTACCAATACATATTGGTTTACAAATATTAATATGTTACAACAAAATAAATCTCGAATGCAGTTTTAAACAATATAATACAAGCATGCTGATACCAAATCTTGTCCATATAATAGCATACAACAGCGGAAGCTCTTAATAATCACCTGAGAATAAACATGCTTTAAACGTCAACAAAAATGTTGGTGAGTTATAGGTTTAATATATATTTATCAAATCATAATAATAGACCACAAGATTTCATATTTCAATATACATCACATACATAGAGATAAAAATCATTCATATGGTGAACACCTGGTAACCGACCTTAACAAGATTCATATAGAATATCCCCTATCATTCCGGGACTCCCTTCGGACATGATGAATTCGAAGTACTAAAGAATCCGGTACTTTGGATGGGGCTCGTTGGGCCCAATAGATCTATCTTTAGGATTCGCGTCAATTAGGGTGTCTGTTCCCTAATTCTTAGATTACCAGACTAAAAAGGGGTATATTCGGTTTGATAATCCAACCATAGAACGTAATTTCATTTAATGTGTCTATTTTGTAAAACATTTATAAAACTGCATGTATTCTCATCCCAAAATATTAAATTTTAAAAGTGAGACTATAACTCACTTTCACAGATTTTTAGTTCGTCGGGAAGTAAGACTTGGCCACTGGTCGATTCACGAACCTATAACAAATATGTACATATATATCAAACTATGTTCAAAATATATTTACAACATTTTTAATACATTTTAATGTTTTAAGTTTATTAAGTCAGCTGTCATCGTTAGTAACCTATAACTAGTTGTCCATAGTTAGATGTACAGAAAATAAATTGATATATATTATCTTGACCCAATCCACGACCCAGTGTATACACGTCTCAGGCTAGATCACAACTTAAAGTATATATATTTTTGGAATCAACCTCAATCCTGTATAGCTAACTCCAACATTACTGCATATAGAGTGTCTATGGTTGTTTCAAAAAATATATATAGATGGATCGATATGATATGTCAAAACATTTGCATACGTGTCTATGGTATCCCAAGATTACATAATATATTAGAATATATGTATTATACAACATAAGTTAGCTAGGATATGATTAATATAGATTTGTTACCAATTTTCACGTAGCTACAACAAGTAAAAATATCCAATCTTGTTTTCCCCATATCTTCTTCGTTTTAAATCCGTTTTGAGTGATTCAAGTTGCTATGGTTTCATATTGAACTTAAGCTTATGAATATAAATATAAAAAGTATAAGTTTATAGTCGGAAATACAGGTTACAAGTCATTTTTGTAAAGGTAGTCATTTCAGTCGAAAGAACGACGTCTAGATGACCATTTTGGAAAACATACTTCCACTTTGAGTTTAACCATTATTTTTGGATATAGTTTCATGTTCATAAGAAAAATCATTTTCCCAGAAGAACAACTTTTAAATCAAAGTTTATCATAGTTTTTAATTAACTAACCCAAAACAGCCCGCAGTGTTGCTACGACGGCGTATATCCGGTTTTACGGTGTTTTTCGTGTTTTCAGGTTTTAAATCATTAAGTTAGCATATAATATAGATATATAACATGTGTCTAGTTAATTTTAAAAGTCAAGTTAGAAGGATTAACTTTTGTTTGCGAACAAGTTTAGAATTAACTAAACTATGTTCTAGTGATTACAAGTTTAAACCTTCGAATAAGGTAGTTTTATATATATGAAATGAATGATGTTATGAACATAATTACTACCTCAGGTTTTGTGGATAAACCTACTGGAAATGAGAAAAATAGATCTAGCTTCAAAGGATTCTTGGATGGCTTGAAAGTTCTTGAAGCAAAATCATGACACGAAAACAAGTTCAAGTAAGATTTCCACTCGAAATAAGATTGTTAAAGTTATAGAAATTGAATCAAAGTTTGAATATGAGTATTACCTTGTATTAGAAAGATATCTTACTGTAAATAAGAAAGATTTCTTGAGATTGGATGATTACTCAAAGTGAATTTGCAAGATTGGAAGTAAGGTAACAAACTTGGAAGTATTGTTGGTGTGTTCTTGAGTAGTTGTTTTATAACTTAGTTTATGTATGGATTTATGAACTAGATTGAGCTAGATTTTGATGAAGATGATGAAGAACACTTAGAATAAAGGAAGAACACTTGAGAGAGAGTAATTTGATTCAAGAAAATTGAAATGGAAATGTGTTTGTGAGTACTCCCATTCACGTGAACTTACACTCTCCATATAGGCTCCATTAGTTTGTAATTTTGTGAGATATTTCATGCTAGATGTTAAATGATGGTTCCCACATGGTTAGATGACTCACATGGTCTGCTAAGATCTGATCATTGGAGTGTATATACCAATAGTAAATACATTTAGAAGCTGTGTATTGTACGAGTACAAATACAAGTGCATATGAGTAAAATTGTTGATGAAAATGAATGAGGATGTAATTGTAAGCATTTATGTTAAGTAGAAGGACTTTGATAAGTTTCTTGAAGTCTTTCAAAAGTGTATGAATACATATTAAAACACTACATGTATATACATTTTAACAGAGTCGTTAAGTCATCGTTAGTCGTTACATGTAAGTGTTGTTTTGAAACCTTTAGGTTAACGATCTTGTTAAATGTTGTTAACCCATTATTTATTATATCAAATGAGATGTAAAGTTATTATATTATCATGATAACATGATGTATTAATATATCTTAATATGATATATATAGTTAAATATTGTTACAATGATAATCGTTACATATATGTCTCATTTCGAAATCATTAAGTTAGTAGTCTTATTTTTACATATATAGTTCATTGTTAATAAAATTAATGACATGTTTAATTATCATTTATCATGTTTATATATAGTGTAACAATATCTTAAAATGATTCATATGTAATTAGTAAAACGTTGTTATAACGATAATCGTTATATATATCGTTTTCAAGTTTCTTAATTCAATAGTCTCATTTTTATGTATATAACTCATTGTTAAAATACCTAATGAGATACTTACTTATCATAATATCATGTTAACTAGATATATAACCATATATATGTCATCATATAGTTTACAAGTTTTAACGTTCGTGAATCACCGGTCAACTTGGGTGGTCAATTGTCTATATGAAACCTATTTCAATTAATCACGTCTTACCAAGTTTGATTCCTTAACATGTTGGAAACACTTAATCATGTAATTATCAAATTCAATTAATATAAATAAACATGGAAAAGTTCGGGTCACTACAGTACCTACCCGTTAAATAAATTTCGTCCCGAAATTTTAAGCAGTTGGAGGTGTTGACGTATCTTCTGGAAATAAGTGCGGGTATTTCTTCTTCATCTGATCTTCTTGTTCCCAGGTGAACTTAGGTCCTCTACGAGCATTCCATCGAACCTTAACAATTGGTATCTTGTTTTGCTTAAGTCTTTTAACCTCACGATCCATTATTTCGACGGGTTCTTCGATGAATTGATGTTTTTCGTTGATTTGGATTTCGTCTAACGGAAGAGTGAGATCTTCTTTAGCAAAATATTTCTTCAAATACGAGATGTGGAAAGTATTATGTACAGCCGCGAGTTGTTGAAGTAACTCAAGTCGGTAAGCTACTGGTCCGACACGATCAATAATCTTGAATGGTCCAATATACCTTGGATTTAATTTCTCTCGTTTAACAAATTGAAGAACGCCTTTACAAGGTGCAACTTTAAGCATAACCATCTCTACAATTTAAAATTCTATATCTTTTCTTTTAATGTCAGCGTAGCTCTTTTGTCGACTTTGGGCGGTTTTCAACCGTTGTTGAATTTGGATGATCTTCTCGATAGTTTCTTGTATTATCTCCGGACCCGTAATCTGTCTATCCCCCATTTCACTTCAACAAATCAGAGACCTGCACTTTCTACCACAAAGTGCTTCAAACGGTGCCATCTCAATGCTTGAATGGTAGCTGTTGTTGTAGGAAAATTCTGCTAACGGTAGATGTCGATCCCAACTGTTTCCGAAATCAATAACACATGCTCGTAGCATGTATTCAAGCGTTTGTATCATCCTTTTGCTTTGCCTATCAGTTTATGGATGATAGGCAGTACTCATGTCTAGATGAGTTCCTAATGCTTACTGTAATGTCTGCCAGAATCTTGAAATAAATCTGCCATCCCTATCAGAGATAATAGAGATTGGTATTCCATGTCTGGAAATGACTTCCTTCAAATACAGTAGTGCTAACTTCTCCATCTTGTCATCTTCTCTTATTGGCAGGAAGTGTGCTGATTTGGTGAGACGATCAACTATTACCCAAATAGTATCAAAACCACTTGCAGTCCTTGACAATTTAGTGATGAAATCCATGGTAATGTCTTCCCATTTCCATTCCAGGATTTCGGGTTGTTGAAGTAGACCTGATGGTTTCTGATGCTCAGCTTTGACCTTAGAACATGTCAAACATTCTCCTACATATTTAGCAACATCGGCTTTCATATCCGGCCACCAAAAATGTTTCTTGAGATCCTTGTACATCTTCCCCGTTCCAGGATGTATTTAGTATCTGGTTTTATGAGCTTCTTTAAGTATCATTTCTCTCATATCTGCAAATTTTGGTACCCAAATTCTTTCAGCCCTATACCGGGTTCCGTCTTCCCGAATATTAAGATGCTTCTCCGATCCTTTGGGTATTTCATCCTTTAAATTTTCTTCTTTTAAAACTCCTTGTTGCGCCTCCTTTATTTGAGTAGTAAGGTTATTGTGAATCGTTATATTCATAGCTTTTACTCGAATGGGTTCTCTGTCCTTTCCTCTCAAGGTGTCGGCTACCATATTTGCCTTCCCCGGGTGGTAACGAATCTCAAAGTTGTAATCATTCAACAATTCAATCCACCTGCGCTGCCTCATGTTCAGTTATTTCTGATTAAATATGTGTTGAAGACTTTTGTGGTCGGTATATATAATACTTTTGACCCCATATAAGTAGTGCCTCCAAGTCTTTAATGCAAAAACAACCTTGCCTAATTCCAAATCATGCATCGTATAATTCTGCTCGTGAATCTTCAATTGTCTAGACGCATAAGCAATTACTTTCGTTCGTTGCATTAATACACAACCGAGACCTTTCTTTGAGGCGTCACAATATATCACAAAATCATTATTCCCTTCAGGTAATGACAATATAGGTGCCGTAGTTAACTTTTTCTTTAAAAATTGAAACGATTTCTATTGTTCATCTTTCCATTCAAATTTCTTCCCTTTATGTGTTAATGCAGTCAAGGGTTTTGCTATTCTGGAAAAGTCTTGGATGAACCTTCTGTAGTAACCAGCTACTCCTAAAAATTAGCGTATATGCTTTGGAGTTTTCGGAGTTTCCCACTTTTCAACTATTTCAACCTTTGCTGGATCTACTTGAATACCTTCTTTGTTCACTATGTGGCCGAGGAATTGAACTTCTTCCAACCAAAATGCACACTTTAAAAATTTAGCGTACAGTTTTTCTTTCCTTAACAACTCTAGCACTTTTCTCAAATTTTCTTCGTGCTCTTGGTCATTCTTTGAGTAAATAAGTATGTCATCGATGAAAACAATGACAAACTTGTCAAGGTATGGTCCACACACTCGGTTCATGAGGTCCATGTGAAATGTCCCGTTCATATTGATTATAAACGTTCCATATTAATTGATTTTGTTGCGAGGTTTTGACCTCTATATGAGATGTTTTTCAAAGACTGCATTCGTTTTTAAAACAAACCATAACATTTATTTTATCGACAAGGTTAAAAGGACACCACCTAGATTATCAGAAATGATAATCTAAAAAAATCACACTTACACACTACCAATACATATTGGTTTACAATATTAATATGTTACAACGAAGTAAATTTCGAATGCAGTTTTAAACAATATTATACAAGCATGCTGACTCCAAATCTTGTCCATATATTAGCATGCAACAGCGGAAGCTCTTAATAATCACCTGAGAATAAACATGCTTTAAACGTCAACAAAAATGTTGGTGAGTTATAGGTTTAATATATATTTATCAAATCGTAATAATAGACCACAAGATTTCATATTTCAAAATACATCCCATACATAGAGATAAAAATCATTCATATGTTGAACACCTGGTAACCGACCTTAACAAGATTCATTTAGAATATCCCCTATCATTCCAGGACTCCCTTCGGACATGATGAATTCGAAGTACTAAAGCATCCGGTACTTTGGATGGGGCTCGTTGGGCCCAATAGATCTATCTTTAGGATTCGCATCAATTAGGGTGTCTGTTCCTTAATTCTTAGATTACCAGACTAAAAAGGGGCATATTCGGTTTAATAATCCAGGCATAGAATGTAATTTCATTTAATGTGTCTATTTTGTTAAACATTTATAAAACTGCATGTATTCTCATTCCAAAATATTAGCTTTTAAAAGTGGGACTATAACTCACTTTCACAGATTTTTACTTCGTCGGGAAGTAAGACTTGGCCACTTGTCGATTCACGAACCTATAACAAATATGTACATATATATCAAAGTATGTTCAAAATATATTTACAACATTTTTAATATGTTTTAATGTTTTAAGTTTATTAAGTCAGCTGTCCTCGTTAGTAACCTACAACTAGTTGTCCATAGTTAGATGTATAGAAAATAAATTGATATATATTATCTTGACCCAATCTACGACCCAGTGTATACACATCTCAGGCTAGATCACAACACAAAGTATATATATTTTTGGAATCAACCTCAACCCTGTATAGCTAACTCCAACATTACTGCATATAGAGTGTCTATGGTTGTTTCAAAAAATATATATATATGGGTCGATATGATATTTCAAAACATTTGCATACGTGTCTATGGTATCCCAAGATTACATAATATATTAGAATATATGTATTATACAATATAAGTTAGCTAGGATATGATTAATATAGATTTGTTACCAATTTTCACGTAGCTACAACAAGTAAAAATATCCAATCTTGTTTTCTCCATAACTTCTTCGTTTTAAATCCGTTTTGAGTGATTCAAGTTGCTATGGTTTCATATTGAACTTAAGTTTATGAATCTAAATAGAAAAAGTATAAGTTTATAGTCGGAAATACAGGTTACAAGTCATTTTTGTAAAGGTAGTCATTTCAGTCGAAAGAACGACGTTTAGATGATCATTTTGGAAAACATACTTCCACTTTGAGTTTAACCATGATTTTTGGATATAGTTTCATGTTCATATGAAAAATTATTTTCCCAGAAGAACAACTTTTAAATAAAAGTTTATCATAGTTTTTAATTAACTAACCCAAAACAGCCCGCAGTGTTACTACGACGGCGTATATCCGGTTTTATGGTGTTATTCGTGTTTTTAGGTTTTAAATCATTAAGTTAGCATATAATATAGATATATAACATGTGTCTAGTTGATTTTAAAAGTCAATTTAGAAGAATTAACTTTTATTTGCGAACAAGTTTAGAATTAACTAAACTATGATCTAGTGATTACAAGTTTAAACCTTCGAATAAGGTAGTTTTATATATATGAAACGAATGATGTTATGAACATAATTAATACCTCAGGTTTTGTGGATAAACCTACTGGAAATTAGAGAAATAGATCTAGCTTCAAAGGATCCTTGGATGGCTGGAAAGTTCTTGAAGCAAAATCATGACACGAAAACAAGTTCAAGTAAGATTTCCACTCGAAATAAGATTGTTAAAGTTATAGAAATTGAATCAAAGTTTGAATATGAGTATTACCTTGTATTAGAAAGATATCTTACTGTAAATAAGAAAGATTTCTTGAGATTGGATGATCACTCAAAGTGGATTTGCAAGATTGGAAGTAAGCTAACAAACTTGGAAGTGTTGTTGGTGTGTTCTTGAGTAGTTGTTTTATAACTTAGTTTATGTATGGATTTATGAACTATATTGAGCTAGATTTTGATGAAGATGATGAAGAACACTTAGATCAAAGAAGAACACTTGAGAGAGAGTAATTTGATTCAAGAAAATTGAAATGGAAATGTGTTTGTGAGTACTCCCATTCACGTGAACTTACACTCTCCATATAGGCTTCATTAGTTTGTAATTTTGTGAGATATTTCATGCTAGATGTTATATGATGGTTCCCAAATGGTTAGATGACTCACATGGTCTGCTAAGAGCTGATTATTGGAGTGTATATACTAATAGTAAATACATTTAGAAGCTGTGTATTGTACGAGTACAAATATGAGTGCATATGAGTAGAATTGTTGATGAAAATGAATGAGGATGTAATTGTAAGCATTTTTGTTAAGTAGAAGGACTTTGATAAGTTTCTTGAAGTCTTTCAAAAGTGTATGAATACATATGAAAACACTACATGTATATACATTTTAACCGAGTCGTTAAGTCATCGTTAGTCGTTACATGTAAGTGTTGTTTTGAAACATTTAGGTTAACGATCTTGTTAAATGTTGTTAACCCATTGTTTATTATATCAAATGAGATGTTAAGTTATTATATTATCATGATAATATGATGTATTAATATATCTTAATATGATATATATACAGTTAAATATTGTTACAACGATAATCGTTACATATATGCCTCGTTTCGAAATCATCAAGTTAGTAGTCTTATTTTTACATATGTAGTTCATTGTTAATACACTTAATGACATGTTTAATTATCATTTATCATGTTTATATATAGTGTAATAATATCTTAAAATGATTCATATGTAACTAGTAAAACGTTGTTATAACGATAATCGTTATATATATCGTTTTCAAGTTTCTTAATTTAATAGTCTCCTTTTTATGTATATAACTCATTGTTAAAATACCTAATGAGACACTTACTTATCATAATATCATGTTAACTAGATATATAACCATATATGTCATCATATAGTTTACAAGTTTTAACGTTCGTGAATCACCGGTCAACTTGGGTGGTCAATTGTCTATATGAAACCTATTTCAATTAATCACATCTTACCAAGTTTGATTGCTTAACATATTGGAAACACTTAATCATGTAATTATCAAATTCAATTAATATAAATAAACATGGAAAATTTCGGGTCACTACAGTACCTACCCGTTAAATAAATTTCGTCCCGAAATTTTAAGAAGTTGGAGGTGTTGACGTATCTTTTGGAAATAAGTGCGGGTATTTCTTCTTCATCTGATCTTCTCGTTCCCAGGTGAACTCAGGTCCTCTACAAGCATTCCATCAAACCTTAACAATTGGTATCTTGTTTTGCTTAAGTCTTTTAACCTCAAGATCCATTATTTCGACGGGTTCTTCGATGAATTGATGTTTTTCGTTGATTTGGATTTCGTCTAACGGAAGAGTGAGATCTTCTTTAGCAAAATATTTCTTCAAATACGAGACGTGGAAAGTATTATGTACAGCCGCGAGTTGTTGAAGTAACTCAAGTCGGTAAGCTACTGGTCCGACACGATCAATAATCTTGAATGGTCCAATATATCTTGGATTTAATTTCCCTCGTTTACCAAATCGAACAACGCCTTTCTAAGGTGCAACTTTAAGCATAACCATCTCTACAATTTCAAATTCTATATCTTTTCTTTTAATGTCAGCGTAGCTCTTTTGTCGACTTTGGGCGGTTTTTAACCGTTGTTGAATTTGGATGATCTTCTCGGTAGTTTCTTGTATTATCTCCGGACCCGTAATCTGTCTATCCCCCATTTCACTCCAACAAATCAGAGACCTGCACTTTCTACCACAAAGTGCTTCAAACGGTGCCATCTCAATGCTTGAATGGTAGCTGTTGTTGTAGGAAAATTCTGCTAACGGTAGATGTCAATCCCAACTGTTTCCGAAATCAATAACACATGCCCGTAGCATGTATTCAAGCATTTGTATCGTCCTTTCGCTCTGCACATCAGTTTATGGATGATATGCAGTACTCATGCTAAAAGAGTTCCTAATGCTTACTGTAATGTCTGCCAGAATCTTGAAATAAATCTGCCATCCCTATCAGAGATAATAGAGATTGGTATTTCATGTCTGGAAACGACTTCCTTCAAATACAGTACTGCTAACCTCTCCATCTTGTCATCTTCTCTTATTGGCAGGAAGTGTGCTGATTTGGTGAGACGATCAACTATTACCCAAATAGTATCAAAACCACTTGCAGTCCTTGACAATTTAGTGATGAAATCCATGGTAATGTTTTCCCATTTCCATTCCAGGATTTTGGGTTGTTGAAGTAGACCTGATGGTTTCTGATGCTCAGTTTTGACCTTAGAACATGTCAAACATTCTCCTACATATTTAGGAACATCGGCTTTCATATCCGGTCACCAAAAATGTTTCTTGAGATCCTTGTACATCTTCTCCGTTCCAGGATGTATTTAGTATCTGGTTTTATGAGCTTCTCTAAGTATCATTTCTCTCATATCTCCAAATTTTGGTACCCAAATTCTTTCAGCCCTAGACCGGGTTCAGTCTTCCCGAATATTAAGATGCTTCTCCGATCCTTTGGGTATTTCATCCTTTAAATTTTCTTCTTTTAAAACTCCTTGTTGCGCCTCCTTTATTTGAGTAGTAAGGTTATTGTGAATCATTATATTCATAGCTTTTACTCGAATGGGTTCTCTGTCCTTTCTGCTCAAGGCTTCGGCTACCACATTTGCCTTCCCCGGGTGGTAACGAATCTCAAAGTTGTAATCATTCAACAATTCAATCTGAAAGGACCCGTCCTAATCCATCCGGATGAAGTCCATATCGATTATAAACGATTCACAACAGTTGATTACATCGCGAGGTACTTGACCTCTATATGATACATTTTACAAACATTGCATTCGTTTTTAAAAGACAAACTTTCATTTACATCGACAATTGACAGACATGCATACCATTTCATAATATATCCAAATATAATTGACTTAATAATAATCTTGATGAACTCAACGACTCGAATGCAATGTCTTTTGAAATATGTCATGAATGACTCCAAGTAATATCTTTTAAATGATCAAATGCACAGCGAAAGATTTCTTTCGTACCTGAGAATAAACATGCTTTCAAGTGTCAACCAAAAGGTTGGTGAGTTCATTAGTTTAGCATAAATAATCATTTCATAATTTTAATAGACCACAAGATTTCATATTTCCATTTCTCATAAACATACGTCCCATACATAGAGACAAAATAATCATTCATATGGATTGAACACCTGGTAACCGACATTCACAATATGCATATAAGAATATCCCCATCATTCCGGGATCCTCCTTCGGACATGATATAAATTTCGAAGTACTAAAGCATCCGGTACTTTGGATGGGGCTTGTTGGGCCCGATAGATCTATCTTTAGAGTTCGCGTCAATTAGGGTGTCTGTTCCCTAATTCTTAGATTACCAGACTAAAAGGGGCATATTCGATTTCGATCATTCAACCATATAATGTAGTTTCGATTACTTGTGTCTATTTCGTAAAACATTTTTAAAAATTGCGCATGTATTCTCAGCCCAAAAATATAAAGGGTAAAAAGGTAAATGAAACTCACCTATTGTATTTTGTAGTAAAAATACATAGAACGACATTGAACAAGTATAGGGTTGACCTCGGATTCACGAACCTATATCATTTATGTATATATTAACACATATAATGGAAATCGAACAAATTTTATATTTTATTAGTGATATAAATATTATCTTGATAAATTATGTGTTTCATTAATAATTTAAATATATTTATTTTATATATTTTACATGAATAATTATAAAAATACTAATGGAGTTGTTATGTAATAACTATGTTTTTATATAAATCTATTGTTTGTAATTTTATTAACTATAATAGTACTAAACTAATAATATTAATAGTAATAATTATATTTAGTAATGATATTGAAAATAAAAATTTTGTCACTAATGTTTGTCATTTTATTTGTATTACTATAATAATGTTAATAATATTAATAAGGATAATAAAATAATACTTGATTAAATTTGATGATTATAACATATAACATTCCTTTTTACCATGACTATATAAACATAACACCGTTCTTAATATTTATTGTTTTAATTGTATCATTAAGCGTAATCATAACCATATCTACTTTCATCTTAACATTTCTAAATTTATATTTTCTTTTATATCATAATAATTAAAATTAATATTTGTAATAATAATAATAAAAAAAATATAATAATGTTAATAATAACAAATAGGATAATAGTACTACCTCCAAGTAATGAGCTCTTAAAAAGAAAATAAACACCATTGTCCGGGCTTGAACCCCTTACCTCTCGTTATACGCAAACACCCTTGACCATGACACCAATTCTGTTTTTCTGACTAAGTTGATAACGAATTTTACTTATCCTATGTCCCTTCTGTTTTCTTTTCTCCCTTCTTCTTTAAAAAATAAAAAATAAAATGCCCTTGCAGGGCTCGAACCCAAGACCTTTTGTACACCCAACATACCCCTTAACCATTCAACTGGATCCATTTTTCTGATTAAACCTCAACTGAAAAACCTATAACCCGTTTTCATTCAGCTAGGCCCAATCAACAACCCAACAGAAAATCGGTTCTTAGCCTGATTAGCTAAATGAGTTTGAGGCCCAATTTCTATGATAAGCCCACGACCCAACTGGAAATAATTTATGGTGGCCCAATGCTAAAGAAACAATCCGATGGTTAGTATACCCGCATAAAGGATTCGGTTTGCAACAGGAATCAAGTACCCCCACCGGTTCTATATACCTTCGGTTCTTCATCATCATCTTTTATTTCTTAACATTACCCTCAACATCATAATTGTAATTTCTAATCCTATCATCCCACGGCCCTACTAACCAACTCCACTACTATATAACCTCATATTATTATCAAATGGGAATATTATGGTTTGTGACTTTCGGCCAAAAAGCAAAGAAAAGACACACACTTGTTATTGTTGTAATGATATTCTTCCCCACTAGTGAAAATGTTTGGCAAGTGGGGTATTTGTTTGGTGAAAGTAGGCTACAAGGAGAAGCACATTATATGAGATACCTTAGTTTATATTCGGCTTTTAAGATAAAAAAAAGATAGGAGCCGTCGCAGTATTTACGTGGAAGATGAGGGTTGAATCACAACAGGAACTAAAGAGGATAGTAGTCGTAAAACATAGTAGCGGTGGAGGTGATTATTTGGGTGATCTTTGGGTGGGCTGCTCAAACCGAAACAAGATCAACAGATGCCGCAGCAGTAAGGGTGATGATGTCAGTTGTCATGTTTTGTTAAAGGTGATCAAAAGTTTAGGAGAAGATAGGTTGTCAGTCATGGTGGTGATTGATAGATAATTATCTTGCGGTTTATGGTGGTTGTGGGTTGGTTGCAGCGAAGGTAACACACAGACACAACAAAAAAATATGCAGTAACCATAGTTCTTGGTTTGTGGTTTTCGAATTGGTTTTGAGGAGAGACAAGGTGAAAGGTGGTCCGACTTGGTATACGCGTGTATGTATCTATATAGATGAAAAGCTCGGGAAAGTTTGCAAGGTGATGGTTTTTGTTTAAGTTCTTGATGGATTGTTTTAAATGAAAAGATGTGTGAGTCGACAGAATCTTCACCCAAACAAGGAGAAGTAACCAAAAATTTAAAAAGCAGATAGAGATAGTTAACAAATAATATTGCAGTTGAATTTACTCAGTGTACCTTTGTTTTGTAGCTTGATTTTGTTCGACACAATTTATTCTGTCAGAATAAATAAATAAAAAGTTATATTTGATCTTAACTGATTTTGTTGTTATTGAAACACTTGAAATCGATCTGTACTAGATGGTAGACCCAAAACAGATTTTGATATAGTTGGAAAGTGATAGGCAACAGAATACAAAATTTATATAGATATACATGTATTAAGGCATAATTATATATATATATATATATATATATATATATATATATATATATATATATATATATATATATATATATATATATATATATATATATATATATATATATATATATATATATATATATATATATATATATCTATATTTTATGTATGTATATCTAATTGATTATAATCTGAAATTTTCATATTTCAGTATCTATATCAGTATTTGTATATCTGTTTTTATATAAAAAATATATGAATGAATTATATATATAAATATTTATATATATGTGTTTTCATAATATATTTAGTATTAATAAATAAATAAATATGTTAATAATAATAATACTAATAATATTAATAATAATTATAATTATAATAATAATGATAACTTAAAATTATCATAATGATTTTTAATGTTAATGACAATTATAAAAGTAATAATATTAATAAGAGTATTAACATTAATATTAATAACAAATAATATTTGAATTACATTTAAATTATAATTTCAATCATTCTTATACTAATTTTTATTTTTAAAACCTTTATTTTGAGAGTCCTAACCTTAAATCTATTAGACTTTTAATACTTACAATTATAAAAAGTATTGACACAAATATTGACATTAGTATTAATAATGTTGATGAAGATAATAATTATATTATTTTAACAACTAGATTTTGATTTGCAATCAAATTTACGTTGTTAATATTACATTTTATTATTTATATATTTTATATACATTACCATGTAATAATTATTATTTATAAGAATCATATATATATATATATATGTATATATATACATATATATATATATATATATATATATATATATATATATATATATATATATATATGTAGTTTCATATCATATACATATATATATATATATATACTTTATTAATAATTAATTATTATTATTTTACATTTTAATTACGTACAATTGTTCGTGAATCGTCGGGAATGGTCAAAGGGTAAAAATGATTTCATGGAATAGTTCAAAACTTTTGAGATTCAGTTAAATAGACTTTGCTCATCTTGTCAGAATTATATAAAGATTAAGTTTAATTTTTGGTCGAAATTTCCCGGGTCATCACACAATCCACCTGCGCTGCCTCATGTTTAGTTATTTCTGATTAAATATGTGTTGAAGACTTTTGTGGTCGGTATATATATTACTTTTGACCCCATATAAGTAGTGCCTCCAAGTCTTTAATGCAAAAACAACCGCGCCTAATTCCAAATCATGCGTCTTATAATTCTGCTCGTGAATCTTCAATTGTCTAGACGCATAAGCAATTACTTTCGTTCGTTGCATTAATACACAACCGAGACCTTGCTTTGAGGCGTCAAAATATATCACAAAATCATTATTCCCTTCAGGTAATGACAATATAGGTGCCGTAGTTAACTTTTTCTTTAACAATTGAAACGCTTTCTCTTGTTCATCTTTCCATTCAAATTTCTTCCCTTTATGCGTTAACGCAGTCAAGGGTTTTGCTATTATGGAAAAGTCTTGGATGAACCTTCTGTAGTAACCTGCTAGTCCTAAAAATTATCGTATATGCTTCGGAGTTTTTGGAGTTTCCCACTTTTCAACAGTTTCAATCTTTGCTGGATCTACCTGAATACCTTCTTTGTTCACTATGTGGCCGAGGAATTGAACTTCTTCCAACTAAAATGCACACTTTGAAAATTTAGCGTACAGTTTTTCTTTCCTTAACAACTCTAGCACTTTTCTCAAATTTTCTTCGTGCTCTTGGTCATTCTTCAAGTAAATAAGTATGTCATCGATGAAAACAATGACAAACTTGTCAAGGTATGGTCCACACACTCGGTTCATGAGGTCCATGTGAAATGTCCCGTTCATATTGATTATAAACGTTCCATATTAATTGATTTCGTTGCGAGGTTTTGACCTCTATATGAGATGTTTTTCATAGACTGTATTCGTTTTTAAAACAAACCATAACCTTTATTTTATCGACAAGGTTAAAAGGACACTACCTAGATTATCAGAAATGATAATCTAAACACATCACACTTACACACTACCAATACATATTGGTTTACAATATTAATATGTTACAACGAAGTAAATTTCGAATGCAGTTTTAAACAATATTATACAAGCATGCTGACTCCAAATCTTGTCCATATATTAGCATACAACAGCGGAAGCTCTTAATAATCACCTGAGAATAAAAATGCTTTAAATGTCAACAAAAATGTTGGTAAGTTATAGGTTTAACCTATATATTTATAAAATCGTAATAATAGACCACAAGATTTCATATTTCAATATACATCCCATACATAGAGATAAAAATCATTCATATGGTGAACACCTGGTAACCGACATTAACAAGATGCATATAAGAATATCCCCATCATTCCGGGACATCCATCGAACATGATATAAAAACTCGAAGTACTAAAGCATCCGCTACAACGAATGGGGTTTGTTGGGGCCAATAGATCTATCTTTAGGATTCGTGTCAATTAGTAGACTGGTTTACTAATTCTTAGGTCACCAAGTAAAAGGGGCATATTTGGCTTCGATCGTTCAACCATAGAAAGTAGTTTCATGTACTTGTGTCTATTTTGTAAAACATTTATAAAGCTGCATGTATTCTCATCCCAAAAATATTAGATTTTAAAAGTGGGACTATAACTCCCTTTCACAGATTTGTACTTCGTCGGGAAGTAAGACTTGGCCACTGGTCGATTCAGGAACCTATAACAAATATGTACATATATATCAAAGTATGTTCAAAATATATTTACAACATTTTTAATACGTTTTAATGCTTTAAGTTTATTAAGTCAGCTGTCATCTTTAGTAACCTACAACTAGTTGTCCACAGTTACATGTACAGAAATAAAGCAATATATATTATCTCGAATCAATCCACGACCTCGTATATAAAAGCCTCAGGCTAGATCACAACTCAAAGTATATATAATATTTTGGAATCAACCTCAACCCTGTATAGCTAACTCCAACATTACTGCACATAGAGTGTCTATGGTTGTTCCGATATATATATATAGATGGGTCGATATGATATGTCAAAACATTGTATTTGTGTCTATGGTATCCCAAGATTACATAATATATTAGAATACATGTATAATACAATATGAGTTAGCTAGGATATGATAAATATAGATTTGTTACCAATTTTCACGTAGCTACAACAAGAAAAATTATCCAATCTTGTTTTACCCATAACTTCTTCGTTTTAAATCCGTTTTGAGTGATTCAAGTTGCTATGGTTTCATATTGAACTTAATTTTATGAATCTAAACAGAAAAATTATAATTTTATAGTCAGAAATACAGGTTACAAGTCATTTTTATAAAGGTAGTCATTTCAGTCGAAAGAACGACGTCTAGATGACCATTTTGGAAAACATACTTCCACTTTGAGTTTAACCATGAAGTTTGGATATAGTTTCATGTTCATAAGAAAAATAATTTTCCCATAATAAAAACTTTTAAATCAAAGTTTATCATAGTTTTTAATTAACTAACCCAAAACAGCCCGCGGTGTTACTATGACGGCGTATATCCGGTTTTACGGTATTTTTCGTGTTTTCAGGTTTTAAATCATTAAGTTAGCATATCATATAGATATAGAAAATTTGTTTAGTTGATTTTAAAAGTCAAGTTAGAAGGATTAACTTTTATTTGCGAACAAGTTTAGAATTAACTAAACTATGTTCTAGTGATTACAAGTTTAAACCTTCGAATAAGGTAGCTTTATATATATGAATCGAATGATGTTATGAATATCATTACTATCTCAGGTTTTATGGATAAACCTACTAGAAATGAGAAAAATAGATCTAGCTTCAAAGGATCCTTGGATGGCTTGAAAGTTCTTGAAATAAAATCATGACACGAAAACAAGTTCAAGTAAGATTTCCACTCGAAATAAGATTGTTAAAGTTATAGAAATTGAATCAAAGTTTGAATATGAATATTACCTTATATTAGAAAGATATATTACTGTAAATAAGAAAGATTTCTTGAGTTTGAATGATCAATTAAAGTGGATTTGCAAGATTGGAAGTAAGCTAGCAAACTTGGAAGTGTTGTTGGTGTGTTTTTGAGTAGTTGATTTATAACTTGGTTTATGTATGGATTTATGAACTAGATTGAGCTAGATTTTGTTGAAGATGATGAAGAACACTTAGAACAAAGGAAGAACACTTGAGAGAGAGTAATTTGATTCAAGAAAATTGCAAAGTGAATGTGTTTGTGAGAGTACTACTTCACGTGAATTTGGAGTTCCCATATAGGCTCCATTAGTTTGTAATTTTGTGAGATATTTCATGCTAGAAGTTAAATGATGGTTCCCACATGGTTAGGTGACTCACAAGGGCTGCTAAGAGCTGATCATTGAAGTGTATATATCAATAGTAAATACATTTAGAAGCTAGGTATTGTACGAGTACGAATACTGGTGTATACGAGTAGAATTGTTGATGAAAATGAACGAGGATGTAATTGTAAGCATTTTTGTTAAGTAGAATGACTTTGATAAGTGTCTTGAAGTCTTTCAAAAGTGTATGAATACATATTAAAACACTACATGTATATACATTTTAACTGAGTCGTTAAGTCATCGTTAGTCGTTACATGTAAGTGTTGTTTTGAAACATTTAGGTTAACGATCTTGTTAAATGTTGTTAACCCATTGTTTATTATATTAAATGAGATGTTAAGTTATTATATTATCATGATAATATGATGTATTAATATATCTTAATATGATATATATATATACAGTTAAATAATGTTACAACGATAATCGTTACATATATGCCTCGTTTCGAAATCATTAAGTTAGTAGTCTTGTTTTTACATATGTAGTTCATTGTTAATACACTTAATGACATATTTACTTATCATTTATAATGATTAAACATAGTGTATCAATATCTTATTATGATTCATATGTATTTAGTAAGACGTTGTTATAACGATAATCGTTATATATATCGTTTTCGAGTTTCTTAATTCAATAGTCTCATTTTTATGTATATAACTCATTGTTAAAATACCTAATGAGATACTTACTTATCATAATATCATGTTAACTATATATATATCCATATATATGTCATCATATAGTTTTTACAAGTTTTACCGTTCGTGAATCACCGGTCAACTTGGGTGGTCAATTGTCTATATGAAACCTATTTCAATTAATCACGTCTTAACAAGTTTGATTTCTTAACATGTCGGAAACACTTAATCATGTAATTATCAAATTCAATTAATATATATAAATATGGAAAAGTTCGGGTCACTACAGTACCTACCCGTTAAATAAATTTCGTCCCGAAATTTTAAGTAGTTGGAGGTGTTGACGTATCTTCTGGAAATAAGTGCGGGTATTTCTTCTTCATCTGATCTTCTCATTCCTAGGTGAACTCGGGTCCTCTATGAGTATTCCATCGAACCTTAACAATTGGTATCTTGTTTTGCTTAAGTCTTTTAACCTCACGATCCATTATTTCGACGGGTTCTTCGATGAATTGAAGTTTTTTGTTGATTTGGATTTTGTCTAACGGAATAGTGAGATCTTCTTTAGCAAAACATTTCTTCAAATTCGAGACGTGGAAAGTGTTATGTACAGCCGCGAGTTGTTGAGGTAACTCAAGTCGGTAAGCTACTGGTCCGACACGATCAATAATCTTGAATGGTCCAATATACCTTGGATTTAATTTACCGCGAGTTATTGAGGTACTCATATCTAGACGAGTTCCTAATGATTGATGTAATGTCTGCCAGAATCTTGAAATAAATCTGCCATCCCTATCAGAGATAATAGAGATTGGTATTCCATGTCTGGAGACGACTTCCTTCAAATACAATCGTGCTAACTTCTCCATCTTCTTATCTTCTCTTATTGGTAGGAAGTGTGCTGATTTGGTGAGACGATCAACTATTACCCAAATAATATCAAAACCACTTGCAGTCCTTGGCAATTTAGTGATGAAATCCATGGTAACGTTTTCCCATTTCCATTCCGGGATTTCGGGTTGTTGAAGTAGACCTGATAGTTTCTGATGCTCCGCTTTGACCTTGGAACACGTCAAACATTCTCCTACGTATATAGCAACATCGGCTTTCATACCCGGCCACCAAAAATGTTTCTTGAGATCCTTGTACATCTTCCCTGTTCCAGGATGTATTGAGTATCTGGTTTTATGAGCTTCTCTAAGTACCATTTCTCTCATATCTCCAAATTTTGGTACCCAAATTCTTTCAGCCCTATACCGGGTTCCGTCTTCCCGAATATTAAGATGTTTCTATGATCCTCTGGGTATTTCATCCTTTAAATTTCCCTCTTTTAAAAATCCTTGTTGCGCCTCCTATATTTGAGTAGTAAGGTTATTGTGAATCATTATATGCATAGCTTTTACTCGAATGGGTTCTTTGTCCTTTCTGCTCAAAGCGTCGGCTACCACATTCGCCTTCCCCAAGTGGTAACGAATCTCAAAGTCGTAATCATTTAACAATTCAATCCACCGGTGCTGCCTCATGTTCAGTTGTTTCTAATTAAATATGTGTTGAAGACTTTTGTGGTCGGTATATATAATACTTTTGACCCCATATAAGTAGTGCCTCCAAGTCTTGAATACAAAAACAACTGCACCTAATTCCAAATCATGTGTCGTATAATTCTGCTCGTGAATCTTCAATTGTCTAGACGCATAAGCAATTACCTTCGTTTGTTGCATTAATACACAACCGAGACCTTGCTTTGAAGTGTCACAATATATCACAAAATCATCATTCCCTTCAGGTAATGACAATATAGGTGTCGTAGTTTACTTTTTATTTACCAATTTAAATTCTTTCTCTTGTTCATCCTTCCATCAAATTTCCTCCCTTTATGCGTTAATGCAGTCAAGGGTTTTGCTATTCTGGAAAAATCTTGGATGAACCTTCTGTAGTAACCATCTAGTCCTAAAAATTGGCGTATATGCTTCGGAGTTTTCGAGGTTTCCCATTTTTCAACGGTTTCAATCTTTGCTGGATCCACCTGAATACCTTCTTTGTTCACTATGTGACCGAGGAATTGAACTTCTTCCAACCAAAATGCACACTTTGAAAACTTAGCGTACAGTTTTTCTTTTCTCAGCAACTCTAGAACTTTTCTTAAATGTTCTTCGTGCTCTTGATCATTCTTTGAGTAAATAAGTATGTCATCGATGAAAATAATGACAAACTTGTCAAGATATGGCCCACACACTCGGTTCATGAGGTCCATGAACACAGCTGGTGCGTTCGTCAATCCAAACAGCATAACCATAAACTCGTAATGACCGTAACGCATCCTAAAAGCTGTCTTTGGAATATCATCCTCCTTCACCCGTATTTGATGATACCCAGAACATAAATCAATCTTTGAATAAACCGACGAGCCTTGTAGTTGATCAAATAAGTCATCGATTCTCAATAGTGGGTAGCGGTTCTTGATGGTAAGTTTTATCAACTCTCGATAGTCGATACATAACCTAAATGTACCATCCTTCTTCTTGACAAACAAAACAGGAGCTCCCCATGGTGATGTACTTGGTCGAATGAAACCACGCTCTAAAAGTTCTTGTAATTAGCTCTAAAGTTCCTTCAACCCATATTTAACGGATCATTCAACGGATCGGTGTGGAGGTAGTCCCGGTAATTCTTTCGAAAATACATCGGGAAATTCTTTTGCGACGGGACCATCATTGATGTTCTTTTCTTCAGAATTGACTTTCTCGACGTGTGCTAGCACAACATAGCAACCTTTTTGTATTAGTTTTTGTGCCTTCAGGCTACTAATATGATTTAACTTCGCATTGCTCTTTTCTTCGTACATCATTAAGGGTTTTCGTTTTTCTCGTATAACGCGAATTGTATTTTTGTAACAAAAGATCTCTGCTTTCATTTCTTTCAACTATTCCATACCGATTATCACATCAAAACTCCCTAACTCTACTGGTATCAAGTCAATCTAAAATGTTTCGCTAACCAGTTTAATTTCTCAATTCCGACATATATTATCTGCTGTAATTAATTTACCGTTTGCTAATTTGAGTAAAAATTTATTATCCAAGGGCGTCGGTGAGCAACCTAGTTTAGCACAAAAATCTCTACTCATATAACTTCTATCCACACCCGAATCAAATAAAACATAAGCAGATTTATTGTCAATGAGAAACGTACCCGTAACAAGCTCCGAGTCTTCCTGCGCTTCTGCCGTATTAATATTGAAAACTCTTTCGCGGCCCTGCCCATTATTATTCCCCTGATTCGGGAAATTTCTACTAAAGTGGCCCAGTTTTCCACATCCAAAACAAACTATGGCGGTGTTATTTGTGGCGACATTGTTTGTTCTTTTAGTTCTGTTATGTATTGGTCCGTAGATTTCGCACTTCTTTGCGCTATGACCATTTCTTTTACACTTGTTGCAAATTGTCGTTCAGAACCCCAGGTGATGCTCTTCACATCTTTGGCATGGCTGTTTTTGGTTTTTGTTGCCATTGTTGTTATTGTAATTGTTGTTGGGATTGTTATTGTTGCTGTCGTTATTGTTGTTGTTGTTGAAATGGTTATTGTAGTTGTTATTGGGACGTTTGTTGAAGTTGTGATTGCGATTGATGTTGCGGTTATTGGGATAGTTATTGCAATTGTGGTTGTGATTGTTGTTGTTGTATTGGTGACTCTTATCATTGGTTTCTTCCCACTCTCTCTTGACTTGTTTCATGTTAGCCTCTTCGGTCGCCTGCTCTTTAATCCTTCCTTTGATCTGGTTCACTAATTTGTGAGCCATTCGACTTGCCTTTTGTATGGAGGCGGGCTCGTGTGAACTCACATCTTCTTGAATTCTTTCTGGTAACCCTTTTACAAATACGTCGATCTTCTCTTCTTCGTCTTCGAACGTTCTGGGACACAATAGGCACAATTCTGTGAATCGTCATTCGTACATGGTGATATCGAAACCTTGTGTTCATAATCATCTAAGCTCTACCTTGAGCTTATTGACCTCGTTTCTGGGACGATACTGCTCGTTCATCAATTGCTTGAATGCTGACCATGGTAGTGCATAAGTAGCATCTTGTCCTACCTGCTTGAGATAGGTATTCCACCATGTTAATGGCGTACCTGTGAAGGTATGCATAGCGTACTTAACTTTGTCCTCTTCAGTACACTTACTTATGGAAAACACCGATTCGACCTTCTTGGTCCACCGTTTCAATCCAATTGGTCCTTCGGTTCCATCAAATTCCAAAGGTTTGCAGGCAGTGAATTTTTTGTAGGAGCATCCTACACAATTTCTTGCGGAATTAGTTCCACTACTAGATCCAGAGTTATTGTTATTTTGCATCGCAGCCTGTACTGCAGCTATGTTCGCAGCAAGGAAAACACAGAAGTCTTCCTCACTCATGTTCAAGTTCTGACGAGTCGCCGGTGCCATTTCCTTCAAAAATAGCCAAAAGAATTGAGTTAATCATATAGAATTTGAGAGTAGTCAATAGTATTTTGTAGCATTATATGAACTTATTTATAAAAGGTTTTTCTTCATATTAGCATTTTATAGTTTTAATTCGGGTAGTACCTACCCGTTAAGTTCATACTTACTAGCTACTATACAACTCAACTACTACACTTCTATATGAAAAACCTATTACAATAATATTTCGCGCTCAAACTTTATACAAAATATTACAAACTTACAATACCGCTATTATACATATAGGATGAAATATAGCACATAATAACATTGCCACTCGGTAGCTATAAATGCATATCTAGTTAGTACACAAGTTGTTCAGCAAAAGAAATAAAGACACGTAATTCATAAGTCCAGAAACAAGGCATGCATTCTAGTTTTACTAAGACGACTTCCCATCCTTGGTCTTGTGGAAAGTAACCCGTATGACCATTGGCTAGGTAGCATGTTGTAATATCGTCAAAAGGACGAGGATTTCGTAATGTCCAACAGCCCCGTAATAATCTAAAAACCTTGTTTCTCACCCCAACAACTGAATCCGTCACTTGTGGGAAGGTTTTATTTAAAAGTTGTAATCCGATGTTCTTTTTCTCACTTTGGTAAGAAGTGAACATCACTAACCCGTAAGTATAACATGCTTCTTTTTGTTGCATGTTAGAAGCTCTTTCTAACTCCCGAAATCCTATGTTGGGATATGTTGAGTCAAAATAGGTTCTTAACTCGTAGTGTAAAATTTCATTTGGGTTCCCTGCATTTAACTCTTTAAAGAAAACACGGCGTAACTTACGGTCTCCCCAATGTGATATACCCCACCTATCAAAGGAAAGCCTTTTATAAACTAAGGCATTTCTGGAAAGCCTTTCAAATGTTTGACAAGTTAATTTTGCCATAACTAAATGTGCTGATGAATTCTGACCGACTCTAGACAAGATTTCCTCAATCATATCCTCTGGTAGGTCTTCTAAAATATTCGGTTGTCTACCCTTAACGTCCATTTTGTTTTTATACTGTAAAATAGACAATGATTAGATTCGTAAAAGATAATTAACAAACAATACAAGTAATTCTTACATAGAACATAATGTACAAGCACATTACAATACATATAATATAAAACATGATTACCACCCTCTAATCTGAATCACCGGTTTCTTCTTCTTCGGACTTGGTTTATTTTCCTAATTTTCTAGGGATATATGGTGTTCCTCTAATACGAGCCTTCGTTTTCCACAATGGTTTAGAAAAACCTGGTGGTTTAAAGGTTCTCGAGTTATTGTTACACTTTAGGATATACGAACGTTACCGATACATATAAAGTTCATCTGGGTTGGAATCAGGTTTCTCTATTTTTATACCTTTCCCTTATTATTTTCTTTTGCTTTATTAAATTGGGTCGAGGTAATTTCTATAACATCATCGGAATCCTCATCGGGATCCGATTCATCTAAAAATTGGTAATCTTCCCAATATTTTGCTTCCTCGGCGGAAACACCATTGCCCATTATTGACTTTGGTCCGTTGGTTGAGGATTTTCTTTTATTTAATCGATTTTCTGTAGGTATCAATATTTCTTCCTCCGGAACCTCTTCTTCTTCAGGTTCCTCCTCTTCCGGTTCCTCCTCTTTCGGTTCCTCCTCTTCTGGTTCCTCTTCTTCTGGTTCCTCTTCTTCCGATTCCTCCTCTTCCGATTCTTCTTTGGGAATTTGTGAATCTTCCCAAATTATATCCGACTCTTCATTATTATTAGGCGACTCGATGGGATTTGTACTAGAGGTAGACATCTATCACATAATATCAAACACGTTAAGAGATTAATATATCATATATTATTTACATGTTAATAATATATAGTTTCCAACAAAAGTGTTAAGCAATCGTTTTTAAAGAAAACACGGTTGAAGTCCAGACTCACTAATGTATCCTAACAAACTCGATAAGACACACTAATGCAAATTTCTGGTTCTCTAAGACCAACACTCGAATACCAACTGAAATGTCCCGTTCATATTGATTATAAACGTTCCATATTAATTGATTTCGTTGCGAGGTTTTGACCTCTATATGAGATGTTTTTCAAAGACTGCATTCGTTTTTAAAATAAACCATAACCTTTATTTTATCGACAATGTTAAAGGACACCACCTAGATTATCAGAAATGCTAATCTAAAAACATCACACTTACACACTACCAATACATATTGGTTTACAATATTAATATGTTACAACGAAGTAAATTTCGAATGCAGTTTTAAACAATATTATACAAGCATGCTGACTCCAAATCTTGTCCATATATTAGCATGCAACAGCGGAAGCTCTTAATAATCACCTGAGAATAAACATGCTTTAAACGTCAACAAAAATGTTGGTGAGTTATAGGTTTAACCTATATATTTATCAAATCGTAATAATAGACCACAAGATTTCATATTTCAATATACATCCCATACATAGAGATAAAAATCATTCATATGGTGAACACCTGGTAACCGACATTAACAAGATGCATATAAGAATATCCCCATCATTCCGGGACATCCATCGAACATGATATAAAAACTCGAAGTACTAAAGCATCCGCTACAACGGATGGGGTTTGTTGGGCCCAATAGATCTATCTTTAGGATTCGCGTCAATTAGTAGACTGGTTTACTAATTCTTAAGTTACCAAGTAAATGGGGCGTATTCAGCTTCGATCGTTCAACCATAGAAAGTAGTTTCATGTACTTGTGTCTATTTTGTAAAACATTTATAAAGCTGCATGTATTCTCATCCCAAAAATATTACATTTTAAAAGTGGGACTATAACTCACTTTCACAGATTTTTACTTCGTCGGGAAGTAAGACTTGGCCACTGGTCGATTCACGAACCTATAACAAATATGTACATATATATCAAAGTATGTTCAAAATATATTTACAACATTTTTAATACATTTTAATGTTTTAAGTTTATTAAGTCAGCTGTCCTCGTTAGTAACCTATAACTAGTTGTCCACAGTTCGATGTACAGAAATAAAGCAATATATATTATCTCGAATCAATCCACGACCTCGTGTATACAAGCCTCAGGCTAGATCACAACTCAAAGTATATATAATAGTTTGGAATCAATCTCAACCCTGTATAGCTAACTCCAATATTATTGCATATAGAGTATCTATGGTTGTTCCGAAATATATATATATATATATATATATATATATATATATATATATATATATATATATATATATATATATATATATATATATATATATATATATATATATATATGGGTCGATATGATATGTCAAAATATTGTATTTGTGTCTATGGTATCCCAAGATTACATAATATATTAGAATACATGTATAATACAATATGAGTTTTAAATTATCCAATATGATTAATATCGTTTTGTTACCAATTTTCACGTAGCTACAACAAGAAAAATTATCCAATCTTGTTTTACCCATAACTTCTTCATTTTAAATCCGTTTTGAGTGATTCAAGTTGCTACGGTTTCATATTGAATTTAAGTTTATGAATCTAAACAGAAAAAGTATAAGTTTATAGAAAGAAATACAGGTTACAAGTCATTTTTGTAAAGGTAGTCATGTTAGTCGAAAGAACGACGTCTAGATGACCATTTTGGAAAACATACTTCCACTTTGAGTTTAACCATGAATTTTGGATATAGTTTCATGTTCATAAGAAAAATCATTTTCCCAGAAGAAAAACTTTTAAATCAAAGTTTATCATAGTTTTTAATTAACTAACCCAAAACAGCCCGCGGTGTTACTATGACGGCGTATATCCGGTTTTACGATGTTTTTCGTGTTTTCAGGTTTTAAATCATTAAGTTAGCATATCATATAGATATAGAACATGTGTTTAGTTGATTTTAAATGTCAAGTTAGAAGGATTAACTTTTGTTTGCCAACAAATTTAGAATTAACTAAACTATGTTCTAGTGATTACAAGTTTAAACCTTCGAATAAGGTAGCTTTATATATATGAATCGAATGATGTTATGAACATCATTACTACCTAAGGTTTTGTGGATAAACCTACTGGAAATAAGAAAAATAGATCTAGCTTCAAAGCATCCTTGGATGGCTTGAAAGTTCTTGAAGCAAAATCATGACACGAAAACAAGTTCAAGTAAGATTTCCACTCGAAATAAGATTGTTAAAATCATAGAAATTGAATCAAAGTTTGAATAAAAATATTACCTTATATTAGAAAGATATATTACTGTAAATAAGAAAGATTTCTTGAGGTTGAATGATCACTCAAAGTGGATTTGCAAGATTGGAAGTAAGCTAGCAAACTTGGAAGTGTTGTATGGATTTATGAACTAGATTGAGCTAGATTTTATTGAAGATGATGAAGAAAACTTGGAACAAAGGAAGAACACTTGAGAGAGAGTAATTTTATTCAAGAAAATTGCAAAGTGAATGTGTTTGTGAGAGTACTCCCATTCACGTGAACTTACACTCTCCATATAGGCTCCATTAGTTTGTAATTTTGTGAGATATTTCATGCTAGATGTTAAATGATATTTCCCACATGGTTAGGTGTAAATACCAATAGTAAATACATTTAGAAGTTGTGTATTGTATGAGTACAAATACGAGTGCATATGAGTAGAATTGTTGATGAAAATGAATGAGGATGTAATTGTAAGCATTTTTGTTAAGTAGAAGTACTTTGATAACTGTCTTGAAGTCTTTCAAAAGTGTATGAATACATATTAAAACACTACATGTATATACATTTTAACAGAGTCACTAAGTCATCGTTAGTCGTTACATGTAAGTGTTGTTTTGAAACCTTTAGGTTAACGATCTTGTTAAATGTTGTTAACCCATTGTTTTTTATATCAAATGAGATGTTAAGTTATTATATTATCATGATAACATGATGTATTAATATATCTTAATATGATATATATACAGTTAAATATTGTTACAACGATAATCGTTACATATATGTCTCGTTTCGAAATCATTAAGTTAGTAGTCTTGTTTTTACGTATGTAGTTCATTGTTAATACACTTAATGACATATTTACTTATCATTTATCATGTTTATATATAGTGTAACAATATCTTAAAATGATGCATATGTAATTAGTAAAATGTTGTTATAACGATAATCGTTATATATATCGTTTTCAAGTTTCTTAATTCAATATTCTCATTTTTATGTATATAACTCATTGTTAAAATACCTAATGAGATACTTACTTATCATAATATCATGTTAACTATATATATAACCATATATATGTCATCATATAGTTTACAAGTTTTAACGTTCGTGAATCACCGGTCAACTTGGGTGGTCAATTGTCTATATGAAACCTATTTCAATTAATCACGTCTTAACAAGTTTGATTGCTTAACATGTTGGAAACACTTAATCATGTAATTATCAAATTCAATTAATATAAATAAACATGGAAAAGTTCGGGTCACTACATCGCGAACCCAACCCCACTTTCTAAAGAAATCACGGTAGTTGATCGGTTGGTGCGCTCCCGTCACGCTGTCTTCAGAGCTGGGGGAACTTGGTCTATTCGAAAAGATCATCTTACGCGATCACAGAAAGTTATGAAATGATTCTTGATATGAATTGAGGGCTGGATACTGGATGATATCTCCGTCTTCTTGAATACGTATATATAGCAAAAAGATTCCGTAATTTACGGAGGGAGTCTCAGAAAGTGTCAAATAAGATCCATGGTAATAGATATGAAAGGCTATGATATTCGTCTATACATCGTGTATGCAATAAATGCAAAAACACGTGTGAAGACATAGGAATGATAGACAGGTAATTTTCCACTAGGAATGATAAACAAAACTTATAATATGCAGCTAAGGTCGAAGTCCAGACTTGCTAATGCATCCTAACGACTATCAATCAGACTCACCAATGCAAGACCTGGTTCGCTAAGACCACCGCTCTGATACCACATGTCATACCCCGTCCTAATCCATCTGGCCGAAGTCTTCAACATATGGTCCCATTGCCAGGTACTGTCCTAAGTATGCCATGAACGACCCTATGTAATATCCTTAAAATGAGTAAATGCACAGCGGAAGATTTCTTTCATACCCGAGAATAAACATGCTTTCAAGTGTCAACCAAAAGGTTGGTGAGTTCATTAGTTTATCATAATCGATCATTTTCATCATTTTAATAGACCACAAGATTTTCATATCCATTTCTCATAAATATACGTCCCATGCATATAGACAAAAATCATTCATATGGATTGAACACCTGGTAACCGACAATAACAAGATGCATATAAGAATATCCCCTATCATTCTGGGACATCCATCGGACATGATAAAACAACATCGAAGTACTTAAGCATCTGGTACTTTGGATGAGGTTCGTTAGGCCCAATAGATCTATCTTTAGGATTTGCGTCAATTAGTAGATTGGTTTACTAATTCTTAGGCTACCAAGCAAAAGGGGCATATTCGGCTTCGATCATTCAACCATATAATGTAGTTTCAATTACTTGTGTCTATTTCGTAAAACGGTTATAAAAACAGCGCATGTATTCTCAGTCTCAAAAATATATATTGCAAAAGCATTTAAAAAGGGAGTAATGAAACTCACCATACTGTATTTTGTAGTAAAAATACATATGACGTCATTGAACAAGTGTAGGGTTGGTCTCGGATTCACGAACCTATATTATTCATATATTTATTAAAACATATACATGTAATCGAACAAGTTTAGATATTATTATTAATTGTTATTTCAGTAATTTGTATGTTTCATTGGTAACTGTTTTAACTATATTTATTTTATATACCTTAGATAAATAATTAGTATTTATTATGAAAATATTACTATTGTTATGCGATATGTTTTGAATATAATCTTATATAGCTATTTATGTGTTAAAATAATATCAATAATAATAAATAAAAATTTGTATCTTTTTATGATAATAATAATAATAATACTAAAAGTAATTAGATTTAGTAATGATACTGCTATTAATAGTTTTGATAATAATACTACTAATAAAAGTAATGTTAGTAATAATAATAATTTCAATGAAAAGATAATAATGATAAGATAAAAATGTTAGTTTTCATAAAAATAATATTTTAAATAATAATGGTACTTTTAATAAAAATGATGATTCTAATAGAAATTTTAATAGTCATGATAATAATAATACTATATATTTTAATAATAATAATAATAATAATAATAATAATAATAATAATAATAATAATAATAATAATAATAATAATATTATTATTATTAATTATACTAATAATCTTATTTCTTATATTGGTAATAATAATAATTACTTAATAACAATCAATAATAAATAATAATAATAATAATAATAATAATAATAATAATAATAATAATAATAATAATAATAATAACAAATAAAAAAATAATAATGTAATAATAACAATAAGAGTATTAGTAATAACTACCTCAAAGAAGTAGCCCTTAAAAAAATGCCCAAGTCCGGGTTTGAACCCGCGACGTCCCGTTAACCCAACGTATACCCAAACCATCCAAGCTAATCAGTTTTTCCTAATCAATATCGAGTTATCCATCATCATTAATGAACCTTGATCATAATCATATAAACCGTCACCGCCATCATTATGTATCATTATCAATATCTTAATCATACTTTAATTCTAAACATCATCATATCACACCATAATCATCATCATAACTTCATATACTCATCATCATACCCGTTAATCATCACGTACATCATTAATATCATAATCAAAATCATGATTATAATTATATCAACTTCTCATCACCTTCTTATGTTAATATCGTCATCATCAAATCCTCTTCATCACCTAATCATCATCATCGTACATTGATTTTTATCCTAACCACAATTATGAATCATCATCCTTAACTTCATTAAACTTCTCGGTTCATTTAGCAAAATCAAAACACAAGCCCAATAATCTAAATAGAACTCAGCCCAATCAGAAAAAGGAATTCTCGGCCCAAGTTGATAAAGGAACTCTCGGCCCAAGTAGCCAAACTAATGATTTGATAAGCCCAACAGAAAAAGATTTCGTGGACTGTTTTGTTTTCATGAATCTCCACCGAAAAATGCAGAGATTAACTAATGTCTGCATCATCGTGTTTTAATATGTATCAGCACCACGTCATTTTCCCATTAACTATCATAATCATCTTCTCCATCATCCGAGTCATCAATATTCTAATCTAAACCATTATTTCTGGCAATCGTCATCTTCTCTAATTAATAGCTCGTTTTCAACGTAACCTCACCATCTAAATCATTATTTATTATCTTCACTGTTGTTCGTATAAAAAAAAAGAGTTCCATCGATACAGACGACTTCCATCAATTAGTTCTTGGTCATATATAACTTTTAATATGGTTTGTGGGGTTCTTTTTGGTCGGCCACAAACAAGAGTATCCCACATGAATCACGATTTATTAAAGTTTTGTATAAAGAATTTCCACTACACTTAATTTGGCCACTTTAATTTCGTGACCCCTCATATCTCCCAATATAGTCCGCATCTTTGTTCCTCAAGCATATTAAAATGTTTTACAATTCACTAAACATAATTATTAACAAGAAGTTGTCTGGCTCGAATATTAGCACAAACGAAAAAATAATTTGTCTGTTTGGAGTGAGTTAGTATCGATGGGGTTATAGGATTTGACAACACATCATATACTCATCAAAGTTACTTTAGAAATATGGAACGTCCTTTAATTGAGTGACTCAAATTTGTCGGCAAGATTGAAGCTTTTTATTCCACTTGTTTATTAACAAATGTGTTATTTATAATGCATCCAAATAGAGTGAGTTTTAACATGTTCTTACCCTTTTCCTCTCATCACAGATCGTGGTGTTTAAAACAAGAGCAGGAGAATTAAAATAGCAGTAGTAATACAGTTGCAATTAAGGTGGTTTTGTTTGGATGTCTTCGAAGTAGAAACAAGATTTAGAAGCAGTAAAGAAGGCGATGATTTATAGGGACAAGAATCAGGAATATAGCTGCAACCATAGCAGTTAACAAGTAGCCTAAGGTGGCTGTTTTTGAAGGTTTACAATGGTGGTTATTTATGATCAAGATGGTTCCACTATGGTGGTGATTGTTTATTTTTGTGTTGTAAAGTGGTTTGTTCCATTTGTGAAGGTGGTTATGATGGTTGTTCATAACAGAAATAGACGGGTATCAAATGGTTTTAATAATGTGATCAATGGTGGTTTCATGGACGATAGAAGAAGAGGATTAGAAGGTGTTGCAGTGGAGATGATCATGGTGATAGAAGTTTGTCTTTGTTTGGGCCGATTGGACAAAGAAAGAGAGAACCAAGTTGCAAGTGGGTGTGTTTGAGTTTGTAACCAAAAATAGAATTACATATATATCACGATTTAATTTAGTTTAATTAAGGGGTGAATGTGATTGATATGGATTTTATTCAAGGTGATGTTGTGGATTGATAATTGAAGAAGATACATATATGTATTCATTGTATCTAGTTAGAAGTAGGGATAAACAATGATACTTTAATAATTAAAGTAGACTATTACATGAGTTTAGAAATGTTTATGAGTCAGAGAAAGCATGTGAAACAATTATGCCAGTTGTGTTTAAAATCACATGTGGACGCATATGATATATAGAATATGAAAGTTGATAGATATTTGGTCATGGGTTTTAAAATTGAAATAGTAGGTGTCAGGTTGTCTAAAAAAAATGCGTGATTGCTAACAGGGTAATACGTATATATAATTTTGAAAGGTAAATGAAACAAAAAGTGCACATATCTAATATAGAGAATTTAGATAGATGGAAGAAACAAAAAAAATAAGATTAGATGTTGATTAGAAAGGAATTGAGTGGGAAATAGTGAGTGTGAAGAAAACAAAATACCAAAACAGTAAACCTCGCGAATTTAATATTTGAATAGTATACGAATAGAAGTAATTTATGAATTTAGTAGTAAGTGGGTTTTGATTGGAATGATTCTGATTGACACACTAAACAGAAAGGTAATACTAATAAGTGATATGGGTAATAATATACATAAGTTATGAAGTTGACTCGTGAAAACAGAAAGCAAAACAGTGAACGGTTTGGATGCCACTATGATACTGAAAGAAGTAATTCTATCAATATTTGTATGTGGGTTCCATTACATAGTATGTGTATCGATATATATACAAGTTGTTAAATAAGAACATACATCAGATATTTAAATAGTTTAACCACCCTTTATTTGATATCATATGTTTTATATCACGAAAATTGTTTGGTAAGGTGATAGATAGATATTACTTTAATTGATATTTTAATCTTTCAATTATGTTATATATATATATTTATAGTAGGGTATGCAAATAAATACTATGATTTTTCAATTGCATCATATTAAACACTGTGTATGATGTCTCCATGATTTAATGAATGGTAAGGATATATTTCATAGAAAACTTTATAATATATAACAAGATTTAAAACAAGTTTGCTGGAAAATAATGATATATACATATAGATGTGTTGCTACAATCATGCATCTATCATTCATATGTATATATATATATATATATATATATATATATATATATATATATATATATATATATATATATATATATATATATATATATATATATATATATATATATATATATATATATATATATATATATATATATATATATAATGTTTTCAAGTTGTAATATATTTATACAAATAAATTCATATACACATATCTATTTATAATCAACTGTTCGTGAATCATCGAAAATGGTCGAAGTCAAATAAATGTACAAAAATAGTTCAAAATTTTTTTGAGACTCAACCTATCAGACTTTGCTTATCGTGTCTAAATCATATAAAGATTAAGTTTAAATTTGGTCGGAAATTTCCGGGTCATCACAAGCTGATGATGGTGGTGGTCGTCCGTTCCAACAATGACAGAAAATCGAACCTATAACAGTAGACCATGGTTCATTGGTGGTGATATGGGTTTAAGATATTTACAGCTGAAGTGGCGGTGTTGGTTGTTTATAAGGTGGAAAGTGGAAACATTTTAGGGTGGTGATGGGTTGTGATCGAAAAAGAGAGGGAGAGAAGGGAGGTGGTGATGACGGTTTTGTAGTGGTTGGTAGTAGGGTGATGTCGAGCAAATCACAAAGGAGAAGAAGCTCATAGGTTGATCATTGTGTTTGATGAAGATAACGAAAGTAGTGGTGTTGGGTTGGTAGCTATGTTGATGGTTTTTGATGCAAGAACACACGTACAATAGCAGTAAGAAATCGAAGGAGATGATGTTGGTTTGTGCATTGAATCAACAAAAAAACACTACTAGCTATAGTGAAATTATATATAGTAGAAGAAGAAGCATATGGTTTGTGTGTATGTGTCTTTCGACCGAAACAGATGGAAGACACAGAAAAACAATTTGTAAAAGTGAGGTTGTCGATTGAGATTAGGAGAATTTGTGGTGGCTGCACACAGAAGAAAAACAAATAATAAGCAGCAAATGGTGGTTTGGTTTGGTTTGGTTTGGTTTGGTGTTGGTGAAGGTTTTAGCTGGGAGTAGTGGTTCACGAGGGTGGTTAATGGTAGTAAAAGGGATGATAAGTTATCGGGTTTTGGGTCTCGATGCATATAATGAATATGTGTATGTATGTATTACATATAGAAATAGATAGATAGTTAAGCAAGTTTATAATCGAGTATAAAGTAAAAGATAGATATATATTATATAGAGAATGGAGGAAATGTAGATATTGATGGTGAAGTGGTGATGATGTATTGTATAGATATTTAGATTAAGATTGAGATAGATGGATGGGTTCATAATACATGTAATAATACCTATATCTATATAAATATATATTCCGTAAACCTTGAGATAGTGGGGAGACAAGGACAACACTCAAATAGTAATTACATTCCTAATTGACGAATGGAATGATGAAACAAGTGGGTGTCAATCATAGAAAGCAAAGTATAATTCTATACTAGTAATAAGAATATAAAGTAACATTATAATAATTATAATATATTAATTCTATAACTACATGTGGGAGGATAGAATGAATTGAAAAAAGAGAACAGTGAACGAATAGTTAAGCCATCGGATACTTTGGATTCTAATTACCGACACTTTTCCCACACAGTGCTATATCGTGCTCCATTATTAATCAGTGGCGGATAAAAGTGTTCAGAAAAATCCCATATTTTTAAATTAACTATATTTATTTATTTTGGTCATTATGGTATAAAATTCGATCATTAAATTATTAAGTAAAAATTACGTCAAGTGTCCCACTCAATTCTGGGTAAAATATAAAAAGTGTTAAAATTTAATAACTAGATCCTAAATACATTTTGAGTAAGCCTAAAATTTATAGAACTCATTTTCGCGTCACAATTTATTTTAAAATCATATAAGTTTGAATTAAACTTCTCTAATTAATAATCGAAACGTCTAACTAGTATTACAAACCACTATTTAACATACTATATATATATATATATATATATATATATATATATATATATATATATATATATATATATATATATATATATATATATATATATATATATATATATATATATATATATATATATATATATATATTCATTTTAATAATAAACTATATTATATATTATATTATTTTACAAAATTAATTCTAATAACTAAATAGTATAATATTTCGAATTATATTTCAAATTAATATTTATATTTATATTTTTAAAATATATATGCATCTATTTAAAAATAGTTGTTCGTGAATCGTCGAGAATGGTCGAAGGCCAGTTGAATATATGAAACAGTTCAAAATTTTTGAGACTCAACATTACAGACTTTGCTTATCGTGTCAAAAATATAATATCGCATCGAGAGTTGGTTTAAAATTAGTCAAAATTTTCCCGGTCGTCACAGTACCTACCCGTTAAAGAAATTTCGTCCCGAAATTTGATCGAGGTCGTCATGGCTAACAATAAGAATGTTTTTCATGATGAATATGAGTTGATAAATAGAGTTTTATCATCATTGAGTAATATGAATAAGACAATTCGATTACTCGAAGACTACGAATGAAGCTATCACTAAATAGTGAAATGAGAAAGACAAGTTTCATCATCACTTTTGACTAGTCATGGTTGAATTCCGAAATTCAAAGGATTTCAAAGAAAATCTTCGTTATCTATATAAGATTTGATTCGTCAGTGATTAAGGAAATTAAGATCTCTTTAATTGATTGCGGTCATCTGCCTCTATTGCTCTGTCGGATGTTTCCATTATAAATTTACCCCTTCCGTTTTATTATTCTCACCATTCTTATACTTTCTTCCTTAATCCATACTTCTAAAAGATTGTGAAAATGCTTAATCCAGTTATGATCATTGACCACATTCAACAATCATTCTTCTATTCTAACTTCCACCGGAGGAATCTGTTTATTTCTACTTCGCTCTTGGGATTGTTGTATTTATAATTCTCCCGTGTCTTTATACTGCTATACGCATTGATATACACGGTTTGTAATTCTGTGTTTATTGTCGTGCTTATATTCTCCTTTATATTTTGAAGCTCCATGCTTTAGTTTTCTTCCCGACTCAAAGTAAAGCGATCAAGACGTCTTGGTTTTGTAGGTATAAAGTTCAGATGAACATGATTAAGATTCTAAGCAGAAATGAAAGGTAATAGCACGATTAGATTTGTAGATTACCGAAAATCACGAAACATAGAACTATCAAGAATATATTTTCTTGATATGTTCGGAGATTAAGTAGAATGAAAGAGTTATGTAACATGACACATGATGAGGGTATGATCTGTGAACCATCATCATGTTCCATTAGAAATTTTCAGCATGACTTACTGTAATATAACCACGTTGGCCTGACGTCATTATATTATACTAACTCATGCTTCAATTTCCAACACTTCTCCAGAAATCATTCATAATTTAAACTCAAATTTTACAGAATGATAGAAACTAAATCAGTTTCATTTATGATGTAACATAGATAGTACGAAGAGATAATTAATTTTGTACATGAATATTTATGAAAACATCCTCAGAAATATCGAAGATAATTATGATGATATGTTAGAATTTCTAAGATCGAAGGTTACTAAAGAAAATTCTTCCGCAAGGATTTAGAATAATTAAGGAGCAAGATATTCACTAGAGATTTTGTCAAATACTGAATCGTCTGGATTTGTTAAGTACAGATTTAATCCTGATGATTTGTCCACAACCTCCTTCATAGTTTTACATAATCCGCTCTTCAGTATTAATTTTCTATTGAGTGTTTCCAACACTCTATTCTTTATCATCAAACTTTTGTCCATTAAGACCATCTACAATTTTGCTGTTTCCTCTGCATTTAATGCCACCATATCTGAATCATCGATTATTAATCCGAGGTGGTTTCAAGAGAATTGTGTTTTTAGATGATTAAACACTGATTGTAATCATCAAGATACAAAGGATGATGAAATCAAGTGGCAAACTTGAAGAAATGTTTAGTTTCATATGTTATAATAAATATTTTAAATCATTTTAATTGTCCAATGTTAGTAGTCCATAGTTAGTAGTTCAATAATTCATATATAGTTTAATATATAATATTCGAATTAATTATACGTATCGTGACCCATTGTATACATGTCTCAGACTCGATCACAACTCAAAGTATATATATTATTTTAGAATCAACCTCGACCCTTTATATGCTAACTTGAGCATTACAGCGATATAGAGTGACTTACGGTGATTCTAAATAATATATATAGATGACGTCGATATGATATGTCAAAACATTGTATATGTGTCTCTATTTATCCGACGATATTTAAAGTGCGTAAAATAAATAACAAAAATTAAATAACGATAAATAAAATTGTGAGAATTAAAATTGCGATAAATAAATTGCGATAATTAAAATGACAATAAATAAAATGTAATAAGGAAATAGTCATAACGGTTATAGAAACAGTTAGTTAGGAACAGTTAGCTAGGATTTGGTTAGTATAGGTTTAAAGTTTTACGAAATTAATTAATTGGTTACTAATCAATTTTATTTTGTCCATTATTTTCTTCATTGTGCCACTTGTCAAATCTCGACTTGGATTCTGATCGGTCAAAATCCGAATATGAAGTTGAATTTGAATGAAAATAGGTGTTCTTTGGTGCACGGATACGTATATGTGCGGATTTGAGCAGTATTGTTAATGACTGCTGAATTAGAACTGAAAAGTGTACAATGTAACATGTTAATGTGAGATCTAAATATTTTTAGGGTGTTACCTACCCGTTAAAATATTATCATCATTAATAGTTTGTACCAAGAACTTTTAATTACAATTCTTATGAAAATAAAGATACATATATATTTTCTTCAGATGTAATCATGGATTTAATGTGTCAATAGGATATTGACCTCATTTGATTTTTCGTTAGAACTAGAATATATAATCTCTAAAACATTAGAGATTACATAATCGCCATGTAGAACGAAGATAAATGATGTAGAACGATATGTAGAGCGAATATTAAAGATTATAGATATCGATTGTTAGATCGTTGATGAAAGATGTGAATGATAGCATATGTGAATTAAATATGATAAAAGCCCTTTAAAGCTTCTTTTATCTTTCTCGGGTATTACCTACCCGTTAAAAATTCCCACGTCATGGTTAATATGAAAATAATTTTTATTACGATCTCGAGATATACATTAACATATATACGTATATCTTTTTAATCGTGAACCGAAATTAATGAATTAATATTTCATAATTCATCATTCTCGGTACTCTTCGGTGTCTGTGGTGCCTACAGAGCTTGTGGTGATTGCAGTGCTTGTGGTGCTGAAGAGGATGCTGGTACTGGTGGTGTTGCTGTTGGTGTTGGTACTGCTTGTGGTACCTGCGTAGTAGATGCGAGCCTAACTTCCAGATCGAACACCGTCACCTCCAGGGTTTCTACTTTACACTCGAGTTTATGAATTAGTTCTACCCATTCTTCCGTAAGGTTTGTCAATTCTTGATATTTAGTTCGAAGTCTTCTAACTTCTTATAATAATCCTATCTGATTAGAATTCGGGAGTAGAGGATGAATACTATCTTTAACTACCTCGAGTAGACCTTCGAGACGGAAAATTCTTGCGAAAAGAGTGAAAACGGTATTGCGAACAGGTTCGCCGGTAAGCGGATCGAGCACTCCGATGTTAGGTGGTAAGTTCAGCTCGTGATATGGAGTACCTTCTTCATTTCTCCATAGGGTAAGTATTTCGCGAACCCATCCCTACTTTCTAAAGAAATCACGGTAGTTTATCGGTTGGTGCGTGCCTGTCACGCTGTCTTCGGAGTCAGAGGAACTTGGTCGATTCATAGAGGCCATCTTACGCGATCACAGAAAAGATTTTTGGTATGAAAAGTTTAGTGACAGCAAATGATATTTGTATGGTATTCTCAATGTATAATATGTATATATATAATATATATATATATATATATATATATATATATATATATATATATATATATATATATATATATATATATATATAGTACCAGGATCTCTTAAATTACGAAGAAATTTACGGGAGATATCAGGCAAAGTTTACCGTAATAGATACGCTAAGATATGAATTTGTCTATACACTATCTATTAAATAAAGGCAGTAAGATGTGTCTAAACTTAGGAATGATAAGCAGGTAATTTTTCCACTAGGAATGATAAACAAAAATTATAATATGCAGCTAAGGTCGAAGTCCAGACTTGCTAATGCATCCTAACGACTATCAATCAGACTCACTAATGCAAGACCTGGTTCGCTAAAACCACCGCTCTGATACCACATGTCATAACCCGTCCTAATCCATCTGGACGAAGTCATCAACATTTGGTCCCATTGCGATGATCGACTCCAAGTAATGTTCTTAAAATGAGCATATGCACAGCGGAAGATTTCTTTCATATCTGAGAATAAACATGCTTTAAAGTGTCAACCAAAAGATTGGTGAGTTCATAGGTTTATCTTAAACAATCATTTCAATAATTTCAATAGACCAAAAGATTTAATTTTCATAGTTAACTAGAGGAACACTCATCTGCAAAAATTATAATACATGAACACTCATCTGTATAAAAATCCATTCATATGGTGAACAATTGGTAACCGACCTTAACAAGATGCATATAGAATATCCCCAAATATACAGGTACACTCATATGTATATAAATATCGAAGTACTAAAGCATCCATAACTTGGATGGAGCTTGTTGGGCCCGATAGATCTATCTTTAGGATTCGCGTCAATTAGGGGGTCTGTTCCCGAATTCTTAGGCTACAAAGCTAAAATGGTGATATTCAATTTAATAATCCAGCTATAGAATGTAGTTTTGAGTACTTGTGTCTATTTCGTCAAACATTTATAAAAGCATCGCATGTATTCTCAGTCCCCAAAAATATATATTGCAAAAGCATTGAAAAGGGGAGCAAATGAAACTCACAATACGATATTCTGTAGTAAAAATATGCATACGATGGAACTGAACAATGCAGAGTTGGCCTCGGATTCACGAACCTATATCATTTATATATATATATATATATATATATATATATATATATATATATATATATATATATATATATATATATATATATATATTAACACATATAATGAAAATCAAATAATTCCATCTATTAATTATATAGCATTTATATATTTAGTGTTGTAGTTTATATATATAATTTATACTAAATTCTAATATATATTATATCTTAAATTACATGCTATATATGTATTTATTTTATATAAACATAATAGAAATGTTAATATTTTTAATATATAATTATAGATAATATTAATATAATTATTGTATGAGTATATTTTTATATACAACATATTTATTTATTATAATAATATAATAATAATGATAATGAAGTTTTAAATAAAAAGGTAGTTTTAATAATAATGAAAATTAAAAAAAAATAATAATTTTAATAAAAAAATGAAAATGAAAATACTTACAATACTAACAATAATGATAATACTAGTAAAAATAAATAAAATATGTTATAAGTTAATAATAATAATGATAATCCTTATATTAATTCTTAATGATAAAACTAATACTAATGTTAATAATAATCATAATAATAATAATAACAATAATCTTAAAATCATGTTAATAATAATAATAATAATAATAATAATAATAATAATAATAATAATAATAATAATAATAATAATAATAATAATAATAATAATAGTAATAATAATAATAATAAAGGTAATAATAATAATAATAATAATAATAATAATAATAATAATAATAATAATAATAATAATAATAATAATAATAATAATAATAATAAAGGTAATAATGATAACTACCGTTTAAGAAAAAATTCCAAAAATAAATGTCTATGCCCGGGCTCGAACCCGAGACCTCTCGCTTAAACCCCCACACCCCTAAACCACTAATCTGTCCAATGCTTTTCTGTTTTGAATCATATCCTAAACTATATAAGCCGTCCAAACAACCCCTTCATGGTTCAAGCCCAAAAGCAACTAGCCCATGATGTTAGTCCATCTAAATTCGAGAAGCCCAATGATACGGCCCAACAAGGGAGTCTATGAAATAATTTTGGGGTTTTGGTGTGGTTCCAATTCGATCAACTGTAGGAGTTACAAAAAAATATCGAGGCTGTCATTATCATCATTCCATCTTTATCATCATTATTGCACAACACTAATATAATAATCTCCATAACCAATCTCATATCATCATCTTTATCATACATCATATCGTCATCATCATCATCGGAAAAAAATAGAAATAGAACCAAAAGTCTATCGTTGTAGCAGTAGCAGTACAGCTACAAGAAGAATGAAAGAATAAAAAAAATGGCGATGGGAATGGTAATCGAACAAACCATAAACAGGAATAGTAGGAGTAATTGGTGATGATTGTAGTGTGGTGTTTTTGATGAAGGTGATGGATTTCGAACGAGAAACAGAAAAACATAAATGCTGATGATGGTGGTGGTCGTCCGTTCCAACAATGACAGAAAATTGAAGCTATAACAGTAGACCATGGTTTATTAATGGTGATATGGGTTTAAGATATTTACAGCTGAAGTGGCGGTGTTGATTGTTTATAAGGTAGAAAGTGGAAACGTTTTAGGGTGGTGATGGGTTGTGATCGAACAAAAGAGGGAGAGAAGGGAGGTGGTGATGACGGTTTTGTAGTGGTTGGTAGTAGGGTGATGTCGAGCAAGTCACAAAGGAGAAGAAGCTCATAGGTTGATCATTGTTTTTGATGAAGATAATGTAAGTTGTGGTGTTGGGTTGGTGGCTATGTCGATGGGCTTTGATGCAAGAACACACGTACAATAGCAGTAAGCAATCGAAGGAGATGATGTTGGTTTGTGCATTGAATCAACAAAAAAAACACTACTAGCTATAGTGAAATTATATATAGTAGAAGAAGAAGCGTATGGTTTGTGCGTGTGGCTTTCGACCGAAACAGATGGAACACACAGAAAAACAATTTCTAAAAGTGAGGTTGTCGATTGAGATTAGGAGAAGGTGTTGTAGCTGCACACCGAATAAAAACAAATAATAAGCAGCAAATGGTGGTTTGGTTTGGTTTGGTTTGGTTTGTTTTGGTGTTGGTGAAGGTTTTAGCCGGGAGTGTTGGTTCACAAGGGTGGTTAAAGGTGGTAAAAGGGATGATAAGGTAGCGGGTTTTGGGTCTCGATGCATATAATGAATATGTGTATGTATGTATTACATATAGAAATAGATAGATAGTTAAGCAAGTTTATAATCGGGTATAAAGTAAAAGATAGATATAAATTATATAGAGAATGGAGGAAATGTAGATATTGATGGTGAAGTGGTGATGATGTATTGTATAGATATTTAGATTAAGATTGAGATAGACGGATGGGTTCATAATACATGTAATAATACCTATATCTATATAAATATATATTCCGTAAACCTTGAGATAGTGGGGAGACAAGGACAACACTCAAATAGTAATTACATTCCTAATTAACGAATGGAATGATGAAACAAGTGGGTGTCAATCATAGAAAGCAAAGTATAATTCTATACTAGTAATAAGAATATAAAGTAACATTATAATAATTATAATATATTAATTCTATAACTACATGTGGGAGTATAGAATGAATTGAAAAAAGAGAACAGTGAACGAATAGTTAAGCCATCGGATACTTTAGTTTCTAATTACCGACACTTTTCCCACACAGTGCTATATCGTGCTCCATTATTAATCAGTGCCGAATAAAGTGTTCAGAAAAATCCCATATTTTTAAATTAACTATATTTATTTATTTTGGTCATTATGGTATAAAATTCGATCATTAAATTATTAAATAAAAATTACATCAAGTGTCCCGCTCGATTCTGGGTAAAATGTAAAAAGTGTTAAAATTTAATAACTAGATCCTAAATACATTTTTAGTAAGCCTAAAATTTATAGAACTCATTTTCGGGTCACCGTTTATTTTAAAATCATATAAGCTTGAATTAAACTTCTCTAATTAATAATCGAAACGTCTAACGAGTATTACAACCATTATTTAACATACTATATATATATATATATATATATATATATATATATATATATATATATATATATATATATATATATATATATTCATCTTAATAATAAACTTTATTATATCTTATATTATTTTACAAAATTAATTCTAATAACTAAATAGTTTAATATTTCAAATTATATTTCGAATTAATATTAATATTTATATTTTTATAATATATATGCATCTATTTACAAATTGTTGTTCGTGAATCGTCGAGAATGGTCGAAGGTCAGTTCAATATATGAAATAGTTCAAAAATTTTGAGACTCAACATTACAGACTTTGCTTATCGTGTCAAAAATATAATATCGTATCGAGAGTTTGGTTTAAAATTAGTCAAAATTTTCTGGGTCGTCACACAGCGCCAGCGCCTTCGAGCCCACAAGCTCCATCTGTATATAGTTCCCAAACCTGATTCTCGTCACAGTCGATTGTAGTACTTTCTGCGAGTGCCTCTACTTCTCCAGTTGTTTCATGCTCTCCAAATTCAATGGCCCATTTGGCTAATCTACCCGAAACCTCATTCTTGTACAATACTTTTCGTTAAATGTCATCAACATATCATAATTAATTCAAGCACGTATTTGGTGGCTTACCAGATTGTGTTAAAAAGAGATTGGGATGCGCGAGCCGCGACTTATACCTGTCTTATCAGTTGATCGGTTAACACCACTATTGGATGCACCTGTAAGTACCTACGAAGTCAATGATCTGTGTGTACTAGCGCATATACGAGCTTCTCAATAGGTGGGTAGTTAACAGCATCGCCGCTACGTGCTTCGCTGACAAAATACACATGCATTTGTACCTGCGCCAAAAGAGTGGGAAATACACAGTAAGCATTGCATTCGATAGCTATTCCAAGTCTCAATATGAGACATACCTGCCCCCTATCAGCGACAAGAATGAAATTGCTTCCTTTGAAGTTGCAAGATACAGCATCAATGTCTCTCCCGCTATTGACGCGGTCAGAGTAGGCAGCTCCCTCAGGAGCGACTTCATCTTGACGAAAGCTTTCTCGGCTTCTTCAATCCATCTGAAGTCTGACTTCTTCAATGAATTCTTAAGAGTCTGGAAAAAAGGTAGTGACCGCTTCGCGGCCTTTGATAGAAATCTAGTCTGGAAAAAAGGTAGTGACCGTTTCGCGGCCTGTCAAACTTTGCACTTCTTCCCTTGATTTTTGGGGAGTTCGTGCGTTCTACAGCCTCAATTTTCTTGGGATTAGTCTTGATTCCTCTCGGCGTCACTATATGTCCCAAGAATTTGCCCTCTTCCTCCCCAAAACTGCACTTTGTAGGATTAAGATTCATGTTGATTTTTTGCAGATGACTAAATCGTCTACATAAGCCTCAAGATTTATACCGATTTGATCCTTGAACGCCAAAAAAACTACCCTCTGGTTTGTTGCCCCCACATTCTTTAACCCGAAGGGCATTTTCGTGTAACAATAAATACCCTGATCGGTGAATGCGGTTTTGTCTTCATCTGCTTCTGCCATCTGAATCTGGTGATACCCCTTATACGCATCCAAAAAGCATTTGAACTTGAAATCGGAAAAAGATTCAACTTTTCAGTCAATCTCAGGCAAAGGATAATTGTCCTTAGGGCACGCCTTATTAATATCCTTAAAATCGATGCACATGCGCCATGAGCCATCTACTTTTTTTTTAACCAAAATAGGATTCGCGACCCAAGTCTGATACCGCACCTCTCTAAGAATGTTTGCATGAACCATTTTGTCTACCTCCAACCTTAACCATTCATTTCTTTCAGGTGCCATCGGGCGCTTCTTTTGGCGCACTGGAGTTAAGTTTGGATTCGCGTTTAGCTTGTGCTCAGCGATATTTCGTAGTACCCCAGTCCTCACATCATGCGAAAATATCCATGTTAGCTACTAGTGTGTCGTGCAGCTGAAGTTTGATTTCATCTGAGAGATTGCCCCCAACTTGAATTCGATTGTCATGGTATTTTGGATTGACAAGGATAGAACTGCTTTGTATATGTTCTTCATCTGTAAGCAATGGTTTAAGTGGTGTTACCGAAGCGCATAACGCTCTTCCAGACTGTAATGACCCGGAAATTTCCGAGCAAATTTAAACTTAATCTTTGAATGTTCAGACACGATAAGCAAAGTCTGTTAGGTTGAGTCTCAAAAATTTTGAACTGTTTCATATATTCAATTGACCTTCGACCATTTTCGACGATTCACGAACACTTAATTGTAAATAGATATGTGTGTGTGTATATATATATACATGGTAATTAAAAATTCAAATTTGTAACATTATATGTTGTAATATATATTAAATGTATAAAAATTTAATAATGAATAAAAATTATTATATAATATATAATATATAATCATTACAAATTTACATGATTAATAATACCTAATATCAATGTATTAAATTAAGTACAAGTTAAAGGATAAATTGTTGTAATAATATATTTACTACTGTCATTATTATTAATACTAATATCAAAATTAGTATTATTTATATTATTATTATTATTATTATTATTATTATTATTATTATTATTATTATTATTATTATTATTATTATTATTATTATTATTATTATTATTATTATTATCATCATCATCATTTGTATTAATAAATTTTTCATTTTTATTAAAGACTTTCATTTTTGTTAAAAATATCATTATTATTATTATTATTATTATTATTATTATTATTATTATTATTATTATTATTATTATTATTATTTTGAGATTAGTATTATTATTTTAATATTATTATTATTATTATTATTATTATTATTATTATCATTATTATCATTATTATTATTATTATTATTATTATTATTATTATTATTATTATTATTATTATTATTATTATTATTATTATTATTATTATTATTATTATTAGTATTGTTATTATTATTATTATCATTTTATTAATACAAGTATCATTATTATTATCATAACAACTGTTATTATTATTATTATAAAACAAAATCCACTTTTTAGTTATTATTATTAATATTATCAAATAACTACTAGATATATAAAACTATACTTAATACATATAATATAACTATATTTTTTTATTTAAAGTACATAAAATAAATACATTTATGAAACATACAAATTATTAATATAAAATAATACCATTAATATATATATATATATATATATATATATATATATATATATATATATATATATATATATATATAAATTTATTCGATTACAACTATATGTGTTAATATATATATAAATGATATAGGTTCGTAAATCTGAGGCCAACCCGGCATTGTTCAGTTCCGTCGTATGTATATTTTTACTATAAAATATCTTATAGTGAGTTCATTTGATTACCTTTTACTCTTTACATTTTTGGAACTGAGAATACATGCGCTGTTTTTACAACTGCTTTATTAAATGCTTTTGAAATATATTTTGAACTGCGAATACATGAAATATTTTAATAAATGTTTGACGAGATAGACACAAGCAAAACATTCCTCGAATGAATTATTATTCAGACAAAAGTTCTGCGGATTATTATTGAATTATGTGGACATGATAATTGCCACCATTGAATTATGTGGAAACGATAATTGCCACCATTGAATTATGTGGACATGATAATTGCCACCATTGAATTATGTGGACATGATAATTGCCACCAATTGATGTGAATATTATGTATCGAGAGAATGATTTTTATACACACGTTATGTGTATTATATTTTGTACATGAAATATGTGTACGGTTACTAAGATTTATGAAAAAGGATTTAGTACACGAGAAAGGTGTACTGTATTTAAAAGATATCACATGTACATTACAGGTGGGTATAGGATTCGGGCCCATTTGTACCATGCAGCATTTAAATCTTGTGGTCTATCAAAATGATGAATTTTATTGTTTTATGATAAACTTATGAACTCACCAACCTTTTGCTTGACACTTTAAATCATGTTTATTCTCAGGTATGAAAGAAATCTTCCGCTGTGCATTTGCTCATTTTAAAGATATTACATGGAGTCGTTCATGGCATATAGAGGTCAGTACCTCGCAATGGGACCATCAGCTAAAGACTTCGTCCAGATGGATTAGGACGGGTCACTTCTGTTGGTATCAGAGCGGTGGTCTTAGCGAACCAAGTCTTGCATTAGTGTGTCTAACTGATAGTTGTTTAGATGCATTAGTGGGTCTGGACTTCGACCGTGTCTGCATGTCAAAAGTTTTGCTTATCATTTTGTGTCGGAATTACCTGCTTATCATTCTTAGTCTAGACACGTTTTACTGCATTGACTGCATAAATAATGTATAGACAAAATTCATATCTTAGCGTATCTGATAATTCATATCTTAGCGCATCTGTTACTATAGACTTGCCTGACATATGCAGTAAATTCCTCCGTAGTCTACGAAATCTTTAGTACTATATATATAGATATTCTATGTGGTTAGAATATCATCCAATATTCGAAAATCAATTCATATCGAAAAATCCTTCACTCTATCATACGAGAGGGAACTCGCAACTAGTTCAAATCCCTCGAATTCTGACAGCTATTCCGACATGGATGTACACCTAAGCTTCGGAAGCAGCGTTACCGGAATGAATCAACAAATCAGCCATCTCCAATTCATCTAATGAGGTCGTAGTCGACTTAACAAATAGAAACGAGAAGAAGGCGATACTTTTCATCTACCAAATTTCCTTCATGGCGATGAACCTAAAGCACTCACCGGCGAACCTCTTCGAAACACCATTTTCAGCCTCATTTCCAGAGTAGCTCGACACGATTCTATCTAAAATTCAAAACCTTATTCATCCGCTCGTTTCAAACCACCAATCATCCCGGAACAATAGAAGAAGTCAACGAACTTTGCGCTCGAGTAATCAATTTGGAGAATATGGTGCAAAACTTACCAGCTTCAGGAGCATCACCAGCACCAACAGTACCATAAACATCAATACCAGTACCACCAACAACCCAAGTTTCAACATCACACGCCTCAACATCTCATTACATACCTCGAGCATAATCATCGTTCTACGAATCGTTCTACATCATTTATCTTCGTTCGACATAACGATTATGTAATCTCTAATGTTTTAGAGATTATATATTCTTGTTCTAACGGTAAATCAAATGAGATTAATATCATATTAACTCATTAAATCCAAGATTACATCTAAAGAAAATATATATCTAGGTATATTTTCATAAAGATGGTAATTTAAAAACTTCTTTTGTATAAACTGTTAATGGTGAAAATATTTTAACGGGTAGGTAATACCCGAGGAATATTTAGTTTTCACATTAATAAGCAACATCTACTACAGTTAAATATTTTCTCAAGTTTGCCACTTGATTTCATCTTAACCCTCATTTGTATCTTGACGATTTCAATCTGCGTTCAAACCTTTCATGATTCTTGAAAACACCTCAATCGAGAGGATGAACCAACCGCACTTCGTCCACGGAAGAAAAGATAGATGCATATAGTTATGCACCTGAAAACACTCACAACCTAAGTAAACATATAACACGTATCTGTGTTAGCTTCTTTGGCATTGTTATTACCAAAAATAACTTTGCAAATCCTTTCCAAAGTAGCCAACTTTGTCACAGCTTCAGCAAATCAATTTCGACTTTTCATTCGAATAAACTCTATTATAACTTTGGTATATAAGTTTGCCCTTCATCATCGTTCCCGGGGAACCGTTTATATCTCATCACATTAGCAGAAACTTACCAGCAACTTCATTACTCATTGACTTAAGTTTCTCCGAAGAATCCAAATGATTCACCACCACCACCACCACCACCACCACCACTACCACCACTACTACCACTACTACCACTACTAGTAATACTACCAGTACTAGTACTACTACTACTACTACTACTACTACTACTACTACTACTACTACTACTCCTCCTCCTCCTCCTCCTCCTCCTCCTACTACTGCTACTACTGCTACTACTGCTACTACTGCTACTACTGCTCCTACTGCTGCTGCTACTGCTGCTGTTGTTACTACTACTACTGCTACTACTGCTACTATTGCTGTTACTGCTGCTACTGCTGCTCCTGCTGCTGCTTCTGCTGCTGCTGCCGCCGCCGCTGCCGCTGCTGCAGCTGCCGCCGCCGCCCCCACCGCCCCCCACCCCTCCACCACCACCACCACGAATAACAATAATAACAATAATAACAATAATAATAATTATAATAAATAGGAATAAAATACTACTTTAAGAAATAGCTTTTATAAATAAATAAAAACGTCATTGCCCAGGCTCGAACCCGCGACCTCTCGTTAACCCGAAACACTGTTAACCGTCCCTCCATTTCACCTTTTCTGTTTTAATTACGGATTAAATTCTTATACCCAGTATTCGTCTGTTTTCATTTTCCTAATTCCTCCACCATCATCATCTACTTACTATATACATCATCATCATCATCATACCATATATATATCATCATCATCAACTTATATTTTCGTCATCATCACAGTCCATCATCATCATCATCACCTTCCCATCATCTCGTCATCTTCTTCATTATTATCATCATCGCCATCATCATATTCATCATCAAATCGTTAGTCATCTCATCTGTATCATCATCGTTATCTTATCATCATTAACTATCATCATCTTCCGTCATCATCATCATCATCTTTATTCATCAACAACCTCGTATCATTCTTCATCACAGAAATAGGAAGTATAGCTGCAGGTTTTTGGTGGGTTTCGATGGTAAACAGAAACATCGAGCAGCGGCAGCTGTAGTTGAATAGTAAACAGAAATAAACAGAAGAAGCAAGGTGGTTGTTAATGGTTTCGAACAGCAAAACAGAAAACAGTAGTAGGAGTAGGTAGCTTCCATGGTGTTGGGTTTTATTGGTCGAACGAAACAGAAAACAAAAGTAAGCGTGAGCAGTTTAGCAGCAGCAGCTAACAGCTTTTTGGGCTGTTCGTGAGCTGCATAACAGCATCAGATAGCAACGGTGGGGGTGGCTATTAAAGGGTGGCGTGTTGTGGTTTCAAACAGAAACTAAAAAGAATCGTGAAATGGTGTTAAGGGTGTCGATGGTGGTTGATGATTAAACCGAAGGTGGTGGTGGTAACCGATGGTGGTTGTGGAAGGTGTTGTATGGTGGTGGAAGTTCATGATGGTGATTTGTAAGGTGGTTGTTCCATCGTAGTTGGTTCTCAGATGATGGTGAATGGTGGTTCTCGGGTGTTGATTGTCGAACAAAAATGCAGTTAGAACAAGTGGGTTTTGATGAAGGTAATGGTATGGGAGGTGGTGACTCCTTTTCTCAGATTATATGTATTTAAGTTATATATATACTAATATTAATCAATAAAATAATATAATAATTAATATAAAACAAAAAAACGTGGTGATTAGAAAAATGTTATCAGCCATAATCTTGTCCATTTATACCGACGGTTTTTCCCGCATTGGTATATCATACTCCGTTACTAATTGGTGACGGATAAAAGTATATATTCATCTTTTTAAATTAAATTCATATATTTATTTTGGTCATTTTTGTCTTTAAATCGTCGTCTTATTATTTATTAATATATATAATAATATTATTTTAAATCAATCGTTTTATGACTAAGTTAATATCTTATTTATCACAGTCTAATATATATATATATATATATATATATATATATATATATATATATATATATATATATATATTCATTTAAAAATATAAATTTGTTCATATTATATATATTTGAAATATTTATTTAATAATATAATATTTAGTTTTTCTAAACTAAATATACTTCAAAGTTCATTTTAAAATCGTTTAAATAACAGAAATTGTTATATCATAAAATGTTTTCATTTAATAAAGTAAAATCATATAATATGTAGGTCATAACGGATTCCAGTTTTTAACTTACAGTTTATTCGTGAATCGTAAGGTTAAGTCCAATGGATAATTAAACGTATGAAATCATCATAATGTAACACGTCAAATGGGTTTATCTTTTCGACAACCATTAACCCACTTATTTACTCTACATGATTTTACTTATACATTAAATATTATGAAAGCTAAATGATTAACTTATCAAGAGTCACGAGGAAATTATTGTAAATCATGCTTTGAAAATTAAGCAGGAATCTCCACTAACTTTTGTTTAGTTCTCGTTAATTGACACTTTTTTCTTACTTGTAGATTACATTACCATTTATTCCGAATGCTGTTAAAAAGGAAAGATTTCTTAAATCAACGTGGACCTCATAACAAAGATCCATAATCATATCACAGCTTTTATGAGATATATAAATATAAATGTTAAAATATCTTCTAGTTCAATCGTTTGGTATTATCTTTTAACTCCGTAGTTAAATATATCAAATAGATATTCGAACCAACAAGTTTAATGTACGGTATCATACACTTAATATTTTGTTAGTGTTTTCAATTAATATATATATATATATATATATATATATATATATATATATATATATATATATATATATATATATATATATATATATATACATATCTAATTACATATAATTGTTCGTGAATCATTGGGAATAGTCGAAGGGTAATTGAATATATGAACACAGTTCCAAAATTTTCGAGACTCAACAGTACAGACTTTGCTTACCGTGTCGAAATAATATAAAGATTAAGTTTAAATTTGTTCAGAAATTTTCGGGTTGTCACAGTACCTACCCGTTAAAGAAATTTTGTCCCAAAATTTGATTAGGATCGTTATGGCTGACAATAAGTATGTTTTCATGACGGATACGAGTTGAAATTTTAGAGTTTTATCGTCATTGAGTAATATGGATAAAACAATTCGATTATGTGAAGAGTATGAATGAAGTTATTGCAAAAGAGTGGAATGAAGAAAATAAAGATTTGTCTTAACTTTTGACGTCATAATGGTTGATCTCCGGATTAAAGAAAATCTTCGTAATCTATATGAGATTTGATTCTTCGGTAATTAAGGAAATTAGGATCCTCTTTGGTTAAATGCGATAATCTGTCTCAATTGCTCTGTCTGATATTTCACTATAAATAAACCTCCTTAGTTTCCTTATTTCCATATCTCCTATCTTCTATACTTTTTTCCTTAATTCATACTTCCAAAACATTCGTCAATATGCTCCATCCAGTTGTAATTCTTGATATATTCTTGACTATCACATCTGTCATTCTTCTTTTTCATATACCAGCGGAGGAATCTGTTTACTTCTACTATGATCTTGGATTCATAGTGTTTTTAGTTCTCCCGTGTCATTATATTTCTATACGCATTGAAATACACGGTTTGTGATTTTTGTGTTGTTGTCTTGCTTATATTTTCCCTCATATTTCGGAGTTCCATGCTTTTATATTATCATCCAGGTTAATGCTCTCTCCCTTTTGCTGCGATTTATACTCCTATATATATATTTCGATGCTTTATGCTTTTGTTTTCTCTTCTCGACTTTAAGCAAAGCAAGTCATGGTCTAGAATTCGTAGATATGAACTTTTGGAATGAACATAGATAATGTTCTAAGAGAGAAATTGTAATAGGAAGATTTGATTGGTCAAATTACCAGAATTCAAGGGAAAAGATAGAACTATCAAGAAAATATGTTCTTGATATGTTTAGAGATTAGGTAAAATGTAAGAGTCGTGTAACATGGCACATGATGACAGTATGGTCTTTGAATCATCATGTTCCATTAGAAATTCAGTATGACTTACTGTAATATAATCACGTTGATCAGGCGTCATTATATTATACTAACTCATGCTTCAATTCCCAACACTACTTCAAAAACATTCATATTTTAATTTCGAATTTTTAGAAACTAAAACAATTTTCATTATGATGTAACACAGATAGCGCGAAGAGATAAATAATTTCAGACAATAATAGTCATGAAGATTTCTTCAAAAATATCGAGGATATTTATAATGAAAGATACGATGATATCTTAGAATTTTTAAAATATCTAAGATCAGAGAATGATGAAGAAACTTGTCCGCAAGGGTTTAGAGTAAGGAGCAAGGTATTCGCTAAAGACTTCAGCAGACACTGAATCATTTGGATTCTTTGAAGGCAGATTTAGTCCTTGTAATTTGTCCACAGCCGCCTTCATGATTTGCTTTATCCGTTTTTCAGTACCAAATTTTTTCTTTGAGCTTTTCTAACATACTATTCTTTATCATCAAACATTTGGCTGTTAATGTTGTCTACAGTCCTTGCTGTTTCATCAACTTTTTCAAAACTTCATAGTACTGATTCGTAGGCTTGGATGTTATTTAGAATTTCAGAATTATAATTCCAGGAGATAACGTTATATGTATATATAACTGTTGTCATAGAAACGCTGCGAGATTTGAAAATAGTTATTGATACTTCTCGGTATTTGGTATGGCAATTATCGTTACAAGATGCAGACGGTACATGATAGGGTTTCGATGAATAAAAATAGTGATTTTTTGGAAAGACTTACACCACAGAGTAACGAAGTTGCTGGTACATCTGCTGATAATATGGTGGAATATAAAAGGTTCCCCGTTAACAATGATGAAAAAGGCAACTTAAATATCAGATAATAAAGCTAATCTAAATGAAAAGTTAAAGTTGATTTGATGAAGATGTGACAAAACTTGTTACTTTGAAAAGGGATTACAAAATTATTTTTGGTAATAATAATGCCAAAGGATCTAGCACAGATTAATGTGAACTTTTACTTAGGTTCCGAGTGTTCTCTAGGTGCATAACTATTATGTCTAAATCTTTATTTTCGTAGATAACGTGTGGTTAGTTCATCTTCTTGATTATTCATTATTTGAGGTGTCTTCAGAAATTTTGAAGGGTTTAAATGTAGATTGTCATCGTCAATATCCAAATGATGAAATCGTCATGAATCTTGAATGATTCTAATATCTTTCCGAGTGTTATGAATAAATGTGATGTTCTAGAAAAGTTTTGAATTCAAAGTATGGCTTTGAAAGATGTAGGAATCTAATAGTGATGTCTTCTGTTAAATCTTGACTTGGATTCTGATTTGTCAAAATCAGAATATGTAATCAAATTTGGATGAGAATGGTTGTTTTGATTTCTATGAAAGAATGTATATTGCTGTGTGATAATGCTAAAAACGAACATATATTTCATAGCATTATCCCTCAAGAAAGACAAGCTTTTAGTTGCAATTGTTCTATTTACAAGTGATATTCGTTTAAATAATAAAAGGTGAAGACAAAAGACAGATTCGAAGAATTGAAGACGCAAACGACCAAAAAGCTAAAAAGTACAAAGTACAATTAAAGTGGTTCAAATTATTTATGAGAAATGTCTCGAAATTACAAGAGTACAAGACGCAAAATGCAAAGTACAAGATATTAAATTGTACGCAAGGACGTTCGAAAATCCGGAACCGGGACCAGAGTCAACTCTCAACGCTCGACGCAACGGACTAAAAATTACAAGTCAACTATGCACATGAATATAATATAATATATAATTAATTCTTAAAATTATTTATATATTATATTATTTAATAAACCCGTCGGCAAGAAGCAAACAACCACATGCGAGCTGTAAAAAGTGGCCATGCGATCGCATGACCAGGAAGAAGGTTTTTCATGCGATCGCATGGAGCCAAATTGCTGGCCACATCTATAAATTTCGCAGTTTTTGGTCGAATAATAACATCTTTTTCTCTTCTCTTCTCTCAACGTATTATATATATATATATATATATATATATATATATATATATATATATATATATATATATATATATATATATATTATAATTTTAATTTTAATTTTAATTTTAATTTTAATAAGGGTATGTTAGCGAATGTTGTAAGGGTGTAAGTCGAAATTCTGTCCGTGTAACGCTACTCTATTATTAATAATTGTAAGTTATGTTCAACCTTTTTAAATTAATGTCTCGTAGCTAAGTTATTATTATTCTTATTTAAGCCGAAGTAATCATGATGTTGGGCTAAAATATTAAGATTGGGTAATTGGACTTTGTACCATAATTGGAGTTTGGACAAAAGAACGAAAGTTGTGGAAATTAGACTATGAGCTATTAATGGGCTTTATATTTGTTTAATTAAATGATAGTTTGTTAATTTAATATAAATATTTACAATTGGACGTACCTATAAATAACCATATACACTCGATCGGACACGATGGGCGGGATATTTATAAGTACTAATAATCGTTCATTTAACCGGACACGGGAATAGATTAATAGTCAATGGACTTATTAAAACAAGGGTGAATTACATACAAGGAAAATTGGTGTAATTATAGTTTAAGTCCCCAATTAGTTGGAATATTTGACTTCAAATATAAGGATAATTTGACGAGGACACTCGTACTTTATATTTATGACTGATGGACTGTTATGGACAAAAACCAGATGGACATATTGAATAATTCAGGACAAAGGACAATTAACCCATGGTAATAAACTAAAATCAACACGTCAAACATCATGATTACGGAAGTTTAAATAAGCATGATTCCTTTATTTCATATTTAATTACACATTTAATTATCGCACTTTAATTTATTGTCATTTTAATTATCATACTTTTTAATTATCGCAATTTTATTTATCGTCATTTATCGCACTTTTATTTATCACAATTTCATTATCGTATTTTATTTATCGCAATTTCATTTATCGCAATTTCAGTATCAGTATTTACTTTACGCTTAAAATTAAGTTATATTTATTTTTAATATTTTACATTAGGTTTTAACTCCGACTTAAGTTTTAAAATCGACAAACCGATCATTAAACGGTAAAAACCCCCCTTTTATAATAACAATACTACTTATATATATTTATATATATACAAATATAGTTTTAAAAAATATAGCATTAAACTTGGCTAGCTCGCTGTGGAACGAACCGGACTTACTAAAAACTACACTACTGTACGATTAGGTACACTACCTATAAGTGTTGTAGCAAGGTTTAGGTATATCCACTCTATAAATAAATAAATAACTTGTGTAAAATTGTATCGTATTTAATAGTATTTTGTAGTAAAAATTAATAGTATTTTATACCCCTTCGCTTTAACATCAAGTATTTTTGGCGCCGCTGCCGGGGACTGCTTAAACGCCGGAAGCGAAACGCTATATATATATATAAAAAAGATTTTTAATTTACTTTTGTAAAAATACGTTTTAGATATTAAAAATACAAAAATATAAAAAAGTAAAACAAAATATATATATTTTTAAGAGTTGTTCAAAATATAAAAAAAATTAAAAAGTTTGTATTTTCTTTTAGTTACAAAAAACTAATAGATAGTTTTTTTTTTTGTAAAAATATAAGTTTTTTTTTAATTTTATATAAATACTTTAATTAATTATAAAACAGGAAAAAAATAAGTAAAAGAATCGGGCTACACTTTAGCAGCCCAATTTGTGACCTGAATATTTGGGCCATGCGATCGCATGGATCCGAAGGCAAAAACTCATGCGACCGCATGAAGTGCTCTGACACGACACATCTGATCCTAGTACTGCATTAATTACGGAGTAATTATAATAATTATTATTAAAAACCCTAATTAGGGTTGATTATAATATTAATTATTTTAGTTTTTAGTTTTAATTTATATTTTAAGTTTTATTTAGTTTTATTAAATATATAAAACTAATACTTTTATATAAATAATATAAAAATAATATTTTTATAAAAATTGTATTTTTATAAACTTTAAGTTTTATTTTTATATTTTCGTATCTTTTTAGCCGTTTAATCATAAGTTGTATATTTTTCGCTCGTAATTAGTTTTCAATTTAGTATTTTCCGTAGTTATTTTTATTTCTAGATTTTTAGGATTTGCCGTAAAATCCCTTAAGTGCTTTTTCTTTAGACTAAGATTTAAGTGCTTTAGAATTTTGCGACTCCGTTTTTAGATTTTAGTACTTTTTAATTTATTACCGTTTTGGATATAGAATTCCTTTTAAGCTTTAATATTTTTAGATGTAACTTTTAATTCTTAGTTTTTAGACTTTTAAGTTTCGACGCGCTAAGTTTTTTTATTATTTTTTTTCGACCTTTTATTTTTCGACGTTTTTTCGACGTACTTTTTCTTTTTCTTTCTTATTTCACGCCGCTCTAGTTTTTAGGACTTAGATTTTTTTTCCTATTTCTTCTCTAAAATTTCTTTAAATTTCAACGTAAAATTATTTTAAGCGATTAAATTGATAGACATCCAAAATTTTCTGGTTCGTAGTAATAGTTGGATTTGTTAGTGGCGAGTTGTGGGCTTCCGATTTAAAAGGTCCTGGCTACCTGCTGCATCTATTGTCTATTCGAAACGTGGGCAAAAGCAGAAAAGTCTATTAATTTGATAACTTTAATAATTTTTATCTTTTATAACTAATAGGATATTCAGTGAATGCACCGAGCAAAACGGTCACCACCTTTTATACGTTCACCACCTGCAACTCGATCAAGACATTTAGCAAATATTGTCGCCGTTGATTTTTATTTAGAATCGTCATCCAGTCGACCAAGTACTCCAATTCAAATTTCCGATAATCCATTTTTTGAACCCGACCTCACAATTGAGAATCCGGAGGATATTCAGGGACAATTCGGAGATCCTGAACCACTAATCTTTCCTCCGGAACCACCAATCATTCAAATGGAGATTGTCGAGGAACAACCCATTAAATCAGAATCCTCTAGTGATTCAGATTCAACAAATTCAATAATGGAGAATCTGGAACCTCTAAGTATGGAAGACCGAATGAGAGCTAAACGCATTGGCCAAGGTCACGCAATTACTCAACCTGACATTAATGCGCCAGATTATGAAATCAAAGGACAAATTCTACATATGGTAACTAATCAATGCCAATTTAGTGGTGCGCCGAAGGAAGATCCAAATGATAATCTTCGAACCTTTAATAGGATCTGCACTCTATTTAAAATCCGAGAAGTGGAGGATGAACAGATATATCTCATGTTATTTCCCTGGACTTTAAAGGGAGAAGCCAAAGATTGGTTAGAATCGTTACCTGAAGGGGCGATTGATACATGGGACGTTTTAGTTGAAAATTTCTTAAACAATTCTTTCCGGCATCTAAAGTCGTGAGACTTCAAGGAGAAATAGTTGCGTTCACGCAAAAGCCAAATGAAACTCTATATGAGGCGTGGACAAGATTTGGAAAGTTATTGAGAGGATGTCCGCAACATGGTTTAGACACTTATCAAATAGTACAAATATTCTACCAAGAATGCGACATCACTACAAGAAAAGACATCGATATAGCAGCTGGTGGTTCTATTATGAAGAAAAACGCAACTGAAGCTTACAAAATTATTGATAACACTGCTTCCCACTCACATGAGTGGCATCAATAAAAAGATATCGTTAGATCATCTAAAGCGGCTAGAGTTGATTCTAGCCATGACTTTGATTCCATTTCTGCAAAGATAGATGCTGTCGAGAGACGAATGGAAAAGATGACTAAAGATATTCACTCAATACGAATTAGTTGTGAGCAGTGTGGAGGACCACATTTGACAAAAGATTGTCTCAGTATTGAACAAACAATGGAACAAATAGAGAATGTTTCATATATAAACCAAAGGCTTGGAAATAATTATCATAATAATTATCAACCGCCAAGACCAATCTATAATCAAAATCAGAATTATAACCGAAATGTTCCATACAACAACCAACAAGGTCCTAGTAATCAACAAGTATCCAACAATACTTACAATCAGCAAAGACCTATTTTTCAAAAGAAACCGATGATAAAAAGCCAAATTTTGAAGATATGATGTCGAAGCTAGTTGAATATCAAACTCAATTTTTCACATCTCAGAAATAAACCAATGAACAAAATGCTCAAGTATTTAGAAATCAACAAGCTTCGATTCAAAATTTGGAACAAGAAGTGAGCAACCTAGCAAGGTTGATAGGTGAAAGAAAACTGGGAAGTCTACCTAGCGATACAAATGCTAACCCCCAAAATGAAACAGCTAAAGCCATTACCACAAGAAGTGGTATTACACTTAAACCACCTGAAATACCTGTAATTTTTGATGACGCTATTCCTATACCACAAGAACCACAATCTGAGCAAGATAAGGAAACAGAACCGGTAGTTGAAAAGGTTAATGAAGATAACACAGTTAAAGCTAAACCTTATGTTAAACCATACCAACCACCACTTCCTTACCCAAGTAAAATGAGAAAAGAGAGACTTGAAGTCGAGCAATCCAAATTCTTGGATATGTTTAAACAAATAAATGTCAACCTTCATTTCATTGATGTAATTTCAGGAATGCCTAGATATGCTAAATTCTTGAAAGATCTAATCATGAATAGAAAGAAAATGGAAGAACTCTCGGCTGTTACTATGAATGCTAATTGCTCTGCAGTACTGTTGAATAAGATACCAGAAAAATTATATGATCCAGGAAGTTTCACGATTCCATGTTTTATGGGTAGTCTTAGTTCAATAGAAGCATTGGCAGATTTAGGTGCTAGTATAAATTTAATGCCGTATTCATTATACGCTAAACTAGACCTTGGAGAATTGAAACCAACACGAATAAGTATACAACTAGCCGATCGATCAGTAAAATATCCTAGAGGGATAATGGAAAACATGCTAGTTAAAGTTGGTACTTTAGTATTTCTAGTAGATTTTGTTATTCTGGACATGGAAGAAGATTCTCGAGTTCCTCTCATATTAGGAAGCCCATTCTTAAACACGACTAAAGCAATAATAGACGTGTTTGGTAAGAAACTGATCCTAAGTATAGAGGACGAGAGTGTTATCTTTTCTGTTGATAGAGCCATGCAACAACCGCAATCTGCAGATGATACATGTTATTATATTCAAACTATAGATTCAAATGCAGAATTGTTAGAAGAATTTCTAGAATTACAAGTAACAGGAGAGTGTTCTTTAGGAGAATGAACTGAACCAATTGAAGAAGCTGAAATGTTAGCTACACTTATGGCTAATGGATATGAACCAACAACAGAAGAAATTCAAATGCTAAAAGAGGAAGACAGATATCGATATAAATCATCGATAGAAGAACCACTGACATTAGAGTTAAAGCCACTTCCAAACCATTTGGAATATGCTTATTTACATGGTCAATCTGAATTACCTGTAATAATATCGTCTTCTCTTACTGAAAATGAAAAATCTCAACTCATTTCTGTGCTAAAAGCTCATAAACCAGCTATTACATGGATGATTCATGATATTAAAGGCATAAGTCCTTCGTATTGCACACATAAAATCCTTATGGAAGAAGGTCATAAAACGTATGTGCAACGCCAACGAAGACTAAATCCTAATATGCAAGATGTTGTTAAGAAAGAAATTATTAAACTGCTTGATGCAGGTTTAATTTATCCAATCTCTGATAGTCCATGGGTAAGCCCAATTCAATGCGTACCTAAGAAGGGTGGCATGACTGTCATCACAAATGAAAAAAAATGTGCTTATTCCTACTAGGACTGTAACAGGATGGCGTGTTTGTATTGATTTATAGAAAATTAAATGACGCCACCAGAAAAGATCACTTTCCATTACCTTTCATTGATCAAATGTTGGAAAGATTAGCCGGAAATAGTTACTATTATTTTCTTGATGGTTTTTTCGTATACTTTCAAATTCCAATAGCACCTGAGGATCAAGAGAAAACCACATTCACGTGCCCTTATGGTACTTTTTCTTACAAACGCATGCCATTTGGACTTTGCAACGCCCCTGCAACCTTTCAAAGTTGCATGATGGCGATTTTTCATGACATGATAGAAGAATGCATGGAAGTTTTCATGGATGACTTTTCAGTCTTCGGTGATACATTTGAAACATGTCTAGTTAATCTTGAACGAATGCTTATTAGATGCGAACAATCAAATATAGTTCTTAATTGGGAGAAATGTCATTTCATGGTTAAAAAAGGCATCGTTCTTGGTCATAAAATTTCAAAGGAAGGAATTGAAGTGGATAGAGCTAAACTAGATGTAATTTCTAAACTTCCACATCCCACCAATGTTAGAGGAGTTAGTAGTTTTCTAGGGCATGCCGGTTTTTACCGACGTTTCATAAAAGATTTTTCTAAAATTGCCACTCCTATGAATAAACTCCTAGAAAAGGATGCTCCATTCATCTTTTCAGATGAATGCATCAAATCTTTTAATATTCTTAAAGAAAAACTCACTAATGCGCCGATCATGATAACACCAAATTGGAATCTACCATTTGAAATGTCCCGTTCTTATTGATTAAAAACGTTCCATATTAATTGATTTCGTTGCGAGGTTTTGACCTCTATATGAGACGTTTTTCAAAGACTGCATTCATTTTTAAAACAACCATAACCTTTATTTCATAGATAAAGGTTTTAAAAAGCTTTACGTAGATTATCAAATAATGATAATCTAAAATATCCTGTTTACACACGACCATTACATAATGGTTTACAATACAAATATGTTACAACAAAATAAGTTTCTTGAATGCAGTTTTTACACAATATCATACAAGCATGGACTCCAAATCTTGTCCTTATTTAAGTATGATACAGCGGAAGCTCTTAATAATCACCTGAGAATAAACATGCTTAAAACGTCAACAAAAATGTTGGTGAGTTATAGGTTTAACCTATATATATCAAATCATAATAATAGACCACAAGATTTCATATTTCAATACACATTCTATACATAGAGATAAAAATCATTCATATGGTGAACACCTGGTAACCGACATTAACAAGATGCATATATAAGAATATCCCCATCATTCCGGGACACCCTTCGGATATGATATAAATTTCGAAGTACTAAAGCATCCGGTACTTTGGATGGGGTTTGTTAGGCCCAATAGATCTATCTTTAGGATTCGCGTCAATTAGGGTGTCTGTTCCCTAATTCTTAGATTACCAGACTTAATAAAAAGGGGCATATTCGATTTCGATAATTCAACCATAGAATGTAGTTTCATGTACTTGTGTCTATTTTGTAAATCATTTATAAAACCTGCATGTATTCTCATCCCAAAAATATTAGATTTTAAAAGTGGGACTATAACTCACTTTCACAGATTTTTACTTCATCGGGAAGTAAGACTTGGCCACTGGTTGATTCACGAACCTATAACAATATATACATATATATCAAAGTATGTTCAAAATATATTTACAACACTTTTAATATATTTTGATGTTTTAAGTTTATTAAGTCAGCTGTCCTCGTTAGTAACCTACAACTAGTTGTCCACAGTTAGATTAACAGAAATAAATCGATAAATATTATCTTGAATCAATCCACGACCCAGTGTATACGTATCTCAGTATTGATCACAACTCAAACTATATATATTTTGGAATCAACCTCAACCCTGTATAGCTAACTCCAACATTCACATATAGAGTGTCTATGGTTGTTCCGAAATATATATAGATGTGTCGACATGATAGGTCGAAACATTGTATACGTGCCTATGGTATCTCAAGATTACATAATATACAATACAAGTTGATTAAGTTATGGTTGGAATAGATTTGTTACCAATTTTAACGTAGCTAAAATGAGAAAAATTATCCAATCTTGTTTTACCCATAACTTCTTCATTTTAAATCCGTTTTGAGTGAATTAAATTGCTATGGTTTCATATTGAACTCTATTTTATGAATCTAAACAGAAAAAGTATAGGTTTATAGTCGGAAAAATAAGTTACAAGTCGTTTTTGTAAAGGTAGTCATTTCAGTCGAAAGAACGACGTCTAGATGACCATTTTAGAAAACATACTTCCACTTTGAGTTTAACCATAATTTTTGGATATAGTTTCATGTTCATAATAAAAATCATTTTCTCAGAATAACAACTTTTAATCAAAGTTTATCATAGTTTTTAATTTACTAACCCAAAACAGCCCGCGGTGTTACTACGACGGCGTAAATCCGGTTTTACAGTGTTTTTCGTGTTTCCAGGTTTTAAATCATTAAGTTAGCATATCATATAGATATAGAACATGTGTTTAGTTGATCTTAAAATTCAAGTTAGAAGGATTAACTTTTGTTTGCGAACAAGTTTAGAATTAACTAAACTATGTTCTAGTGATTACAAGTTTAAACCTTCGAATAAGATAGCTTTATATGTATGAATCGAATGATGTTATGAACATCATTACTACCTTAAGTTCCTTGGATAAACCTACTGGAAAAGAGAAAAATGGATCTAGCTTCAACGGATCCTTGGGTGGCTCGAAGTTCTTGAAGCAGAATCATGACACGAAAACAAGTTCAAGTAAGATCATCACTTGAAATAAGATTGTTATAGTTATAGAAATTGAACCAAAGTTTGAATATGATTATTACCTTGTATTAGAATGATAATCTACTGTAAGAAACAAAGATTTCTTAAGGTTGGATGATCACCTTACAAGATTGGAAGTGAGCTAGCAAACTTGAAAGTATTCTTGATTTTATGTAACTAGAACTTGTAAAATATATGAAGAACACTTAGAACTTGAAGATAGAACTTGAGAGAGATCAATTAGATGAAGAAAATTGAAGAATGAAAGTGTTTGTAGGTGTTTTTGGTCGTTGGTGTATGGATTAGATATAAAGGATATGTAATTTTGTTTTCATGTAAATAAGTCATGAATGATTACTCATATTTTTGTAATTTTATGAGATATTTCATGCTAGTTGCCAAATGATGGTTCCCACATGTGTTAGGTGACTCACATGGGCTGCTAAGAGCTGATCATTGGAGTGTATATACCAATAGTACATACATCTAAAAGCTGTGTATTGTACGAGTACGAATACGGGTGCATACGAGTAGAATTGTTGATGAAACTGAACGAGGTTGTAATTGTAAGCATTTTTGTTAAGTAGAAGTATTTTGATAAGTGTCTTGAAGTCTTTCAAAAGTGTATGAATACATATTAAAACACTACATGTATATACATTTTAACTGAGTCGTTAAGTCATCGTTAGTCGTTACATGTAAATGTTGTTTTGAAACCTTTAGGTTAACGATCTTGTTGAATGTTGTTAACCCATTGTTTATTATAACAAATGAGATGTTAAATTGTTATATTATCATGATATTATGATATATAATATATCTCAGTATGATGTATATACAGTTAAATGTCGTTACAACGATAATCGTTACATATATGTCTCGTTTCGAAATCATTAAGTTAGTAGTCTTATTTTTACATATGTATTTCATTGTTAATACACTTAATAATATATTTACTTATCATTTAACATAATTAACCAAGTGTATCAATATCTTAATATGATTCATATGTACCTAGTAAGACGTTGTTATAACGATAATCGTTATATATATCGTTTTCGAGTTTCTTAAATTAATAGTCTCATTTTTATGTATATAACTCATTGTTAAAATACCTAATGAGATACATACTTATAATAAAAATATGTTAACTATATATATAACCATATATATGTCATCGTATAGTTTTTTACAAATTTTAACGTTCGTGAATCACCGGTCAACTTGGGTGGTCAATTGTCTATATGAAACATATTTCAATTAATCAAGTCTTAACAAGTTTGATTGCTTAACATGTTGGAAACATTTAATCATGTAAATATCAATCTCAATTAATATATATAAACATGGAAAAGTTCGGGTCACTACACCATTTGAACTTATGTGCGATGCAAGTGATTTTGCAATGGGAGCCGTTTTAGGACAAAGAATTGAAAAATGATTTCAACCTATTTATTATGCTAGTAAGACGTTACAAGGAGCACAAACAAATTACATAACTACTGAAAAAGAACTCCTTGTTATCGTCTTTACTTTTGACAAATTTCGTTCATATCTCGTTCTAGCTAAAACGGTGGTCTATACCGACCATTATGCTCTTAGATACCTATTAAAAACAAGATGCCAAACCACGATTAATCCGTTGGATCTTACTCTTACAAGAATTCGATATTGAAATCCAAGATAAAAAGGGAGCAGAAAATCTCGCCGCTGATCATCTTTCTCGTCTTCAAAATCCTGAATTAGAAGTTCTGAATGAATCAGCCATACAAGACAACTTTCCTGATGATTATCTATTGAAGATAGATTATAGTGAAATTTCATGGTTTGCAGACTATGCAAACTACTTAGTATGTGGATTCCTTGAAAAAGGGTTGTCGTACCAAAAACGAAAGAAATTCTTTAGTGATATAAAACACTATTTCTGGGAAGATCCACATTTGTTTAAAAGTTGTCCCGATGGAATAATACGTCGATGTGTATTCGGGGATGAAGCCAGTCAAATCTTAAACCATTGTCACACAGGACCAACAGGAGGGCATTATGGGTCTCAACTTACAGCAAGAAAAGTTTACGATGCTGGATTCTATTGGCCTACAATTTTCAAAGACGCACACCTTCTTTGCAAATCCTGTGATGCTTGTCAAAGGGCCGGAAAAATAAGTCAACTTGATGAAATGCCACAAAATGTCATTTAAGTATGTGAAGTATTTGACATTTAGGGTATTGACTTTATGGGTCCATTTCCAAAATCTCATAATAATCTCTACATTCTCGTTGCCATTGATTATGTATCTAAATGGGTGGAAGCACAAGCTCTCCCAATAAACGATGCACGAGTTGTAGTCAACTTCTTAAAACGTCTTTTTGCTAGGTTTGGAACACCGAAAGCTTTAATAAGTGATCGGGGTACTCATTTTTGTAATAATCAACTTGAGAAAGTTCTCAAAAGATATGGAGTAACTCATAAAATCTTAACTGCTTATCATCCACAAACAAGTGGACAAGTTGAAAATACCAACCGAGCATTAAAACGTATTCTAGAGAAAATCGTAGGATCAAATCCGAAGGAATGGTCCATGAAATTGGAAGATGCACTCTGGGCTTTTAGAACAGCCTACAAAACTCCAATTGGAACCACACCTTTTAGACTCGTTTACGAAAAAGCATGTCATCTTCCAGTAGAAATTGAACATAAAGCATTTTGGGCTTTGAAGATATGTAATCTTGATTTACATGAAGCTGGACGTCTACAGTTAAGTCAGCTAAACGAATTAGAAGAATTAAGACATGAAGCATATGAAAATTCGTTAATCTATAAAGAAAGAACGAAGAAATGGCATGATAAAAGAATCAGAAGTTCAAAAGAATTTAAAGAAGGAGACAGAGTTCTTCTTTTCAATTCACAATTCAAGCTATTTCCTGAAAAATTGAAATTAAGATGGTCTGGATCATTCATAGTCAAAAGAGTTTTTCTATATGGAACAGTAGAATTAATAAATTCAAATGGGATTGAATTTAAGGTTAATGGTTACAGAGTTAAACATTACGTAGATAATCTAATGGAAGTTGAAGATGAAGTTAATCACAATTTTGACACCACAGCTAACTAAGTGTGGGAAGGTTCGAATCTTTTTAGGGTAATATATATTTTTGTTAGAGTTAGATATTCTATTTTCGTGTAGTTTCCGAGAATGGAATCCGAATGGTCTTTCCCTAGCAGACCCTAAAGAACTAGTCTTCTCCCCCCCTTCTGAATTTTTATTTTTTTTAGGTTTTACGAGATGAATAATTCCTTTGATCTGAACCATGGCCTAATGCTACATGCTTTGATTACTAAACATAATAATGACACACTCCCGAGTGACCTGGTGTCAGTAATAAGAAGCAAATGTGATGAAGTAAGGAAAGAACTCAGAAAAGATCATCATAAGATACATTTTGGTAAAGGAAAATCAAAATCCGCAACAAAAAGAAGAGCACGGCACCTTGAAAGATGTTATAAATGCGGAAAATGGTCACATGAAGGTAAATGTTCAAATAATCAAACATATTCAAATACCGAATTTGTTGCTCTATGCAGAGAAGGACCGTTCATATGTTTAGAAGAAAAGATATGCAAGAATCGAGGTTATGCTTAAGTAGCTATGGAAAACCAAATCACACTAGTCTCCTATGAGTCGGCTAAAGCAGGTCTCTGAGAATTCTTTCTCACAGGTAAGTATGTACAGTTTTTATTTTTTATTTATTGCTTTTAACCTTTTGATAATAAACGCTGAATCGTTCGCTATAAAGTATTAAACTGGTATTCAATAAAATTAGGTATGCGTAACCGAAATTATTGATATCATACAAAAATTTATTACACCACTGCGAAATTTACCGTTTATTCTTAAGGTATAAATATCTTTAATCAATCAAGCCAAAATATTTCAGAAATTCGTCAGGAGTAAAACTAGGTAATATAGCCGAAATTACTTTACCGAAAAGAGGGGCATATATTTTTGATAATATTTGATTGATTAAAGTGGGATAAAAGACCAAAAAGATTTTTAATTTTTAATTTTTACCATGTTTTTAAAATTAATATATAAATATTAAATTAATATTGTAATCTTTTTTAAATCAATATATTTAAGTTTGTAAATATTTGAAAAATTAATATTTTTAATATAATTTTGTATAGATAAAAACAAAAATATAATATAAGTTTGGTGTGATTTTTTTAATTTTAATAATATGAATTTTTAATTTTATGCATTTTAAATTTAAGTTTGGTGTGAATTTAAAAACAAAAATTTACTTTATTTCACTAAGTTAAAAATTTGATTTTTAAAATTCGTCGTGAGTTGAAAACTAGGTCGTTGAACCGAAATTGCTTTACCCAAGGGAGGGACGAGAATTTTTATTATCATTATTTTTAATCTTATTGAAATAAAGTATGCCAAAAACATTAAAAAACTCAAAAATCTTTGCTTTTAAAACAACGCTTAAAACGTGACAAATTTTTAAAATTTTGTCGAGGGACGGACTAGGACAACGATACGAAACGCCCTCATTCTAAAAAGAAACAAAATTTTAATTTTTAATTAATTATATGTTTTATTAGTAATGGTTTTTATAAAAAAAAAAATAGCAGACCCCATGCGATCGCATGGGGTTTCCCCTTCAAATCCATGCGATCGCATGGAGAGAGAATACTGGTCAGGAACTTAAACCCAGCGAGCAGTCTGTCTCATACCACCACACACACAGACACATACGAAAATACTCCCAAAATCACCCCTAAAATCGCCATTTTTCACCAAATTCAACCAAATTTCGTCCTAAAATCTGCTCTAATCATGCCTAGGTTCGGATTTTTTAGCAAGAAGGTAAAAATTACACCCCTAAACTCTTAAATTTCTTAGTTTTTGTGATAAATACCAATATTTTTCCTAATTTGATTTTGTTAATTTCTAGTGTAATTAGAGTTAAATTGTTAGTATATTATGCATGTATAACCTAGATTGATGATATTTAACATGATTTGAAGCCAAAAACTTCAAAAATTTTAGGAATCTAGGGTTTGTGTTCTTGAGCAATTTGGGGCTTTTTGATATAAACAGGTTATGGCCGATTTTTGTCATGAATTATTACTAAATTAAGTAGTGTAACATGTTTAGGTAGCTAAATGATCCAAACTTTGATCCTAAACATGATTTTTGAGAATTAAAGTGGACTTTTTAGGTCTAAAATTCATGAACTTGATTAAATTGATGTAAATGCCATTTGAAACTTGTTTAAATTGCTAGTAATGGTTGTTTTAACATGTTATTTGAGTTAAATGCTTATGAACTTTGTAAACATTTTCATATATGCTTATTTGAAAAAGTGTAGAATTGTTAAAATTGTGAAAATGTGTATAAGTTTTAATTTTGATTAAACATGTTATTGTAATTGTGTTAATTTATTATTTTGCTAACACTAATGCATATTTGGATGCACAAATTTTTGTTTAATGTGTTTTGCAGAGATTTACCGATAGTGAAGGTGCATCATCATCATCTAGACAACCTGCTCCAGAACCTGAACTAGAAATGCAATATGAACCTGAACAGGAGCAACAACAGGAACAACAACAACAACCTGATCAACACGTACCATATTATGATCCGCAACAAGAATATATTAATGCCTACATAATTTTTCCGATTCATCCGATAGTAGCACACCCGACGATTCATGAAGAACAGTTGCATCCCAATTTGAGATTTGATCGAAGCTGGAGAGATTACCCAACATATCAAAGTAACAAATTCAAATTGGTGACGAAAAATGTAGAAGTGCCGAGGGTAATCGATTGGGAGCCTTTGGAAAGGGTCCAACTAGCTAACTCAGTTAGACTGCATCTGATCCAAAGGTATGGCAGCTCTTCTTTTCCCGATTGGAAACGTTTATTCACCATTCGTAGGCCTGTATATAAGGAATGGTGTGTTAAACTTATGAGTACTATAGCGTTAAATGCAGATGTAGATAGATTAGATGATAGAAGTTTTCTTAGATTTATACTTGGCCGTAGGATGTATAGGATGTCCATGCTGGAAATGGCCAGGGCTTTATAGATTTACACTCCTGGTGAATTACTACTACCCGATTGTACAAATTTGATTTATCATGGGGAGTGGGTAGATAGGAATTTTGACGCGAACGCCGTCTGGAGGCGTATGTCAGATTATAATGTTTTTTCACTGGGAGGAAGACACTCCTACTTAGATATTAACAAAGCAGAGATACGTATTATACATAGATTTTTAGCTAATTCGATTACAGAAAGAGGTAAAAACAAGGAAAAAATGACCTTACACAACTTATTTTACCTTAAGTGTATTCGAAACACTAGAAGCTTTGTTAATATCCCCAACTGTGTTGGTTTTTATCTATCCAAAGTGGTAGCAGGAATACAGGACGGGGGAATAATAGGAGGAGGTATTTTTACTACTCTCATTGGAGAGTATTTGGGTGTAGATAGGGATCAAGGGGGTCCACTTTTGGTGTGTAGGGAACAGGATGATACTTTAGGATTGAAGGTCTATCAGGGTGCTAAGGTATTAAAGAGCAGATGCAATCAGGCAATACCATATGATGGTAATCATCCACCGGTAGAGAGAGGTTCAGATGAAGAAATGGAGGAAGTGGATGACATTAGAGATGTCATTAGGGAGGCTATGACTGACGTCTACCAGCGTATAGATAAGGTAGAAATGACAAACCGGGATAGACATAGTCGATACGAGCAGTGGCATGCCCAGGATGTGTACGAGCATTCTAGGCAACGACAACATGATAGATGGCACTATCATCAGCATCAGATCATGAGCCAGCTATCACCTCAGGATCACTACGTACCGACCCGACCTGCTTACTATCCTCCACACCAGCCCGATATGCGACCACCATTTACTCTCTACGACCCTAACCAGGCCTATCAGTACACCTATAACCAACCATGGAACCCGCCCGACGACATGAACTGGAACCCCTATCCAGATTGATATAGTTCCGTTGGTGATTTCTATGATTTTTATCTTTTTAGTATTTTTATTTATTGATGTTTAAACATATTATATTGTAATAATTTTATGTAAGTTTTAATATTTTTATTATTTTGTACTAATATTTCATAATTGATTTGAAAGTGAGATGTTAAGTCCCATTTCAAATTACCATGCATGTTATTATTTGTATGTATGTATTTTGTCAATTGTACACAACAGGGAAAAACATCGCATTTTCAAATACTGGCATTAAGTTCAGTAAAAGCTACTAATTTTGACGACAAAACGAAAAACAAATGTGATGTAACAACAAGACAGAATGAACAAATTATGTGCACCATTTATCATTCAGCAAACAAACGCCAATATGTTTGGAAACTTTGATAAAATTTAATCATTTTTCTACGCTGATCACCCTCAATAATTTAAATTGTTACTGATTTCTTGCAAATGAGGGCATTGCAAGATCTTAAGTGTGGGAAGGGATTAAATTATTTCGGATTTTTTTTAAAATTTTTTTTGACTTATACACTTGGTTACCATTAAAAATAATAGTAACGCAGTAGTTGTATTAGAATCTAGTACTCTCTGATAATAAAGAACAGCCCTAGTCTTATATACTGACTACCCAATTCTAGTAAAATTTTTCAAAATTTTCAAATAAATGAATTCAAAATCATGTTTATACATATTTATGAATAATAAAACTAGGTGTTAACACCGAAATTATTGTTACCTCGGAAAGGACATAAATTGAAAAACAACCCAAAATGTTAGAATTCATTTAAAATGGAATAGAGGACAATAAAAAGGCAAAGAAAGGAAAATAAAAGCCAAGTGTGGGAAAAATTTACCAAGTTATTTAAAACATATATCACATATTTTTGTACAAATAATTGAAGATACTTTTGTTTTGGACAAAACTAACCGTTTTTCCCGGTAAATTGTAATATATTTGAAAGAAAGATGGATCTACACGATGAATCAATTCCATCATTAAAAGGAAGTAAAGTCTTCCAAAAAAGAAACGCGCTTCTTGATTTAGGTCAGGAAGTTGTCGTCCAGATCAGCTGTAGGTTGACGAAAAATCTAGAAAAGTCATCTCTAAAATCAGCAGGAAATCCACGGACCTCAGCATCAAACAGGGTCGCCAAGTGGTCAGACTTATCCTAACCATGAGAGGACCTGTCTCGTAAAATGGGGAGGGCACCGTGCAAATTAGCTTGATAAGACTAATGAATCAGATCTCCAGAAAGGATAATCTCCTTAAAAGATCAAAAATCAGCTTTTAAGACTGATATTACCCAATCCTTGAGATTGACTTTTAAAGATTGAGAATTCAAACTCATGGAATTCGATGATATCTAAACTCGAGCTTGAACGAGAAAATATTTTGATCAAAATTACAAACCGATTTGTTTTCTGAAAGCCCATTTTCAATGCGTTCATTACCATTAAATATAAAATCCTAGGAATTCACCTGGAATTCATTAGGTCACCTGAACCAAATCGAGTGTCAACCGTAAGAACGGTGGTTGCATAGCATGGTCAAAGACAGGACCAGGTGCCAGACCGAAAAACTATAAGGTAATCTTTACTACTGCTCCTACAAAGGATAGTAATCGCATCCGACACGATATAGACCATAATCAAAAGCATGTCACGGGACATTGCCTTAACAGTTGCTTGTTCAACGCTTTCCTTTACAACTGGACGGTAGTTTACCGAAAGGTAATATACGGAGCAAGTATATTAGATGTGTTGCTTTCCCAATACAAGGTTAGCAAGTGGGTGACACAAAATCATAAGTTTTGAGCTAAAATTTTCAAATCTGAAACCCACCAAACCCATAAAAACAATTTGCAAACACCGGTGAAGGGTTATTCCGGAAAACTTATCTAGGGTAAAAGCTAGATTGAATTTTCAAAAGATCAAATATTTTCATAAAGATCAAATTTCCTAAAGGATCTAAATTTTCATAGTCATGTGGGACTGTAAACCACATCGTTACTACCATTGTTCATACCGCCGTATTAAAATCACTGATGTACAAAGTATGAAGAATAAAGAAGTGATTCTAGTATTTTTATTTCAAGACTATATTGCTTGAGGACAAGCAACGCTCAAGTGTGGGAATATTTGATAATGCTAAAAATGAACATATATTTCATAGCATTATCCCTCAAGAAAGACAAGCTTTTAGTTGCAATTGTTCTATTTACAAGTGATATTCGTTTAAATAATAAAATGTGAAGATAAAAGACAGATTCGACGAATTGAAGACGCAAACGACCAAAAAGCTAAAAAGTATAAAGTACAATCAAAGTGGTTCAAATTATTTATGAGAAAAGTCTCGAAATTACAAGAGTACAAGATGCAAAATGTAAAGTACAAGATATTAAATTGTACGCAAAGACGTTCGAAAATTCGGAACCGGGACCAGAGTCATCTCTCAACGCTCGACGCAACGGACTAAAAATTACAAGTCAACTATGCACATGAATATAATATAATATATAATTAATTCTTAAAATTATTTATATATTATATTATTTAATAAAACCGTCAGCAAGAAGCAAACAACCACATGTGAGCTGTAAAAAGTGGCCATGCGATCGCATGACCAGGAAGAAGGTTTTTCATGCAATCGCATGGAGCCAAATTGCTGGCCACATCTATAAATTTCGCAATTTTTGGTCGAATAATAACATCTTTTTCTCTTCTCTTCTCTCAACGTATTATATATATATATATATATATATATATATATATATATATATATATATATATATATATATATATATATATATATATATATATATATTATAATTTTAATTTTAATTTTAATAATAATAAGGGTATGTTAGCGAATGTTGTAAGGGTGTAAGTCAAAATTCTGTCCGTGTAACGCTACGCTATTATTAATTATTGTAAGTTATGTTCAACCTTTTTAAATTAATGTCTCGTAGCTAAGTTATTATTATGCTTATTTAAGCCGAAGTAATCATGATGTTGGGCTAAAATATTAAGATTGGGTAATTGGGCTTTGTACCATAATTGGGGTTTGGACAAAAGAATGACAGTTGTGGAAATTAGACTATGGGCTATTAATGGGCTTTATATTTATTTAATTAAATGATAGTTTGTTAATTTAATATAAAGATTTACAATTGGACGTACCTATAAATAACCATATACACTCGATCGGACACGATGGGCGGGATATTTATAAGTACTAATAATCGTTCATTTAACCGGACACGAGAATGGATTAATAGTCAATGGACTTATTAAAACAGGGGTAAATTACATACAAGGATAATTGGTGTAATTATAGTTTAAGTCCCCAATTAGTTGGAATATTTAACTTCGGATATAAGGATAATTTGACGAGGACACTCGCACTTTATATTTATGACTGATGGACTGTTATGGACAAAAACCAGATGGACATATTGAATAATCCAGGACAAAGGACAATTAACCCATGGTAATAAACTAAAATCAACACGTCAAACATCATGATTATGGAAGCTTAAATAAGCATAATTCCTTTATTTCATATTTAATTGCACTTTAATTATCGCACTTTAATTTATTGTCATTTTAATTATCATTATCGCAATTTTATTTATCGTCATTTATCGCACTTTTATTTATCGCAATTTCATTATCGCAATTTCATTTATCGCAATTTCAGTATCATTATTTACTTTACGCTTAAAATTAAGTTATATTTATTTTTAATATTTTACATTAGGTTTTAACTGCGACTTAAGTTTTAAAATCGACAAACCAGTCATTAAACGGTAAAAACCCCCCCTTTTATAATAACAATACTACTTATATATATTTATATATATACAAATATAGTTTTAAAAAATATAGCGTTAAACTTGGCTAGCTCCCTGTGGAACGAACCGGACTTACTAAAAACTACACTACTATACGATTAGGTACACTGCCTATAAGTGTTGTAGCAAGGTTTAGGTATATCCACTCTATAAATAAATAAATAACTTGTGTAAAATTGTATCGTATTTAATAGTATTTTTTAGTAAAAATTAATATTATTTTATACCCCTTCGCTTTAACATCACTGTGAAAGTAGTGAGTATGGTTAATGATTCTTGAATCAAAATTGAAGAATATACAGTGTAACATATTAATTGTGAACTTAAACATTTCTCGGGTATTACATACCCGTTAAAATTTCACAAGTAATATTTTGTACAAATGAATTTTATTACAGTCTTTATGAAAATATATGTATGTATATTTTGTTCATATGTAATACATACTTAATGAGTTAATATAATATTAACTCATTTAATTTTCGGCTGAAACTAGAAATGAATAATTCCTAAAACTTTAGGAATTACGTAATCTTTGCTGAGTATTTCTTCCACTTGAATGAAATTATGAATTAATACTTCATTATTCATCTATTGGTATTTCTTTGGTGGATGATGTTGGTGTTCGTAGAATTCCTGTGAACTTTGCAAAGCACGAATGATGTTTTCTATAAAGTTTCGAATACATAGAAAATGAAAGTGTAAAATCAAACATGTATTTGAATAATACACTTAGCTTATTATGAAATGAAATTCATTAAGTTGAAGTATAGATTATAGTTAATGATTGTTAAGTCGTTAACTAAGGTTGTACATCATAGCATATCAGTAACATGAACTAACCGAGTAGTACCCAGCAGTTAAGATTCACACGTAATAGCTTAGTACGAAAAGATTTATTACGGTTTTAAAATTTATATATATAAGATATACATATAAATTCTTTAGAGGAAATGAGTTAATAATTCATAACTTGTTGATACAACATACTTGTTGTTGATTCGTGATGATGTCCACGGTGATTATGGAACTGGCAAAGTTTGTGATGCTGCAGGTGCTGTTGGTGCTGATGATGCTGACGGTACTACTGGCGGTGCTTGTATAACAATCTAGTTTATAACTCACACACCATTCCTGTCAGGGTTTCTATTCGCTATCTTTTCGTTCACTCATCTTATTTGCGGTCAAAATTAGAATAAATAATCTCTAACACTTTTAGAATTACATAATCGTCGCAGAACCTTTTTCCAATGAAGTTATGAAGCAATACTTCATCGGTTATTATTGTTGGTATTCCTTGGTATTTATGGGACGTATGATGTTGATGCTCGAGGTACCGATTGTGATGTTGAGGCGTCTGATGTGGGTGTTGTTGTTGGTGGTGGTACTGGTGGTGATGGTGTTGATGCTGATGGTGCTTGTGATGCTTGCAAGTTCTGCATCATATTCTCCAAAGCCACCACTCTAGCGCGAAGCTCGTTGACTTCTTCTATTACTTCGAGATGATTAGCGGCTGGGACAAGCGGATGAATAAGATCTAGAAGTTTAGATAATATATAATCGTGGCGAGATACTCTGGAAATGAGGTTGAAAATGGTGTTTCGGACTGGTTCGTCGGTAAGTGCTTCAGGTTCTTCGCCAAGAGGGAAATTTAGTGGATTGAAAGGATCGCCTTCTTCTTGTCTCCATTGATTAAGTCGGCTACGAACCCATCCTCAATCCATCCAGAATAGATGGTGGCTAATTGGTTGATCCATTCCGGTTACACTGCTTTCGGATGTCAGGTGGATATCCATATCGGAATAGTTGTCGGAATCCGTTGAACTCGAACTAGTCAAGGGATCCATCTCGTACGATCAGGGAAATGAAATTTTGATATGTAATAGATTATATGATTTAGATTAGTATTCTTCAATATATAATTTACATATGTATATATAATACCAAGATCCTATAAGTTACGGAGGACTTCTCGGAAAACGTCAGGCAAAGTTTACTATAATAGATATGCTTAAGATATGAAATTTGTCTATACACAATCTATCCAATAATTGCAGTAAGACGCGTCTAGACTTAAGATGATAAACAGGTAATTTCTGACATGACATGATTAGCAAAACTTTTGACATGCAGACACGGTTGAAGTCCAGACTTACTTAATGCATCCTAATAACTATCAGTTAGACACACTAATGCAAGACCTGGTTCGCTAAGACAACCGCTCTGATACCACATGAGACGACCCGTCCAAATCCATATGGATGAATATAATAACATTTGGTCCCATTGCGAGGTATTGACCTCTATATGATACATTTTTACAAACATTGCATTCGTTTTAAAAGAAAAACTGTCATTAAAACGAAAGTTGACAAGTATGCATACCATTTCATAATATATCCAAACTATAAATGACTTAATAATAATCCTTTTGAATTCAACGACTCGAATACAACGTCTTTTGAAATATGTCATGAATGACTCCAAGTAATATCTTTAAAATGAGCAAATGCAACCAAAAGGTTGGTGAGTTTATAGGTTTATCATAAACCTTAATTTCAATAATTTTAATAGACCACAATATTTCATTTTCATAAATATCTAGCAGGAACACTCATCTGCAAAACTCATTCATACGAAATATAAACACCTGGTAACCGACCTTAACAAAATGCATATAGAATATCCCCCAGCATACCGGCATTCGCAAGTATGCTAACAGCATACAAACAGGCCATCCCTTTTAAAAATGACGGTTGTATACACCTTACAAACAGGTCATTCCTTTTAAAAATGGCAGTTGTATACTAAATTTCGAAGTACTAAAGCAGTTCAAATTCTCTGACCGGGGCTTGTCAAAGCCCATAGATCTATCTTTAGGATTCGCGTTAATTAGTGGCGTTCACTAATTCTTAGATTACCAGACTAAAAGGGGTGATATCCGGTCTAATAATCCAATCGTAGAATGTTTTTAAGTATTTGTGTCTATTTCGTCAAACATTTATAAAAGCGCATGTATTCTCAGTCCCAAAAATATATATTGCAAAAGCATTTAAAAAGAGAGCAAATGAAACTCACGATACGATATTTTATAGTAAAAATATGCATACGACGCAACTGAACAATGCAGGGTTGGCCTCGGATTCACGAACCTATATCAGTTATATATATTAAAACATATAATAACAATTAAGCAAGTTTATATATTAATATTAATATACTTAATAATTTGTATGTGATATTAATAAATAAATTAGTTATAACTATTTTATATACTTTATATAAATAATTAATATTTATATATATGATTTTATTAAAATATGTTTATCCATCATATGTAATTTAATTAATATTTTATAATAATAACATTTTATTTAAAAACAATATGTAATATTAATATAGTTATGATATATGTAAAAAATATATTTTTATATAAATATCAATTGTTTGTTAAAATTATAATAATACTAAAATAATGATAATAATAATAATTCATTTTAAATTGTAACTTAATCATTTTCATAATATTATTTGTATCTATATTCTTTATGTTTGTAATAATAATAATAATAATAATAATAATAATAATAATAATAATAATAATAATAATAATAATGTTAATAATAATAATAATAATAATATTATTATTATTAATAATAATGTGTTAATGAAAATAAAAATAATAATACTTAATACTTATAATAATAATAATGATACTACTACTACTACTACTACTAATAATAATAATAATAATAATACTAATAATAATAATAATAATAATAATAATAATAATAATAATAATAATAATAATAATAATAATAATAATAATAAGAATAATAATAATAATAATAAGAATAAAAATAATTATAATAAATAGGAATAAAAAACTACCTTAATAAATAGCTTTTATAAAAAAATAAACGTCATTGCCCAGGCTCGAACCCGCGACCTCTCGTTAAACCGAGACACTGTTAACCGTTCCTCCATTTCATCTTTTTTATTTTAATTATGGATTAAATTCTTATACTAGTATTCGTCTATTTTCATTTTCCTAATTCCACCATCATCATCAAATTACTATATACATCATCATCATCATACCATATATATATCATCATCATCAACTTATATTTTCATCATCATCACAGTCCATCATCATCATCATCACCTTCCCATCATCTCGTCATCTTCTTCATCGTGATCATCATCGCCATCATCATCTAACATCATCATATTCATCATCATATTCATCGTCAAATCGTTAGTCATCTCATCTGTATCATCATCGTTATCTTATCATCATCAACTATCATCATCTTCCGTCATCATCATCATCTTTATTCATCATCAACCTCGTATCATTCTTCATCACAGAAACAGGAAGTATAGCTGCAGGTTTTTGGTGGGTTTCGATGGTAAACAGAAACATCGAGCAGCGGCAGCTGAAGTCGAATAGTAAACAGAAATAAACAGAAGCAGTAAGGTGGTTGTTAATGGTTTCGAACAGCAAAATAGAAAACAGTTGCAGTAGCAGGTTGGTTCGATGGTGTTGGGTTTTGTTGGTCGAACGAAACAGAAAACATAAGTAAGCAGAAGCAGTTTAGCAGCAGCAGCTAACAGCTTTTTGGGCTATTCGTGAGCTGAATAACAGTAGCAGATAGCAGCGGTGGGGTTGTCTATTTAGGGTGGGTTGTTGTGGTTGCAAACAGAAAATGAAAAGAATCGTGAGATGGTGTTAAGGGTGTCGATGGTGGTTGATGATTAAACCGAAGGTGGTGGTGGTAAGCGATGGTGGTTGTGGAAGGTGTTGTATGGTGGTGAAAGTTCTCGATGGTGATTTGTAAGGTGGTTTGTTCCATCGTAGGTGGTTCTTCGATGATGGTGAAAGGTGGTTCTCGGGTGTTTATTGTCGAACAAAAATGCAGTTAGAACAAGTGGGTTTTGATGAAGGTAATGGTTTGGGAGGTGGTGACTCCTTTTCTCAGCTTATATGTATGTAAGTTATATATATACTAATATTAATCAATACAATAATATAATAATTAATATAAAACAAAAAAACGTGGTGATTAGAAAAATGTTAGCAGCTGTGACGACCCGGAAAATTTTGACTAATTTTAAACCAAACTCTCGATACGATTTAATATTTTTGACACAATAAGCAAAGTCTGTAAGGTTGAGTCTTAAAAAGTTTGAACTGTTTCATATATTCAATTGACCTTCGACTGCTCTCGATGATTCACGAACAATTAATTGTAAATAGATATGTGTGTATGTATATATAAATAATAATTCGAAATATAATTTGAAGTATTATATGTTGTTGTTATTAAAAAATTAATAAAATAAAAATAGGATATTATAATAATTATTATTTAAAATATATCTCTATATATAAATAAAGTATATTAAAAATAAATATTAAATGATTGTAATACTAGTTTGATATTTCGATTGATATTAAGCAAGTTAAAATCAAACTTATGTTATTTTAAAATAATTGGTGATAGGAAAATGAGTTCTATAAATTTTAGGCTTATTAAAAATATATTTAGAAACTATTTGTTGAATTTTAAAACTTTTTATATTTTACTTGAGATTGGGGGTGAATAATTAATGTAATTTTTATTTAATAGTTAATGATCGAATTTTATACCATAATGACCAAAATAAATAAATATAATTAATGTAAAAATTTAGGATTTTTCTGAATACTTTTATCCGCCACTAATTACCAACGGGATACGAAATAGTAGTCCGTGAAAACTGTCGGTAGAAACAACCAAAATATTCTATGGCTATTCTATTGGAGATATATTTTTTTAAATGTTGCACATGATTACTATTGGGCTTTGTCTTGTGTCTCCCCACTATCACAATTATGTACGAATATATTCTATATAATTACATATGCATATGCATATTCAGAGAAGTTCACAAAACCCACATGTTACTTCTACCTCTGTTTCATGCACAACACAAAGACATTAAACTCACTTACTATTTCGTTTATGTTTATGATCGAGAACCCTCACCACCTTTCTTCGTGAACCATGACCCTCCATCTATCACCACCCAACCTTATGACCACAATCGACCACCCTCTTTAAACCCATTACCATCACCTTCTTGAATGTTTATTGTTGTTTTAATTTAAAGCTATCAAACCACAAACCCATTTAAAACACACCACCATGAATAAACCACGACCACCCTTCTTTTTACCTATTTTAATGTACCATCGACTAACCATCACTAAAACCCACTTATTGCTACTGCTACATTTTTCTGTTTTCCTTTTCATTCGAACCACAACTATCACCCTATCTCTCTCTAGATTGCACATATACATATATATCGAATGCACTATATATTTTTTTTCTTGATTCTCTGGCAAGCCGAAGCAACCACCACCTTTTTCACCTAGATCACCTCACCACCATTATAAATCAATCACCACCACCTATCTCTCTCGTTCTCTTTCTTAATTGAAACCGAGACCACCATCATCATCATGGATTATAACCATAGAACAACCATCACCTTGTGTTTCGTTTATGATTATTCAGTCACCATCTCCACCTATACGTGAACAACCACACCACCGGTACCACCACCTAACACAGTCACGACCGTCGTTCTCAAACCACCTTCAAAAACCACTTAATAACCGCCATCACTACCGCTACTATTTCATTTTTATCGCAAAATACCAAAAACAATCACCACCTTTTGTACACCAACACTACAACCATCACCACCACCACCACCACCACCGTGACCACTTTTATCTACGACCACCACTAAACTTCCACCTCTTTCTCTCACTAACTCTCTCTGTCCGAAACCCATATCCACCACCACCACTCGCTACCCATCATACTTTCTCTCTATCTATAAACCCTAAATCACTCCATTATTCCTGTTACATGGATGACAAAGGATGGAGAAGGTGAACAGTGAATCGTTACTGCTACTACTACGAGTTGTTTTGTAGCCTTTCTCTATTCCTTGTCGAAACCATTCATTCCTGTTTAAATTTAAATCGTGATGAAAGTGATATAGTTAATGGGTGTTGTGTAAAATATTAGTTCTTGGTTTGCAATAGGGCCCCATTCACATCTCACTAGCTTTGTTTTAAAAAAATTATGATAGAGTAATGGATAGATTGGCTTAGGTGGCTGTTACAAACTCTAAATACCCTAACATTGGGCCGTGAATTTATATGTTAAATGGGCCGAGAGTATTTGTTGGTTGGGCCGTGTTTCCTTGTCTTTGTTGGATGGGCTTAACTAGCTAGTGGGCCGAGAACTGGATGATTATGATTCTATTATGATAAAAAATGGTGATCAATTAAACATGATGAGAAACAATACTTGATAATGATGATAGAATTACTAAGATGATGGTTAGTTAATGATTGTTGATGTTAGAGAAGCAAAGAAGTTAATAACAATGGTTTAGATGATATTATATTGATGACGTTTATTTATAATAGGTTCGATGATGATTATGATTTATGATCATGATTATGATTTATAATTATGATTATGATGATGGTAGAAGAAAATAGAAACAGAAGTTTGGGTTATACATATATTGGTTGTGAGATATAATAGATAAACATAAATGGAAGATTTATTAAGGATGTTATCAGGTTAGCGGGACGTCGCGGGTTCAAACCCGGACTTGGGCATTTTTTTAAGGGCTACTTCTTTGAGGTAGTATTATTATTACCATTATTGTTATTATTACTATTATTATTATTATTATTATTATTATTATTATTATTATTATTATTATTATTATTATTATTATTATTATTATTATTATTATCATTACTATCATTTTTTACTATTACTAGTAGCATTATTAGTATAAGGACTATATTATTATTATTACAAATAAATATTATCTATATAAAAAGATATATATTCATTTCATATATCATAACTAAATTTACATACTAATTTTTTAAATAAAATGTTAATATCTAAAAAAATATATATAAAATAGTTATAATTAATCTAGTTTTTACAATAACATATAAATTATTAAGATAACAAGTATATTAATATTAATAAATAAATTTATTTAAATATTATTACATGTTTTAATATATATATAAATGATATAGGTTCGTGAATCCGAGGCCAACCCTGCACTGTTCAGTTTTGTCGTATGCATATTTTTACTACAAAATATCGTATTGTGAGTTTCATTTGCTCCCGTTTTAAATGCTTTTGCAATATATATTTTTGGGACTGACAATACATGCACTTTTTAAATGTTTGACGGAATAGACAAAATAATCGAAAACTACATTATATGGTTGGATTATCGAAATCAAATATCGCCCTTCAAGTCTGGTAACCTAAAAATTAGGGAAATGGCCCCTAATTGACGCGAATCCTAAAGATAGATCTATTGAGCCTAACAACCCCGATTCATGTCTATGGATGGCTTTAGTACTTCAAATTATTATTATACAGACGTCGATGTCTGTGGGGATATTCTATGCATTATGGTTAATGTCGGTTACCAGGTGTTCAATCCATATGAATGATTTTTATGCAGATGGCTATATGCATGCATGATGTTTATGAGAAATGAAAATATGAAATCTTGTGGTCTATTAAAAATGATGGAAATGAAAATTAATGATAAATTAATGAACTCACCAACCTTTTGGTTGACACTTTAAAGCATGTTTTTCCTCAGGTATTAAAGAAATCTTCCGCTGTGCATTTGCTCATTTTAGAGATATTACTTGGAGTCATTCATGACATATTTCAAAAGACGTTTCATTCGAGTCGTTGAGTTCAATAAAGATTATTATCAAAGTAAATGACATATTAGGTCATTTATAGTTTGGGTATTATGAGATGGTATGCATGCCTGTCAACTTTCAATGTAAGGAAAGGTTGCCTTTTAAAAACGAATGCAATATTTGTAAAATGTATCATTTAGAGGGCATATACCTCGTGATGAAATCAATTATTATGTAACGTTTATAAGCGATATGAATGGGGCATTTCAGCAGCCATAATCTTGTCCATTTATGCCGACGGTTTTTCCCGCATTGGTATATCGTACTCCGTTGCTAATCGGTGATGGATAAAAGTATACATAAAATTTTCATCTTTTTAAATTAAATTCATATATTTATTTTGGTCATTTGCTTCTTTAAATCATCGTCTAGTTATTAATTAATATATATAATAATATTATTTTCAATCAATCGTTTTATGACTAAGTTAATATCATATTTTATCACATTGTAATATGTATATATATTTTCATTTAAAAATATATATTTTTACATATTATATATATTTGAAATATTTATTTAATAATATAATATTTAGTTTTTCACAACATTTATGAGATATATAAATATAAATGTCAAAATATCTTCTAGTTCAATCGTTTAGTATTATCTTTTAACTCCGTAGTTAAATATATCAAATAGATATTCAAACTAATAAGTTTTGATGTACGGTATCATACACTTAATATTTTGTTAACGTTTTCAATTAATATATATATATATATATATATATATATATATATATATATATATATATATATATATATATATATATATATATATATATATATATATATATATACACATACATACAATTGTTCGTGAATAGTTGGGAATAGTCGAAGGGTAATTGAATATATGAACACAGTTCCAAAATTTTAGAGACTCAACATTACAGACTTTGTGTAACGATCCTACTTTTTCCGTTATCTTTTACCGTTAATTATTTAACGACCGTTAACTGTTATCCGTGACACGTCATTTCTATGACCTATATTATTATTTTTTATTAATATATTAATTATTATGTGCTATGTGAATATTTGTATTCATATTTTAAGTTATACGTTTCTACGTGTCGCGAATTTTTATCCGGCGAATCTTTTCAGTTTTCAAACCAACGGTCAAGGTTTTGGGATTTTTAAGTCCTAATTATTTTAAATATGATATTTTAATGTCATATGTATATATATAGTGTTTATATATATTTTTCGTAGCGTATTTGTTATCTCTCCGAATTTTCAATTGCGTAGTCGTGTTTTAACGTTTCGGGTTTCGATCGAGCGTTTGGGCCATAAGGAAATTGTTATTTATCAAAGTTGGCCCACTTGTAGGGCCCACCCTACCCCATTCGGTCAAAACTCCCTAAGGGGGAGTGTTAGCTTTTGTTTTTCCCATTTAATTTTTACAAGGTCATTTCCATTCTCCCATTTTAAACCTAATTTCATTTTTGTGAAAACTTCTCCTTCTTCCACCCTTTGTAGCCGTTGCCTACAACACACAAACATCATCATCCTTCATCAATTTCAAGCTTGGATCATCTAATCATTTGCATAATCGGATTCTACACATTCTCCTCTACGCGTCTACATTAATCTTTTCTCGATTAGGGTACAAACCCTAACCCTCGTTTTTTTATTTTTCTTATATTTTACTGATTTTGTATGTTATATTGGTTGTATTATGATTATATGTTATTGTATTGTTGATAGTGAAGCGACCCGTCCTAATCCATAAGGACGAATACAATAACATATGGTTACATTGCGAGGTATTTGACCTCTATATGATACATTTTTCAAACATTGCATTCGTTTTAAAAAGACAAACTTCATTACATCGAAAGTTAACATGCATGCATACCATTTCATAATATCCAAACTATAAATGACCTAATCTGTCATTTACTTAATAATAATCTTTATTGAATTTAACGACTTGAATGCAACGTCTTTTAAAATATGCCATGAATGTGACGACCCGGAAAATTCCGACCAAATTTAAACTTAATCTTTATTTGATTCCGACATGTTAAGCAAAGTCTGTATTGTTGAGTCTCGAAAGTTTTGGAACTATGTTCAAGTAAACAATTACCCTTGACTATTCCCGATGATTCACAAACACTAGTTGTAAATAAATAAGTACATATAAATATAAATATATGTATATATATATAATATTTTGAATTAATAAAGTATATTTTAAACATTAGGAATTAAAAATGTAAAATAATAAATAAAATAAATAAATTACCATTATACATAAATATTATTACGAGTCTATATATTAATTCTAATAATAATTAATTATATATTGTGATATATAATATTTAATAAATATTATTATATAATATAGTGTAAAGTTAATATATTATTTTTAATTAAAAATTAAAATGTAAATGATATATCAATATTATTATTATTGCTCTCATTATTATTACTAATGTTAATATTGATATTAATAATTGTATTATTAATACCACTAATTCTAATATGAGACATAAAATAAATAAAATTTTTATGAGTATAAATTATTATATTATTATTATTATTATAATTATCATTAGTATTAATAGCATTATAACTAATATTATTTTAAGTATCATTAATAAGATTATTATTATTATGATTTTTTTAAAAATAAAAATTAATTAAAATTGTTATTATTATTGTTATTATTAATGATAATAATAGTAATATATTTATATTTAATAATTATTAATATTATATATAAATAGAAATTTAATTAATATTATGAATCCGTTAGAGTTCTCTATCAAACTGTATCCAGTTTTGTTGCTGTCTGTTAAAAGTAATGGAATCAAAAACATTCACTGCTTTAAGACAATCTCTAAATTCCAAAATCTGTTTGATGTCACTTCTTCTTTTCTTAATTTTCCATCTGGTTGAAAATATTGTAGACCACCTATCTGTATTTAACAAATGAATTATTCAAGAATATTGATTAACTCATTCAAGTTCTTTCATCTCTCTCTTTATTTCCTTCTTTCTTCTTATGAATTATCAAACCCATATAATCACCATTCTTATTGCTCTTCGATCAAGTCCACAACCGCCACTACCACCTTACTTCCATTTCTATCTTCTTTTATCACCATCTACGATCACCGTGAACCACCACCATAAAACCATCACCATCTACAACCATTATGAACACCCTTTATTTTTCAACTAGACTACTTTACTATTCGTTTCTATTTCAGTTTAACAGAGACAACAACCAACGAAGATGTTGAGTCATGTTGCCAATGACTCAAAACAAACACGATATTGATGTTATCATCGAGGACCACAACCGAACTTGTTTAGTTTGTTTATGTACGAGGTAATCCCACTTCACCTTTGTCTCACTTGTTGTTCAATGATCATTTCATCACCACCCTACCAAAAATTGCCACCCCTTCAACCCATAATAACCACCCTCTTTAAACCCTTACTTCTACCACTGTTAACACCTTTGAACCTCAATTCAATCACCACCTTCATAAGTATGTTTCATGCTTCTCCTCTAAACCGAACCAGTCCACCACCCATATTTTTTTTACCGTCAACCACTCAATCACATTCATAAAACCCGACACTATTAAACTTACCATTCACCATCTTCATTACAAGAACTCCTCCATGATCATCTTCATCAAAAACAAATTAATCACCACCACTTGAGCCAACGTGACCTGCTACTTATTTCTGGGTTCTGTTTGAATGATACCAAGTGAAACCCACGATAATACCTGCTACTACTGCGTTGTTATTTTCATATGTCCATCAAGTCATTGAAAATTTTATATGAACGTGTACAGTGGGTCTTGAATGAGAGAATTAAAACCAACTTGTTCTTTTAAACTCCTTCCAATAATATTAATTTTTGAAGATTGTATGATGGCCAACCAATGCTGCAACTTGTTTGTCCATTCGCATCTATTTTCAATTTATAAACCAAAGACCTTTTTACTTTAAGATAGTGGGATAGTTAGTGGGTAACATGGAGAATTATTAATTCAATAAAGTTAAATGCAAGTGGAATAAAATTACCGGTAAAAAGATTTGATCCATTCAACATACTCGATATTTTTTTTTGATGAACCCCGATGATAAGAACGATGGTAAGTTTATGATGTTGAAGATGACTGTTGATTATGATTATGTTTATGATCACGAAAGATGATATACGGTACTAAAACAATGAAGTAAAGATGATGAATACTTCATATAAGATTTTATGGTGAAACAGAAAATGTTATGTGACGTATGTTAATGAAGATGATGATATGGTGAGTTTTAGAATGATGATGATGACCGAAGAAGTGATGATTAAGTTGATATAAGTATAATCATTCGTAATAACATGGTAATGATATAGGAAGACTAGCTATTAATGATGTAGGATGATGATGATAAGAATGATATCTTATGATAATAATGATGATTGTGATGCTAGATGATGATGATGGCTTTTGTGATAATAATCGATGATGAAGATAATGATGTTTATGTATAAGAAAATGGAAGTAAGGAGAAAAAGTGATACACGATGTAATATAGATGATGTTTTGGTAGCTTAAGAAGAAGATGAATACATAAATTGGGTTAAATAAAAATTAAGTATGGTATTAATTGAGAAAAACAAGGCGAAGCAGATGGTAGGACGTGTTTTCGTTATTCGAGAGGTCGCGAGTTCGGGCAGTGGCGTTTTATTTTTTAAGCTTGTTTCTTCAAAGGTTATATTCTAAAATTATTATTATTATTATTATTATTATTATTATTATTATTATTATTATTATTATTATTATTATTATTATTATTATTATTATTATTATTATTATCATTTTTAATATTATTATTATTATTATTATTATTATTATTATAAAAATAATACAATTTATTATTATTATCATTAATATTATTATTACTTTCATTTTTAAATTTTTTATATATTTTAGTATTATTAAAATTTTTATTATCAATATTAACATTATTGTTAGTACTATCATTATTAATACTATTCCTATTATTAATAGTATAACAAATAAATATTAATTATATAAAAATATATTTTACATATAACAAAACTATATTAAAATTTTTAAAAAGTATATATAAAATAAATATACTTAATAAATTAATAAAACCTATAAATTATTAAATATAACAATAATATATAAATTTGTTCGAATACAATTATATGTGTTAATATATATATAAATGATATAGGTTCGTGAATCTGAGGCCAACCCTACACTTGTTCAATGTTGTCATATGTATTTTTACTACAAAATACAGAATAGTGAGTTTCATTTGCTCCCTTTTTAAATGCTTTTGCAATATATATTTTTAGGCTGAGAATACATGCACTGCTTTTATAAATGTTTGACGAAATAGACACAAGTACTTGAAACTACATTGTATGGTTGGATTACTATACCGAATATTGCCCTTCAAGTCTGGTAACCTAAGAATTAGGGAAATGGCCCATAATTGACGCGAATCCTAAAGATAGATCTATGGGCCTAACAAACCCCATTCTGGAATTTGGAATGCTTTAGTACTTCGTTTTAAATGGTGATTGCGATTGCCAATATTTATGGCATACTTGTGAGTATGCGGGGATATTCTAGATGCATTATGTTAATGTCGGTTACCAGGTGTTCATCATACGAATGGATTTTTATACACTTGCGAGTGTAATGTTATTTATGAAAAATAAAATCTTGTGGTCTATTAAAATGATGGAAATTAATGTTTATGATAAACTAATGAACTCACCAACCTTTTGGTTGACACTTGAAAGCATGTTTATTCTCAGGTTTGAAAGAAATCTTCCGCTGTGCATTTGCTCATTTTAGAGATATTACTTGGAGTCATTCATGACATATTTCAAAAGACGTTGCATACAAGTCGTTGAGTTCATCAAGATTATTATTAAGTCAATTATAGTTGGATATATTATGAAATGGTATGCATGCCGTCAATTTTTGATGAAATGAAAGTTTGTCTTTTAAAAACGAATGCAATGTTTTTAAAATGTATCATATAGAGGTCAAGCACCTCGCGATGTAACCAAATGTAATGTATTCGTCCAGATGGATTAGGACGGGTCCTTTTAGTTGGTATCAGAGCAGTGGTCTTAACGAACCAGGTCTTGCGTTAGTGTGTCTAACTAGTAGTTGTTAGGATGCATTAATGAGTCTGGACTTCGATCGTGTCTGCATGTCAAAAGTTTTGCTTATCATTTCTAGTCAAAAATCATCTACTTATCATCTGTAGTAAATTACCTGCTTATCATTCTTAGTCTAGACACATCTTACTGCATTGATTGCATGAATAGTGTATAGACAAAATTCATATCTTAGCGTATCTGCTAATGCATATCTTAGCGTCTCTGTTACTGTAAGCTTTTCCTGTCATATTCCGTAAATTTCTCCGTAATCTATGAAACCTTTTGTTCTATATATATAGATATTCTATGTCATTAGAATATCATCCAATAGCCGGAAATCATTTCCTATCGAAAAATCCTTTACTCAATCGTACAAAATGGAACTCGTCACTAGTTCAAGTTCTTCGGAACCCGAAAGCTATTCTGAAATGGATGTTCACCTAAGCTCCGGAAGCAGCGTCACCAGAATGAATCAACCAATCAGCTATCCCCAAATTCATCTGATGGGTTCGTAGTCGACTTAATCAACGGAAACGAGAAGAAGGCAATTCCTTCCCACCAACCAAATTTCCCTTTTGTCAAAGAACCTGAAGCACTTACCGGCGAATCTGTCTGTAATACCATTTTCACCCTCATTTCCCGAATATCTCATCACAATTATATTCTATCAAAAATTCTAAACCTTATTTATCCGCTCGTTCTGACCGACAATCATCCCGGAATAATAGAAGAAGTCAACGAACTTCGCGCTCGAGTAATCAATTTGGAGAATATGGTGCAAAAATTACCAGCTTCAGTAATATCACCGGCACCAATAGTACCATCAATAACAGCACCAGCACCATTAACAACACACGCCTCAACATCTCATTTTGTATCTTGAGTATAATCATCGTTTTACGAATCGTTCTACATCAATTATCTTCATTCTATGTGACGATTATATAATTTCTAATGTTTTAGAGATTATGTGTTCTAGTTCTAACGATAAATCAAATAAGATTAATATCATATTAACTCATTAAATCTACGATTATATCTAAAGAAAATATATATGTATATATGTTTTCATAAAGATTGTAATCAAAAATTCTTTTGTACAAACTTTTAATGGTGAAAATATTTTAACGGGTAGGTAATACCCGAGGAATATTTGGATTTCACATTAATAAGTACACTGTACATTCTTTCAAATCTAATTCAATAGTCATTTACTATCCTACTTACAACCACAAGAGTACGAATCTGTTCATCACAGAATAACTATTTTTATTCAATTTCATATTAGGATTTTGACCTATCAGAATCCAAAAAGTGGCATAATGAAGAGAACATTGAACAAAATAAAATTTGTTAAAAACAAACAAATTAACTATGAGAAAATTTTTTTTTGTTAAGAATCCGCGCTAACTGTTCCTAGCTAACTGATTACATTTTATTTATCGCAATTTATTTATCGCAATTTATATTCTCGCAATTTTATTTATCGTCATTTAATTTCTGTTATTTATTTTACGCACTTTAAATATCGGGACACGTATATAAGGTTTTGACATATCATATCGACCCATCTATATATATTATTTGGAATAACCATAGACACTCTATATGCAGTAATGCTTGAGTTATCTAAACATGGTTGAGGTTGATTCTATAATAATATATATACTTTGAGTTTTGATAGAGTCTGAGACATGTATACAATGGGTCACGATACGTATTAATTGATTCGAATATTATATATAACCGTGGACTACTAACTGTGGACTACCAACATTGGACAATTAAAATGAATTAAAATACTGATTATAACATATGAAACTAAACAATTCTTCAAGTTTTCCACTTGATTTCATCTTAAACCTCATTTGTATCTTGATGATTACAATCTGCGTTCAAGACTTTCATAATTCTTGAAAACACCTCAATCCAGAAGATGAACCAGCCACACATCATCTACGGAAAGAAAGATTCATGCATATAGTTATGCATCTGAAAAACTCTCAGAATCTAAGTAAACGTTTAACACGTATCTGTGCTAGCTCCTTTGGCATAGTTATTACCGAAAATAACTTTGCAATTCTTTTACAAATTAGCCAATTTTGTCACAGCTCCAGCAAATCAATTTCAACTTTCAGTCGGATTAGCCTTATTATAACCTTGATATATAAGTTTGCCTTTCGTCATCGTTACCGGGGAACCATTTATATTCCGCCACATTAGCTGTAAACTTACTAGCAACTTCATTGATCTTTGACTTTCCAAAAAATCACTATATATGTTCCTTAAAACCTATTCATATACTCATCTGTATCTTGAAATGAGAATTGCCATACCAAATTATCAGGAATCAACAATCAGTATTTTGAATCTCACAACGTTTCTACATCAACAGTTATATGTATACATATAACATTTATCTCTTAGAATTATAATCTTCCATTCAGAAATTCAGAAAAAAAACCACCAGTCTACGAATCAATACCCTGAATGTTGAAAAAGCTGAATGAAGCAACAAAAACTGTAAACAACTTTAACAGTTAAAAGTATGATGATAAAGAATGGAGTGTTGGAAACGCTCAATAGAAAATTTAATACCGAAAAGTGGATTATGCGAAACTATGAAAGAGGCTATGGACAAATCACAAAGACTAAACCTGTCTTTAAAGAATTCAAATGATTCAGTATCTGCTGAAGTTATTAATGAATACTTTTATCCTAACTTTAAACCCTTACAGAAAAATCTACTTCATCATCCATCGACATTAGAAATTCTAAGATATCATCGTATCTTTCATTATAAATATCCTCCATATTTCTGAAAATATTTCATAACTATTCTTATCCGAAATTAGTTATCTCTTCACGCTATCTGTATTACATCATAAAAGAAACTATTTTAGTTTCTAAATTCTGAAACCTTCGAGTTTGAAGTATGAATGTTTTGAAATAGTGTTGGGAACTGAAGCATGAGTTAGTATAATATAATGACACTTGATCAACGTGATTATATTATAGTAAGTCATTCTGAGTTTCTAATGAAACGTGATGATTCACAGGTCATAACGTCATCATGTGCCATGTTACATAACTCTTTCATTCTGCTTAACTTCTGAACATATCAAGAAAGTATATTCTTGATAGTTCTATTCTCAGTGATTCAGGTAATTTGACAAATCAAATCGTGCGATTACGTTCCTTCTTGGTTAGAACATTAAGTTCATTCGAAACTCCGTACTTACGAATTCTGGACTGTTACTCGCTTTACTAGAGGTCGAGAGGATAATAAAAAGGCAAAGAGATCCAAAGTATAAGAGAAAATATAAAGCCCAACAACAACACGGAGGTTACAAACCATGGATATTAATACGAATAGCAATATAAGGACACGGTAGAATTAAGAATAGTATCACCCTAAGGTAATAGTAGAAGTAAACAGATTTTTCTGGTGGAAATATTGAAAAGAAGGATGACAGAATGGAAAATATCAAGGATTAGAACAGAATTAAGCATTCTCACAATCTTTTGGATATATGAACTAAGAAAGAAAGTATAGGAATGGTGAGAATAATTGAACGAAAAAAGTTTATTTTATAATGGGAATATCAGACAGAGTAATCGAGGCAGATCACCGTATTCAATTATAGAGATCTTAATTTCCTTACTCGACGAAGAATCAAATCTTTTAGAATTCGAAGATTTTCTTCAAATCCCTTGAATTTCGGAATTCAACAAGGACAACGTCAAAAGTTAAGACACACCTTATTTTCTAAAACCAACCGTGACTACATCACCGGTTAAGAAGAATTCCTATTCCCTCAATTCACTCTGTTATAATAGCTTCAACCATACGCTTCGAGTAAACGAATTGTTTTATCCATATTACTCACTGATGATAAAACTCTATTTATCAGCTCATTTTTGTCATGAAAACATCCTTATTGTTATTCATGATGACCTCGATCAAATTTCGGGGACGAAATTTCTTTAACGGGTAGGTACTGTGACGACCCAGAAAATTCTGACCAAATTTAAACTTAATCTTTATTTGATTCCGACATGTTAAGCAAAGTCTGTATTGTTGAGTCTCGAAAGTTTTGGAACTATGTTCAAGTAAACAATTACCCTTGACTATTCCCGATGATTCACGAACACTAGTTGTAAATAAATAAGTACATATAAATATATATATATATATATATATATATATATATATATATATATATATATATATATATATATATATATATATATATATATATATATATATTTAATATTTTGAATTAATAAAGTATATTTTAAACATTAGGAATTAAAAATGTAAAATAATAAATAAAATAAATAAATTACCATTATACATAAATATTATTACGAGTCTATATATTAATTCTAATAATAATTAAATATATATTGTGATATATAATATTTAATAAATATTATTATATAATATAGTGTAAAGTTAATATATTATTTGTAATTACAAATAAAAATGTAAATGATATATCAATATTATTATTATTGCTCTCATTATTATTACTAACGTTAATATTAATATTAATAATTGTATTATTAATACTACTAATTCTAATATGAGATATATAATAAATAAAATTTTTATGAGTATAAATTATTATATTATTATTATTATAATTATCATTAGTATTAATAGCATTATAACTAATATTATTTTAAGTATCATTAATAAGATTATTATTATTATTATTATTTTTAAATAAAAATTAATTCAAATTGTTATTATTATTGTTATTATTAATGATAATAATATTAATATATTTATATTTAATAATTATTAATATTATATATAAATAGAAATTTAATTAATATTATGAATCCGTTAGAGTTCTCTATCAAACTGTATCCAGTTTTGTTGCTATCTGTTAAAAGTAATGGAATCAAAAACTTTCACTGCTTTAAGACAATCTCAATATTCAAAAATCTGTTTGATGTCACTTCTTCTTTTCTTATGTTTCCCTCTGATTGAAAATATTGTAGACCACCTATCTGTATTTAACAAACGAATTATTCAAGGATATTGATTAACTCATTCAAGTTCTTTCATCTCTCTCTTTATTTCCTTCTTTCTTCTTATGAATTATCAAACCCATATCATCACCATTCTTATTGCTATTCGATCAAGTCCACAACCGCCACTACCACCTTACTTCCATCTCTATCTTATTTTATCACCATGTACGATCACCGAGAACCACCACAATAAAACCATCACCATTTACAACCATTATGAACACCCTTTATTTTTCTACTAGACTACTTTACTACTCGTTTCTGTTTCAGTTTAACCGAGACAACAACCAACGAAGATGTTGAGTCATGTTGCCAACGACTCAAAACAAACACGATATTGATGTTATCATCGAGGACAACAACTGAACTTGTTTAGTTTGTTTATGTACGAGGTAATCCCACTTCACCTTTGTCTCGCTTGTTGTTCAATGATCATTTCATCACCACCCTACCAAAAATCGCCACCCCTTCAACCCATAATAACCACCCTCTTTAAACCCTTACTTCCACCACTGTTAACACCTTTGAACCTTAATTCAATCACCACCTTCACAAGTATGTTTCATGCTTCTCCTCTAAACCGAACCAGTCCACCACCCATATTTTTTTTTTACCGTCAACCACTCAATCACATTCATAAAACCCGGCACTATTAAACTTACCATCTACCATCTTCATTACAAGAACTCCACCGTGATCATCTTCATCAAAAACAAATTAATCACCACCACCTGAGCCAACGTGACCCGCTACTTACTTCTGGGTTCTGTTTGAATGATACCAAGTGAAACCCACGATAATACCTGCTGCTACTGCGTTGTTATTTTCATATGTCCATCAAGTCATTGAAACTTTTATATGACCTTGTACAGTGGGTCTTGAATCAGAGAATTAAAACCAACTTGTTCTTTTAAACTCCTTCCAATAATATTAATTTTTGAAGATTGTATGATGGCCGACCAATGAAGTAGCTTGTTTGTCCATTCGCATCTATTTTCAATTTATAAACCAAAGACCTTTTTACTTTAAGATAGTGGAATAGTTAGTGGGTAACATGGAGAATTATTAATTCAATAAAGTTAAATGCAAGTGGAACAAAATTACCGGTCAAAAGATTTGATCCATTCAACATACTCGATATTTTTTTTTGATGAACCCCGATGATAAGAAGGATGGTATGTTTATGATGTTGAAGATGACTGTTGATTATGATTATGTTTATGATCTCGAAAGATGATATACGGTACTGAAACAATGAAGTAAAGATGATGAATACTTCATATAAAATTTCATGGTGAAACAGAAAATGTTATGTGACGTATGTTAATGAAGATGATGATATGGTGAGTTTTAGAATGATGATGATGACTGAAGAAGTGATGATTAAGTTGATATAAGTATAATCATTCGTAATAACATGGTGATGATACAGGAAGACTAGCTATTAATGATGTAGGATGATGATGATAAGAATGATATCTTATGATAATAATGATGATTGTGATGCTAGATGATGATGATGGCTTTTGTGATAATAATCGATGATGAAGATAACGATGTTTATGTATAAGACGATGGAAGTAAGGAGAAAAAGTGATACACGATGTAATATAGATGATGTTTTGGTAGCTTAAGAAGAAGATGAATACATAAATCGGGTTAAATAAAAATTAAGTATGGTATTAATTGAGAAAAACAAGGCAGAGCAGATGGTAGGACGTGTTTGCGTTATTCGAGAGGTCGCGAGTTCGGGCAGTGGCGTTTTATTTTTTAAGCTTGTTTCTTCAAAGGTTGTATTCTAAAATTATTATTATTATTATTATTATTATTATTATTATTATTATTATTATTATTATTATTATTATTATTATTATTATTATTATTATTATTATTATTATTATTATTATTATCCTTTTTAATATTACTATTATTATTATTATTATTATAAAAATAATACAATTTATTATTATTATCATTAATATTATTATTACTATCATTTTTAAAATTTTTATATATTTTAGTATTATTAAAATTTTTATTATCAATATTAACATTATTATTAGTACTATCATTATTAATACTATTCCTATTATTAATAGTATAACAAATAAATATTAATTATATAAAAATATATTTAATACATATAACATAACTATATTAATATTTTTAAAAAGTATAGATAAAATAAATATACTTAATAAATTAATAAAACCTATAAATTATTAAATATAACAATAATATATAAATTTGTTCGAATACAATTATATGTATTAATATATATATAAATGATATAGGTTCGTGAATCTAAGGCCAACCCTACACTTGTTCAATGTCATCATATGTATTTGTACTACAAAATACAGAATAGTGAGTTTTATTTGCTCCCTTTTTAAATGTTTTTGCAATATATATTTTTGGGCTGAGAATACATGCACCGCTTTTATAAATGTTTGATGAAATAGATACAAGTACTTAAAACTACATTGTATGGTTGGATTACTATACCGAATATCGCCCCTTCAAGTCTGGTAACCTAAGAATTAGGGAAATGGCCCCTAATTGACGCGAATCCTAAAGATAGATCTATGGGCCTAACAAACCTCATTATGGAATTTGGAATGCTTTAGTACTTCAATTTAAATGGTGATTGCGATTGCCAATATTTATGGCATACTTGCGAGTATGCGGGGATATTCTATATACATTATGTTAATGTCGGTTACCAGGTGTTCATCATACGAATGGATTTTTATACACTTGCGAGTGTAATGTTATTTATGAAAAATGAAATCTTGTGGTCTATGAAAATGATGGAAATGAATGTTTATGATAAACTAATGAACTCACCAACCTTTTGGTTGACACTTGAAAGCATGTTTATTCTCAGGTTTGAAAGAAATCTTTCGCCTTGCATTTGCTCATTTTAGAGATATTACTTGGAGTCATTCATGACAAATTTCAAAAGACGTTGCATACGAGTCGTTGAGTTCATCAAGATTATTATTAAGTCAATTATAGTTGGATATATTATGAAATGGTATGCATGCCGCCAATTTTTTATGAAATGAAAGTTTGTCTTTTAAAAACGAATGCAATGTTTGTAAAATGTATCATATAGAGGTCAAGCACCTCAGGATGTAACCAAATGTAATGTATTCGTCCATATGGATTAGGACAGGTCCTTTCAATGAATGACTCCAAGTAATATCTTTAAAATGAGCAAATGCACAGCGGAAGATTTCCTTAATACCTGAGAATAAACATGCTTTAAAGTGTCAACCAACGGGTTGGTGAGTTCATTAGGTTATCATAATCAATCATTTCCATAATTTTAATAGAGCACAGGATTTCTTTTATTCAATAATTATACACTCGCAAGTGTTTAAAAATCATTCATATGGATTGAACACCTGGTAACCGACATTAACATCATGCATATAGAATATCCCCAAAAAAGAATTCCATCTGTATAATATAAACTCGAAGTACTAAAGCATACCATTTTCAAGTATGGGGGGTGTTAGTGCCCGTAGATCTACCTTTAGGATTCGCGTCAATTAGGGTGTATGTTCCCTAATTCTTAGGCTACCAAGCTAAAAGGGGTGATATTCGATTCGATAATCCAACCATAGAATGTAGTTTTGATTACTTGAGTCTATTTCATAAAATATTTATAAAAGCAGCGCATGTACTCTCAGTCCCAAAAATATATATTGCAAAAGCATTTAAAAAGGGAGCAAATGAAACTCACAATACTGTATTTCGTAGCAATTGTGCATTTGATGGCACTGACAAGTATAGGGTTGGCTTGGGATTCACGAACGTATATTAAGTATATATATATATATATATATATATATATATATATATATATATATATATATATATATATATATATATATATATATATATATTCATAGATTGGTCAATATCTGTCTAACAATTTAGGACAGGTCATAGTGTATCATAATCCTAATGCTCGAGATTATCATGCAAAAGTCAACAAAAGTCAACTTAACCCAAAATGACTTTCAAAATCTATGCATGATTATTATATAACTTAAATATAATCGTTTTATATATTTAATATATTTAACAGATTTTATTCGAGTAATAATATAATTCATTTATTAATAAATAAAATTTTATATTAAAATTTATATAATAAAAATATACTTTTATATATCTTAAGTAATAAAATTTGTAAAGTTCATTTAATATCATAAAAATATAATGATAGGTATTATTAATGTAATTATATTACATGTAGTAAAATATCTTTGTATCACATATTGATTTGATAAAATATTATCGATAATAACAATAATAAGTGAAAGTTGTATTATTTTGTAATAATAATAATTATTATTCTACTAATAAAAATAAAAATATTTATATTTACTAATGATTATAATAAAATGATAATTCTAATCATCACAATCTTAATAATAGCAATACTTTTTAATATTAACCATAATAATAATATTTTATATAAAAATAATATTTCTATTCAAAATGAGAATTTTTAAATAATAATAATACTAAAATGATAATAATAATGATATTTTATAATAACAATGATATTTCTATTAAAAATGATAATTTTAATAAAAATGATGGTTTTAATATTAGTGATAATTTTAATAATAATAATAATGACAATAAAAATAATAAATTGATAGTTTTGATAAAAAAATTATTAATTATTTTAATAATATTAATAATAATAATGATAATAATAATAATAATAATAATAATAATAATAATAATAATAATATTATTATTATTATTATTATTATTATTATTATTATTATTATTATTATTATTATTATTATTATTATTATTATTATTATTATTATTATTATTATTATTATTATTATTGATTATTAAATAAAAATAATAAAAATGATAATAACGACGATAACGATAATGATAACGATAACGATAACGATAATGATAATGATAAAGATAACGATAACGATAACTATGACAACCCGGAAATTTCCGATTAATTTTAAACTTAATTCTTATGTAATTATGACACGATAATCAAGGTCAGTTAAACTGAATCTCAAAATTATGAACTGTTCAATTACCTTTCGACTATTCTCGACGATTCACAAACCTTGTGTGTAAATAAATATATATATACACATATAATTTCTATACATAATAAATATATTGTAATAAATATATAAAATGTATAATTATTAAATATTCAAGATATGTTATATATTATATATGATATTAATATATTGAATTTAATTACAACATATAAATGTTATATTAATTTCATTATTAACATTGTATTAATTATTATTATTGTAAAAATAATATTATTATTATCATTAATAATATTATTTTTATAATCATTTTCATTATTATTAATATTACATATTATTAGTAATATATTTATTATTAATAGTATTATTATTAATATTATTATTGTTATTTCTATTATTATCAAATTATTATTAATAATATATTTATTAATAGTTAGTAATATATTTATTAATAATAAAAATATAAAAAAAGTCAAAAATAAGGAACTGATCTGTTTACATTTTTTATATAATCATATCTGCTTTTAATTTAAAATGAATCGTGATCCAGCTTTTATATATTTTTATTAATCGTGATTATTTTTTTTATTTTTTTCTCCTCCTGTTCTTGACTTAGATTATTCTGTCGACCACCATATTGCTATCAGAAAATTATGATCGATTTTAAATACTACAGCCATTATACATTCACACACCTACTACAATCATAAAACAAAACAAGAAAATATATATAAAAAAAAACTGCCGAGCTCTGTTCTTAGTTAAATTTTACAAAAGCTCGAAATCGAATCAAATTTCAAAATCTAAAAGTACAGATGTGTTAGGAATCGTTCTATCTTCAAAATTTCAGATTCCAATTCCTTCTATCAATCTCTAATTTTTGAGTTAAAGTTTAGATTTTAAAAAGTCAAACGATTGTTCTTGGTAAAATTCGAGATCATTTTTATGTTTTCAGTTAAATTGATGATCTGAAAAGTTTCTTTGAGTGATTTTAAACCTATTTCATGTTGTAAGCATTACCTAAAACGTACTCAAATCCAAAAATCAATTTTTTTAAAAAAAAAGTAGCGAATAACACAGTAGCTGTAATTCTTTTCGTTTCATTTTTTTTTTTTTGATTTTCAAAAATACCTTTGTTAGTTTTATGGTTGTTTACAAGTGGTAATTAGAAATCAAAATTCGTATTAGCTGTGTTAATGAGGATAGTCGATTTTAAGGTGAAGAAGAAGAAGAATAGAGAAAATAAAACATTTAAGTTAAATATATATAGATTCTTATATAAATCAAAAAGCAGAAGTGGCAGAGTGGTTTGAGAGTGCTGGCGGGTTTCGAGAGGTCACGGGTTCAAGTCCCGTCTTGGGCATATTTTTTTTAGAAAGGCTTCTAAGGTAGTTTCTAACTCTATTATTTTTTTTATTATTAATTATTATTATTATTATTAATTATTATTATTATTATTATTATTATTATTATTATTATTATTATTATTATTATTATTATTATTATTATTATTATTACTATTATTATTACTATTATTATTATTATTATTATTATTATTATTATTATTATTATTATTATTATTATTATTATTATTATTATTATTATGTTATTATTATTACTTACTAGTACTATTGTATTACTAATTATTATCATTATTGTTAATTGTTAATAACATGGACATTAAAATTTGTATCACTAATATAGTTTATATTATCATTATTATTAATATCATTAGTATTAACATTATTATTATTATTATTAGCATTATTATTATTGTATCATTATTGATATTTTTAATTATTATAATTAAGATTATAGTTATGTTAAGTATTGTATTCAGAAATTATAATTTTTATGATTATTATTAAACTTTTCATTTTTATTAAAAACTGTTATCATTATTATTATTATTATTATTGTTGTAAGTATTATTATTATTAATATCATTTTTATTACCATTAATGAAATCACAAAAAATTATTATCATTATTATCATTATTGAGTATTATTATTATTATCATTACAAATATTATATTATTTTAGTATTATTATAATTACTATTTTAACAAACAAATAATATATATATAAGAAAATATATTTAATACATATAACACAACACAAATTAATATTTTTATATATAAAATGAAAATATATGAAACATATATATTATTAAATTAAAAAGGATATAACTAATAAATTTATATATATATATATATATATATATATATATATATATATATATATATATATATATATATATATATATATATATAAACTTGTTCGATTACGAGTATATGTGTTGATATATATACTTGATATAGGTTCGTGAATCCGAGGACAACTCTGCACTTGTTCAGTGCCATCATACTCGTAATTACTACAAAATATCATACAGTATCGTGAGTTTTCATAGCACCCTTTTTATATATTTTTGGGCTGAGAATACATGCGCAACTTTTATAACTGTTTTATACGTTAAACACAAGTACCAACTGTTAAACTATGTTATACCTGGCTATGTCCAACAAAGTCCCTACAGTGATATTTTTAATTGCTCGTTGAATGCATTCTTAATTATTTGGGGTAGGCCTATCGGGAGTAACGTCCCCGATACATTTGCCTAAGTCTTTGTATTGCTTAATAATGTAATTAAACTGACAAGTACAGAACAACTTGTCATTGGGGCAAACTTTAAACGTTTAGTCTAAATATCATGATTTGGCATAACTTTTTGATCTGCAAGATCAACTTTTATAAAAATCTTGTGGTCTATATCTATTACTGAAATCACTTTTTATGACAAACCTATGAACTCACTCAACCTCGTGTTGACACTTTAAAGCATGTTTATTCTCAGGTACATATCATATCAATTAAGAACATTTAATGCTCTAAATACAATGTAATCTATTTATCTTCCGCTGCAAAACTCAATAAAACGTCTCATATAGAGTCGTTCTCGTTTATACATATATGATTTGATATAATTAGTCACAAAACCATACGATAATCATTTTAACAATAATACTTTAAAATTATAGATAATTCAATTGACGATATCTTTTAATCCGTTCATCAAAACCATACGATATCTAAATGAAAAGTTTATAGTTTTTCACCAGCTTTCCAATGACATACATATCATATACCTTATCTCAATCGCATATGTATCAAATTCATAATTTATCATAAGTTATCTAACGAAAAAATTAAACATACAAGCATGCATAAACATATATACTCGAGCACTAGTCAGGGATACACTAATAATATAAAAAGTTAAGTTATGAGTGCTCACGTATCAATATTGAGATTCAATATTGCAGGAAAGTACCTGGATGCAACGAAGATGATAAACACTAGATTGACCTTACGAGCATACTCCTGATCCACACCCATAACCTACATAGCTATAGCCCATAATTTCCTTAGCTCTATCCCACTCAAAAAACTTATATTGAGATCACGCGAGCAGAACCTCGTCGTAGATTTTATGTTTAATACTAATAATAATACTAAATACTACCTATAAAAATAATAACAAGATTAATAATAATAATAATATTAATTTAATTAATATAAGTAATACTCCGTAATAGAAAGACGATGAAAATGAATCAGAATGAAATCTAGTTCGGTTTTTAAAGGATGTAGCCACCAACCCCCTGCCATATGATCGCATGGGAGGCAAGGGGAGAAGCCATGCGATGGCATGAGCTTCTTCTCTTGGCCACATTCGATTGTTTTCAAGCTGCCGACACTTTTGTTTAATATTATTATATATAATTAATTATTTAATCTATATAATTATTTATATAATATATTATATTCACGTGCATGGTTAATTTGTAAATTTAGTTCCAATGTCTCGTACGTTGTCTGTCATACCCCGTCCTAATCCATCTGGACGAAGTCATCAACATTTGGTCCCATTGCGAGGTACTATCCTAAGTATGCCATGAATATCTTTAAAATATGCAAATGTACAGCGAAAGATTTCTTTCATATCTGAGAATAAACATGCTTTCAAGTGTCAACCAAAAGGTTGGTGAGTTCATAGATTTATCATAAACAATCATTCTCATATCAGGCATTTCGCAAACTGCATAGAGATAAAAATCATGCATATGGTGAACACCTGGTAACCGACCTTAACAAGATGCATATAGAATATCCCCATCATTCCGGGACAACCTTTGGACATGATAAAATTCGAAGAACTAAAGCATCCACGACATGGATGGGGCTTGTTGGACCCGATAGATCTATCTTTAGGATTCACATTAATTAGGGTGTCTGTTCCCTAATTCTTAGACTACCAGACTAAAAAGGGGCATATTCGATTCGATAATTCAACCATAAAATGTAGTTTCGATTACTTGTGTCTATTTTGTAAAAAACATTTACAAAAGCAGCGCATGTATTCTCAGTCCCAAAAATATATATTGCAAAAGCTTTTTAAAAGGGAGCAAATGATACTCACAATACGATATTTTGTAGTAAAAATATGCATACGACAGAACTGAACAATTCAGCGTTGGCCTCGGATTCACGAACCTATATCAATTATATATATTAACTCATAGAATCAAATAATTCTATCTATATAATATTTATATATTAGTATTGTAATCATATATAAAGTTTATACTAAATTTTAATTAAAGCATATATTATTTACTTACATTTTATATCATAATTTATATGTTATTTTGTAAAATAATCAATATTCATACATATAATTTATATGTAATATTAATACAAGTATATAATATTTATTTGTTATATAATAATAATAATAATAATAATAATAATAATAATAATAATAATAATAATAATAATAATAATAATAATAATAATAATAATAATGGTAATAGTAATACTACCTTAGAGAAGTAGCTCCAAAAAAAATACCCAAGTCCGGGTTTGAACCCGCGACGTCCCGCTAAGCCGATAACATCCTTAACCGTTACTGTCCTTGTTTTTCTATTATAATCCGTATCATAATCATATTATTATTATTGTGATCATCATAAGCATAAATCATCATCATTCATAATCTATCATCATCATCCTAACTCATGATCGCCATTATCATCATCGATTAACATACAACATCTACCAATAATCCGAAGCCCAATAGAAACTGAATTGCAGCCCTACAATCTAAATAAATATACGGCCCAAACCATTTATTTAACTAAGTTCATTTAGCAATTAACGACCCAAGTTTCAATTCCAAATAAAAAGGATAAAACAAGCCTAAATTTGCATCAAGGTTTATGGTTACAGAAGCCTGTCATCGTCATCTTCATCGATCCATCATCACGATCATCATCATAATCATATTATTATACAATCATATCTTTCAAAACAACATCATCATTTTCATATGATCATAACATAATCCTTATCGTCATAATCATTTTCATCTCATCTTTATTCCTATATTATTATTATGATCATCTTAATCATCACTTAATTCTATCATCAATACCATTTTTTTTATTTCACCATGATCATACCATCATTATTAACTTAACTTCGTCTCATCATCAATCATCACAGTGAATCATCATTTATATAAGAATCCTATGTTTTAGTCTATATATCCCTCGGCATACGCTCGACAAGCTTCGTTCACAACAGGGAAGAATATCATCACTGCAATACCCTCGGCCCAACATGATATGGTAGCCCAATTCGAAAGGCCAAAATAAAATAAAAGTGGACTGTTGTTGGTGACGAGTAACAGTCCAAAAATAAAAGCCATTCACAACTTCTTGTTTGTGCATTATCTCGATTTAAACTGGAACTGGTAAAGAGGCAGTAGCTGTAATCCTAAACTGTAATTATTTATACAACTTTATCATTTGTTAAAGTTACTTGCATGATTTTTTTATTGTATTAATAATCACACTTGTAACCCACTATCGAAAAGGTTAGCAAGTGGTTGTTCTTTTTTGGTAAATGTCGGCACAAACCAAAAAATAAAAGAAAGCACTAATGCACTAGTAATAAGGCGGGTTTCTTGTGGTTTTTGGACAGGAAAAAAAATAGTAACGGTTTTAATGGTGTCTCCACTTTAAACATAAGGATATAAACAGGCTGTGACGGTTGGGAAAAACACGCTGTAGTAGCAGTTGTAGTGTTTGAATAGAAATAGAAACAAGAGAAGAAAATGGTGTTTAAGGGTGGAAGTGATGATGGTGGCTTACGATGGCAGTAGAAAATACAAACATAGCAGCGAATGATGATGGCTTTGTGTGGGTTTTAATCGTTCGAATAGCAAGCAGGAAAATAGACTAGCTGCGGCAGTAGTTTAAGTGAAAACAGAAAGACTTACGTAGCAGGTTATTGTGGGGTTTTCTTTGGTGAATTTCGATTAATAGATAAACAGGAAACGTTTTACACCATAACATTTATGCAGTAGCAGAAAGGTGGGATTCGTTTGGGTTCAATGTGGTGGTATTTCAAGTTGTGGGTGGCTATTTGTGGACTGAACCAAAGACATATAACAGCTACAATATCCCCATGATGGTGGTGCTTTTGTGAGCTTCATTGAATAGCAAAAAGATAAGTAGTACAGGGTGGCGACTTGGGCAAGTTTTGGGGTATAAACTGGACGGAAACATAAGAAACAACTTGGTGGTTTTGTTTGTTTATAAATGGGAACTAAAGAAAATAGAAGAGAGAGAAAGTAACAAACTCGATGGAGGTGCAGGTTTAATGGTGTTTGAGGGTGGTTGTTTGTTAACGATGATCTACTTTAAGTCGATGAGATGGTGACTTCTTGATCGAACATAATCTGTAGGAAGCAAGTGTGTTCTTTAAATGGTGGTAATGAACTCAAAAGGTGACGATTTGGTTGTAATCCGAGAGGAAAACAGAAAATTATTAAATGGCGTGTTTTGTGGTGGTGAAGTGATTTGTTGCTGGGTTTTGTTATTTGGTTTTGTTGGTCATGATGTTGATATGGTTTGATAGGATATAATCATAAAACATAAATAAGTTGGTGATCGATGATGGGTTGTGGGAACGAAGGTGTTCAAATAACTAGACGAAGGTGATGGGTTAAAGAAATACTGAAATGGGTTTCTCCCATATGCAGTGTATGCATATATGTTTATATATAAGAATTAGATAAATTAGATAGAAAGTGGTAAACATAATTAGTTATCAATTATAACCTCAATCATAAACACAATAATTTAATCATTCAATCAATTAAGTACAGTAGCCAAATAGTCAACTTAATATAAATCACGGGCGAGATGAATTGAAAGTGATGATTGAATAAAAAAATTTATGAGATTAGTGATGTGTCTATTCAACAACAGAAGTAGTAGAAGTAATGAAAGAGTGGTGTGGTTGCTTTTGTCGACTTTAAATCCAATTGTATAAGTATATAATACAAGTTGATTGCGAAAAGAACAAACACATTATCAATCATAAATAGAAATTTTATAATAATATTAATATAATAATAATTATGATAAAAACGTGTGATTGTAGAAGTGAAAGGTGTCTGGGTGTTAGTGACTATATGCAACTTCATGTATCTAATATATATAGAATATAGGATAGATAATAAGATATAATATAATAAAAATCCTAAATCGTTGAATTGCAAGTGTAATTAGAAAGGAAAGAATAATATTCCCATTCAATTCAATTCACGGATTGTGTGGTGTCAATTGTATATAATAATTTAATATATATAAAGGAGAGACAAAACACACTAGTAGTACAGTAATAGTTTGTTATTAGTTTCAATCCTGCATAGTAATTTAAGAGAAAATATCTAGACTTTTAAGATATGTGAAGAAGCTTTAGCAGTCACTTTTGTAATTTATCTACCGACAGTTTTCACTGAGTGCTATATCGTTTACTAAATGAATTCAAAACCAAATATATATTCGATATACTTTATATATATAGACTCATTTTAATAATAACTTTATTATATCGTTTATTATTTTATATTCTTAATTCCAACTATTCATAATTTATTAACGTATTATTGTATATAATTATTTATATCTAATTATTTACATATAAATATCTATTGTTCGTGAATCGCCGGAAATGATCGATGGTCAATTGAATATATGAAATAGTTAAAAATTTTGAGACTCAACCTAACATACTTTGCTTATCGTTCCGAATTCATATAAAGATTAAGTTTAAATTTGGTCGGAAATTTCTGGGTCGTCAAAGTACCTACTCGTTAAAGAAATTTCGTCCCGAAATTTTAGTGAAGTCCTCATGGCTAACAGTAAAATTGTTTTCATGATGAATATGAGTTGATAAATATAGTTTCATCATTATTGAGTAATATCGATAAAACGATTTGATTATGTAAAGCGTACGAATGAAGCTGTCACAAAAGATTGAAATGAAGAAATTAAGATTCGTCTTAACTTTTGACGTAGTCATGGTTGATTTCCGGAATTCAAGGGATTCATAGAAAATCTTAGAAATCTTTATAAGATCTGATTAAAGAAATTATGATCAACTTTAATTAAATGCGGTAACCTGTCTTGATCGCTCTGTATGATATTTTCACTATAAATTTACCTCTTCCGTTTCAATATTTTCACCACTCCTTTATTTCTTCCCCAATTCATACTTTCAAAACATCCGTTAATATGCTCAATCCAGTTCTGATCCTTGATATTTTTTCTGACTATCATATCTGTCATTCTTCCATTTCAGCTACCTCCAGAGAAATCTGTTTACTTCTACTATTACTTTGGGGTTATAATGTTCTTAATTCTCCTGTGTCTTTATGTTGCTATACGCATTGATATACGCATTGAATTTGTTGGGCTTTATATTTTTCCTTATATTTAGAAGTTATATGCTTTTGTTTTCTCTTCCCGACTTCAAGTCAAGCGAATAATGGTCCAAAATTCGTAGGTATGAAGTTTCTAATGATCGTAATATACTTTGCAGAAAGGAAAGGTAATAGCACGATTTGATTTGTCGAGTTACCAGAATCCCTGAGGATAAAACTATCAAGAATATATTTTATTGATATGTTCGGAGGTTGAACAGATTGAACGAGTCGTGTAACATGGCACATGATGACGTTATGATCTGTGAATCATCATGTTTCATTAGAACTTCAGCATGACTTACTGTAATTTATACTTAGATTTTACAGAAGTTTCCAAAATGTAATACATATAGCACGAAGAGGTATATAATTTCAGACGAGATTATTTATGAAAATATCCTCAGAAATATCGAAGATATTTATGATGATATTTTGGAATTTCTAAGTTCGAAAGTTGATGAAGAAAGATTTTTTGCAAGGTTTTAACATGACTAAGGGACAAGATATTCGTTGAAGACTTTATTGGATCCCGAATTACCTGGACTCCTTGAATATAGGATTTGTTCCTTGTATTTATCCTTGGTCTCCTTCGTGGCTTAGTCAATTCGTTTGTCAGTACCAAATTTTCTATCGAGCGTTCCGAACACTCCATTCTTTATCATCAAACTTTTGGCCATTTAGACCATCTACAATATTTCTGTTTCCTCTGCATTTAATGCTACGATATCTGAATCATCGGTTATCAATTCGAGGTGGTTTCAGGAGAATTGTGTTTTTAGATGATTAAACGCTGATTGTAATTGTCAAGATACGAAGGATGTTTAAGATGAAATCAAGTGGCAAACTTGAAGAAATGTTTAGTTATAGAAGAGGTAGCTTATTAACGATCTTTTTGAACCAAAATGTGTTATAATTTATATTTCTTACTCTTTTAATACTTTTTAATTGCTCAAAGTTAGTAGTCCAATAGTCCAATAGTCCATTAGTCCAATATATAATCTTAGAATTTTAAATATTTAAGATTAGAAGATGATGAAGAAATTTTACGTAGTTAATTAATTGGTTACTAATCAGTTTTATTTTATCCATTATTTTCTTCATTATGCCACTTGTCAAATCTTGACTTGGATCCTGATCGGTCAAAATCTGATTATGAAATTGAATTTGAATGAAAATGGTTGTTCTTCGGTGAACGAATATATATGTGGATGTAGGTAAGATAGTTCAATGACTGTTGAATCGTATTTGAAGAATGTACAGTATAACATGTAAATGTAAAATCTAAATATTCCTCGGGTATTACCTACCCGTTAAAATATTTTTACCATTAACAGTTTGTACAAAAGAATTCTTAATTACAATCTTTATGAAAACATATATACATATATATTTTCTTCAGATGTAATCATGGATTTAATGAGTTTATATGATATTAAACTCATTTGGTTTTCGATTGGAATTAGAATGAATAATCTCTAAAACTTTAGAGATTACATAATAGCCATGTTGAACGAAGATAAATGATGTAGAACGATACGTAGAACGATGATTATGCTCGAGGTACAGAATGAGATGTTGGGGCGTGTGATGTTGAAACTTAGGTTGTTGGTAGTACTGGTGTGGATGTTGGTGGTACAGTTGGTGTTATTGATGTTGCTGGAGCTGGTAACTTTTGCACCATATTCTCCAAATTGATTATTCAAGCGTGAAGCTCGTTGACTTTTTCCATTATTTCGGGATGATTGTCGGTCAGAACGAGCGGATGAATAAAATTTAGAATAGTAGATATTACGTAATCGTTGCGAGATATCCTAGAAATGAGGGTGAAAATGGTGTTTCGGATTGGTTCGTCGGTAAGTGCTTCAAGTTCTTCGCCAAGAGTGCAGGTTGGTAGGTGGAAGGGATCACTTTCTTCTTATCTACAATGATTAAGTAGGCTACGAACCCATCTCCAATTCATCCTGAATTGATGATGGCTGATTGGTTGATCCATTTCCGGTTACACTGCCTTCAAAGCTTGAGTGGAAATCCATATCGGAATAGCTGTCGGAATCTGAGGAACTTGAACAAGTAGCGAGTTTCATCTTGCACGGTCAGATAAAATATTTTCGATAGGAAATAGATAATAGGATTTAGTTTGGTATGCTTCAATACATAATTTACATATGTATATACAATACCAAAATCCCATAAGTCACGGAGGAATCTTCGGAAGCTGTCAGACAAAGTTTATAGTAACAGATATGCTAAGATATGAATTTATCTATACACTATCTACGCAATAAAGGCAGTAGGACGTGTCTAGACTTAGGAATGTTAAGCAGGCAATTTTCTACTAGGGATGATAAACAAAACTTATAATATGCAGCTAAGGTCGAGGTCCAGACTTGCTAATATATTCTAACGACTATCAATCAGACTCACTAATGCAAGACCTGGTTCGCTAAGACCACCGCTCTGATACCAACTGTCATACCCCATCCTAATCCATCTGGACGAAGTCATCAATATTTGGTCCCATTGCGAGGTACTACCCTAAGTATGCCATGAACGACTCCATGTAATATCTTTAATGAGCAAATGCACAGCGGAAGATTTCTTTCATACCGCAGAATAAACATGCTTTCAAGTGTCAATCAAAAGGTTGGTGAGTTCATAGGTTTATCATAAACAATCATTTTCATAATTTTAATAGACTACAAGATTTCATTTTTCCATAAATATACATCTCATATCAGGCATTTTGCAAACTGCATAGAGATAAAAATTATTCATATGGTGAAAACCTAATAACTGACCATAACAAGATGCATATAGAATATCCCCATCATTCAGGGATAACCTTCGGACATGATAAAATTTGAAGTACTAAAGCATCCGCGACATGGATGGGGCTTGCTGGGCCCGATAGATCTATCTTTAGGATTCGCATCAATTAGTGTGTCTGTTCCCTAATTCTTAGATTACCAGACTAAAAAGGGGCACATTCGAGTCGATAATCCAACCATAGAATGTAGTTTCGATTACTTGTGTCTATTTTGTAAAAACATTTATAAAAGCAGCGCAAGTATTCTCAGTCCCAAAAATATATATTGCAAAAGCATTTAAAAAGGGAGCAAATGATACTCACAATACGATATTTTGTAGTAAAAATATGCATACGATGGAACTAAACAATTCAGGGTTGACCTCGGATTCACGAACCTATATCAATTATATATATTAACTCATAGAATCAAATAATTCTATCTATGTAATATTTATATATCAGTATTGTAATTATATATAAAGTTTATACTAAATTTTAATTAAAGCATATATATTTTACTTACATTTTATATCATAATTTATATGTTATTTTGTAAAATAATCAATATTCATACATATAGTTATATTAGTATGTGTGTATATATATATATATATATATATATATATATATATATATATATATATATATATATATATATACACACATACTAATATAACTATATATATATATATATATATATATATATATATATATATATATATATATATATATATATTTGTAGTTGGTATTATATCAAAAATCAATAATTTTTTATATGTAATTTATATGATTAATGTTAATATGTTTAATATAATTTTTATGTAATATTAATATAAGTATATAATATTTATTTGTTATATAATAATAATAATAATAATAATAATAATAATAATAATAATAATAATAATAATAATAATAATAATAATGGTAATAGTAATACTACCTTAGAGAAGTAGCTCCAAAAAAAATGCCCAAGTCCGGGTTTGAACCCGCGACGTCCCGCTAACCCGATAACATCTTTAACCGTTACTGTCCTTGTTTTTCTATTATAATCCGTATCATAATCATATTATTATTATTGTTATCATCATAAACATAAATAATCATCATTCATAATCTATCATCATCATCCTAACTCATGATCGCCATTATCATCATCGATTAACATACATCATCTACCAATAATTCGAAGCCCAATAGAAACTGAATTGCAGCCCTACAATCTAAATAAATATACGGCCCAAACCATTTATTTAACTAAGTTCATTTAACAATTAACGGCCCAAGTTTCAATTCCAAATAAAAAGGATAAAACAAGCCCAAATTTGCATCAAGGTTTATGGTTACAGCAGCCTGGCATCATCATTTTCATCGATCCATCATCACGATCATCATCATAATCATAAACAACATCATCATTTTCATATGATCATAACATAATCCTTATCGTCATAATCATTATCATCTCATCTTTATTCCTATATTATTATTATGATCATCTTAATCATCACTTAATTCTATCATCAATACCATTTTTTTTTATTTCACCATGATCATACCATCATTATTAACTTAACTTCGTCTCATCATCAATCATCATAGTGAATCATCATTTATATAACAATCCTATGTTTTAGTCTATATATCCCTCGGTACACACTCGACAAGCTTCGTTCACAACAGGGAAGAATATCATCACTGCAATACCCTCAGCCCAACATGATATGGTAGTCCAATTTGAAAGGCCAAAATAAAATAAAAGTGGACTGTTGTTGGTGACGAGTAACAGCCCAAAAATAAAAGCCAAGCTCAACTTTTTGTTTTGTGCATTATCTCGATTTAAACTGGAACCGGTAAAGAGGCAGTAGCTGTAATCCAAAACCGTAATTATTTATACAACTTTATCATTTATTAAAGTTACTTGCATGATTTTTTTTATTGTATTTATAATCACACATGTAACCCACTATTGAAAAGGTTAGCAAGTGGTTATTCTTGTTTGGTAAATGTCGGCACTAAACAAAAAAAAAAGAAAGCACTAATGCACTAGTAAAAAGGTGGGTTTCTTGTGGTGTTTGGACAGGAAAAAAATAGTAACGGTTTTAATGGTGTCTCCACTTTGAACATAAGGATATAAACAGGCTGTGATGGTTGGGAAAAACATGCTGTAGTAGCAGTTGTAGTGTTTGAATAGAAATAGAAACAAGAGAAGAAAATGGTGTTCAAAGGTGGAAGTGATGATGGTGGCTTACGATGGTAGTATAAAATACAAACATAGCAGCGAATGATGATGGCTTTGTGTGGGTTTTAATCATTCGAATAGCAAGTAGGGAAATAGACTAGCTGCGGCAGTAGTTTAAGTGAAAACAGAAAGACTTACGCAGCAGGTTATTGTGGGGTTTTCTTGGGTGAGTTTCGATTAACAGATAAACAGGAAATGTTTTACACCATAACATTTATGCAGTAGCAAAAAGGTGGGATTCGTTTGGGTTCAATGTGGTGGTATTTCAAGTTGTGGGTGGCGATTTGTGGACTGAACCAAAGACATACAACAGCTGCAATATCCCCATGATGGTGGTGCTTTTGTGAGCTTCGTTGAACAGCAAAAAGATAAGTAGTACAGGGTGGCGACTTGGGCGAGTTTTGGGGTATAAACTGGACGGAAACATAAGAAATAACTTGGTGGTTTTGTTTGTTTATAAATGGGAACTAAAGAAAATAGAAGAGAGAGAGAGCAACAAACTCGATGGAGGTGCAGGTTTAATGGTGTTTGAGGGTGGTTGTTTGTTAACGATGATCTACTTTAAGTCAATGAGATGGTGACTTCTTGATCAAACATAATCTGTAGGAAGCAAGTGTGTTCTTTAAATGGTGGTAATAAACTCAAAAGGTGACGGTTTGGTTGTAATCCGAGAGGAAAACAGAAAATTATTTAATGGCGTGTTTTGTGGTGGTGAAGTGATTTGTTGCTGGGTTTTGTTATTTGGTTTTGTTGGTCATGATGGTGATATGGTTCGATAGGATATAATCATAAAACATAAATAAGTTGGTGATCGATGATGGGTTGTGGGAACGAAGGTGTTCAAATAACTAGGCGAAGGTGATGGGTTAAAGAAATACTGAAATGGGTTTCTCCCATATGCAGTGTATGCATATATGTTTATATATAAGAATTAGTTAAATTAGATAGAAAGTGGTAAACATAATTAGTTATTAATTATAACCTCAGTCATAAACACAATAATTTAATCATTCAATCAATTAAGTGCAGTAGCCAAATAGTCAACTTAATATAAATCACGGGCGAGATGAATTGAAAGTGATGATTGAATAAAAAAATTTATGAGATTGGTGATGTGTCTATTCAACAACAGAAGTAGTAGAAGTAATGAAAGAGTGGTGTGGTTGCTATTGTCGACTTTAAATCCAATTGTATAAGTATATAATACAAGTTGATTGCGAAAAGAACAAACACATTATCAATCATAAATAGAAATTTTATAATAATATTAACTTAATAATAATTATGATAAAAACGTGTGATTGTAGAAGCGAAAGGTGTCTGGGTGTTAGTGACTATATGCAACTTCATGTATCTAATATATATAGAATATAGGATAGATAATAAGATATAATACAATAAAAATCCTAAATCTTTGAATTGCAAGTGTAATTAGAAAGGAAAGAATAATATTCCCATTCAATTCAATTCACGGATTATGTGGTGTCAATTGTATATAATAATTTAATATATATATAAAGGAGAGACAAAACACACTAGTAATACTGTAATAGTTTGTTATTAGTTTCAATCCTGCATAGTAATTTAAGAGAAAATATCTTGACTTTTAAGATATGTGAAGAAGCTTTAGCAGTCACTTTTGTAATTTATCTACCGACAGTTTTCACTGAGTGCTATATCATTTACTAAATGAATTCAAAACCAAATATATATTAGATATACTTTGTATATATAGACTCGTTTTAATAATAACTTTATTATATCATTTATAATTTTATATTCTTAATTCCAACTATTCATAATTTATTAATGTATTATTTGTGACGACCTTGAAATTTCTGACCAAATTTAAACTTAATCTTTATATAATTCCAACACGATAAGCAAAGTCTGTAAAGTTGAGTCTCAAAAATTTTGAACTGTTTTCATATATGCAATTACCCTTCAACTGTTCTCGACAATTCACGAACAACTATTTGTAAATAGATACATATATATATATATATATATATATATATATATATATATATATATATATATATATATATATATATATATATATATATATATATATATATATATATATATATATATATATATATATATATATATATATATATTAGTTATTATAAATTAAAATATTATATGAGTTAATTAATTATGTAAATAAAATAATATATGATATTATTATTAAAATAAATCTATATATATATGTAAGTTATATTTAATTTATATTTATATGGTTTCGAATTTATTTAGTAAACGATAATAACACTCATTCGTCAGTCGATCGATATTAAACAAGTTAAACTCAAACTTATATGACTTTTAAAATAAACGGCGATTCGAAAATAAGTTATATAGATTATAAGCTTCTAAAAAAATATATATATATTTAGGAGATAATTGTTAAATTTGAATACTTTTCATATTCTACCTAGAAACGAGCATGGACATAGATTTAATTTTATTTAATAGTTAATGATCAATATTATACATTAATGACTAAAATAAATAAAGGAATTTAATTTAAGAATTTGGGATTTTTCTAAATAATTTTATCCGTCACTGATTTACAACGGTGTACGATATACACTGCGTAGGAAAGGTGACGGTAGAATAATCCTAATCAGCTGACTGCTTACCTATTTGATCTATTTTATGTCATTTTCTCGTGAACTAAATTATGTGTAAAGAATACTGTTTTTGGTTTCATCTCATCGACATTAGCTCTTATTATATATTTATATATACATATTCCTTTGTGTAACGACCCTGGATTTTCCAACGTTTAATTAATAATAATTATTATTAATACTTTTGTTTAAATGAATGTATGTTATTACAATTACTTGTTACCACGATTGGCTTTTGTATGCCCGAAGCGTCTTTGTGACACACGAAACTTTCACGAATAATATTATAAATATTATTTACATTCATGATTAATTTTATTAATCATTTTAATTAACTAAGACTACTAGTTAATTACTTGGGCTTTTATTTGGATTATTACTTAATTAGACTTGGGCTCATGATTAGTGGACTTAGAAGCCCACTCTACATCTTTAATGGACTAACTAGCCCAACTCATTATGTAAGTATTACATTTAAGATGAAACTAGTTAGTTTAGTGCATATAGAATCTTGTTACAAGTTACTTACAACACATTCCCATAACAACACCCCTAATAACCATCTTTTTAGTCAAATGCATGCAAGGACCTCATGGACTTCTCCTTCCCCTCTTTTTGATCCCCTAACCGTCGGCTTTGGAGTAGTACAAGGGAGGGTTCAATTTTTTTTGTGACTACTTGTTTACCAGTATTACTTCCTCACTTCTCACACACACAAAATACTTCAAACTTGCTTCTCATTTTGCTCTCTTTTTCTCTCAAGACTTGTAAGTAATATGAACAAATTCTCTCTTCTTTTCCTTGCTAAAAACCGAAACCAAACACATGAACATCATCATCATTCGCTTGTTTAAGTTACTTGTTCTTTGTTATAGCTTACTTACTTGTTATTGTAGTTGTTACTTACTAGTATTTAAGAATCAAACTCTCTAGTTTGTTCTTCATTCTATCTTATATTTACAAGAACACACAAGAATCTAGACTTACTAGTTTATGGTTCTACCTTTAAAGTTTCAAAAGATTAAAGTTCATGTGTTGTAAAAACCATACTTGTAATTCATGTTTGTAAACTTGAAGTTTACATTCTTAAAGATCAAGCCTTGGCTTGAATCTTTAAAGTATGAACAACCATGATTTGTTACTTGTTTAAATTAGTTTATTTCTTCATTTCCTAGCATCTTTAATTTGGTTGTTGTTGGTCAAGTGTTACTATTTAACTTTGATCTCATTTTTCTTGAACAAAAGTTAACTTGAAAGTTCATGAACATGGAAGTGTAACTCTTTAGTTATAACTTCATATACTTATGTAAGATCTAAGTTTATATAGCTTATGGTCCTCTAATTTTGTCATAATCAAGAGCTTATGAGCTTACATACACTTTACAAGATGATAATCTAAGTTTTATAGCTTATGGTTTCATTAAAGTAAAGATTCAAGTGTTAATACTTAGACTTTTACCTTAATAACTTTGGATCTAGACTTTTGGGTCTTGGATCTTCAAGATCTAACTAAGAACTCTGATCTACAACTTAAGATCTTGATTAGTTAGTTCACTTTCAAGTTTGTAGTTCAATATTACTTTTATAGTTCATGTATGTGTCGGATCTAAGATTTTGATGTAACTTTGGTTCATCAAGCTACTTGCAACACTTAAATGAGTTGTGCTACATGTCTTAGACTTACACAAGTGTTATGATGGTCAAACCTTGGTTAAGATGATTCAAACACATCAATGAGTTGTACACTTGAAGCTATATGCATCAAGGCTGAGAACCGTGATAAGCATCGAGCACCAAGAACCCACCGGAACCTACTGTTTACTATTTTCTGGAACAGACCCGAATACCTGGGCTACTGTAAAGTTGATTTTCAGTTATCTCTGTTCTATTAGATAATTTTTTGTTTAAGACTCATCTTAATCCGAGTTATGGTTTAGGATCTATGGCCCTCCGAGTGTCACTATGTCCTTTAATGTTGTGCTGAAAATTCTGACCTACTCGCACTTAGACCGTCGGCACGGTCAAACGAAGACGAGTTTGCTTCTGGAATTTTTACCACAACTAAAGGACACATATAAGGATCCATGGTCACTGGTCTCACCTTATTTTAGTAGGTATAGAGGCCGTGGTGACTGATCGAAGTCAGCCTTTGTTTTAAACTCTTTTCTAGAATGAAACTTACTTTACAACTTTTGTTTGATGATGAATGATGATGACCCTTAAGACCTAATTTACATACATTTAAACCTATTGAGACGATTTACTAACTTAGTAATATTTGACTTAGGTTGAGGACTTTCCGGACCTACGTACTTGCTTACTTCCCTGCTCGACTTTACCACTACTTTACCACTGTGAGTTATAGCATTCCCTTTTTACTTTAACTATTTTGGGAACTAAAAATACATGCACATTTTACGTTTTACATACTAGGCACAAGTAATTAAACTTATATATGTGTGGGTTATACAACGGCATAAACATTCCCTTTAGCTCGGTAACGTTTAGTCATTGGTTTTTGAACCGGTGAACGCGAATCTTAGATATGGATCCTTAGGGTTTGACATCCCCACTCGGGCTAGTAGCGCTAGCATTTAACGGGTGTTTAATACTTCGTAAACATACGCACTCTCCAAGTGTACTTTCAGGGGGTATTATAAACGTTAAGTTAGTTACCAAGTGCCCACGGTTAAACATATACTTTATCATACTGTTTTGAAACGCTTTTTGTAGCACTGAAATCTCGTGGCCTACCTTACATACTATTATACTTAAACTATAGCTCACCAACCTTTGTGTTGACATTTTTAAGCATGTTTTTTCAGGTGCTTAACGTTGCTAGCTTTCGCTGTTGTACTAGTCTTGCTGTAGACACCCGCTGCTTTAGAGATGTCACTGCATGAACGTTTATCTTGCATTCATAAACATTATTACTTTTGAAACTATGATTTGTAATGACCTAAGGGTCATGTACTATTATCTTTACTTCTAGTCATAGAAGTATACTTTTGATGTAAAACATTCGACGTTAGTTATGACGTCACCTTTTATCATGAATGCAAACTTGTTTTGAAAACGCATATAGTGTTTGACCTTGTAATGATCCTGTTGTTGATGGTCCGTACATGCTGATTTAGTACGGGGCATCACATTTGGTATCAGAGCATTGGTTGTAGGGAATTAGGTTGCATTAGTGAGTCTGGACCGACCCGAGTAGGATTCACTAATAGGACTAATCTACAACTTGCTAGTTTACTTGTTTCCGCTGAACTTACTACATGCCGCTGCTTACTTTTACTACTATATGACGTATGCTACTACATGATTTCACTACTGCACGATATTATTTTCTTTCGATTGCATGCTATTTCGATACGATTTGTTATTATTGCCATGTTATTTACTGTTATACATGATTTAGACTGTTGTAGTTACTTGGCCTATTACGTGCTTGCTTTATGACTTACTGACATGGAAAAGTTATTTTTCCTTGTTCAGATGTCGGATATTCTATTTGCTATCATTTTGGGCAGCGATTCAGACACTTCAGCCACTTCACCTGCCTCTGTTGCCGATCCTCAGATCCCGTCGGCAACACCCTCTAGTGACCCAGACGCTTCGTCTTTCGGAGCTAGTAGCCATGCGCCTGCCCTAGTGGTTACTGCAGACGGAGCCCCGGACCTCCCGGAGATTCCAGCTCTACTAGCCCCAGTACCTCAGGAGCCACAGCACCTTCCTGGTGGTGTTGTGATTCCCGCGGAATTTGGGGAAGGTCCATTCCGTAATCAGTATCGCCATTGGTATCGACGTGCTCCTGATGGACGACTCGTGACGATCCCGCCTTTTAGATACCGACAGATGATGGCCGCCCGAGGAGAGCCAGTACAGCCACCCGTGCAACCACCTCCACATGATTCAGATGACCCGTCATCCGATGACTCATCCACAGATGACTCTGGTGATGATGACTCCGACGAGGAGGACCTTGATGATGCACCTTTACAGCCACCCTCCACCCCGCAAAGAAGCGGTACCGTTTCAATGGTACCGTCATTCCAAGGATTAATGGAGGTCGAGCATTCACTGACGCATATGGTTGGCGTCGTAGGGTTACCGCCCGTAAGCGGCTTGTGCCGTATCCTGCTGATCCCTTCATCCGTAAACCTTACCGCTTCGCAGCCTCTACTTCTGGAGCCGGACCGTCTGCACCACCAGCTCCACCAGCACCACCCGTACCGACTGCACCACCTGCCCCACCATCTCCCTCTGTCAAGGAACTGATGAGGGAGGTGGAGACTGATGTGTGCGAGGCGTACTAGGAAATAGCTTATATTTTTACAACAAAATACTATTAAATATGATACAATTTTACAGAAGATATTTATTTATTTATAGAATGGATATACCTAAACCTTGCTACAACACTTATAGGCAGTGTACCTAATCGTACAGTAGTGTAGTTTTTAGTAAGTCCCGTTTGTTCCACAGGGATATCTTTTAAACAAAGCTTAACGCTATATTAGTTTTATCTTATAAAAATACTAATATATATAAGTAATATTATTATTATAAAGGGGGGTTTTTACCGTTTAATGACCGGTTTGTCAATTTTTATAACTTTAGTCACAGTTAAAACCTAATGTAAAAATATTAAATAATAAATAAAAGACTTAATTTAAAGCGTAAAATAAATAACGATAATGAAATTGCGATAAATAAAATTGCGATAAAATAAACTTGCGATAATTAAAGAGTACGATAATTAAAAGTGCAATTAAATATGAAAATAAAGGAATTATATATGAAATAAAAGAATTATGCTTATTTAAACTTCCGTAATCATGATGTTTGACGTGTTGATTTTAGTTTATTCCCATGGGTTAATTGTTCTTTGTCCTGGATTATTCAATATGTCCGTCTGGTTTTTGTCCATAACAGTCCATCAGTCATAAATATAAAGTGCGAGTGTCCTTGTCAAATTATCCTTATACCCGAAGTTAAATATTCCAACTAATTGGGGACTTAAACTGTAACAAGTTCTTAATACTTTGTTTAATAATTACACCAGGATATCGACTGCATGTAATCCAAGGTTTTAATATTTTGTTATCAATTATGCCAAGTGTCCTTGTACATAATTTCACCCCTGTTTTAATAATTCCATAGACTATTAATCCATTCCCGTATCCAGTTAAATGAACGATTATTCGTACATATAAATATCCCGCCCATCGTGTCCGATCGAGTGTATATGGCTATTTATAGGGACGTCCAATTGTAAATCTTTATATTAAAATTAACAAACTATCATTTAGTTAAACAAATATAAAGCCCATTAATAGCCCATTATCTAATTTCCACAAGTGTCGTTCTTTTGTTCAAACCCCAATTATGGTACAAAGCCCAATTACCCAATTTTAATATTTTTAGTCAAACATCACGATTACTTCGGCATTAAATAAGCATAATAATAACTTAGCTACGAGACATTAATGAAAATAACATAAACATAACTTACAGTGGGTGTTATTAGCGTAGTGGTACACGGACAGAGTTTCGACTTACAAAACCTTAAAACATTCGACTAATCGATCCTTATTATTATCACTAACTTAAAATTAAAATTACAAATTGAGATTACGATTTGGAGTGATACTTGATACATAAAAATGGGGAAAGAAAAATATCTACAAAATATAAAAGGTATATATAAATCGTCGAAATGCATGTTCTTTTATAGGCAGAGAGTGCTCCGCGAGTGCGGCCTTTTTGGGCTTTCAAACTCCGCGAGTGCGGAGATCATGATTCCAGCTCATCCAAGTTTGGATCTTAGTCTGCCGACGGATTTTATTATAAATATAATATAAATATATAATTTATATAATTAATTATATATTATATTATATTTATATACATAATTAATTTATAATTTCCGATCCGTTGCGTCGTACGTTGAAAGCTGATTCATGTCTCGGTTCCGAATTTTCGAACGTCCTTTCGTATAATTTAATATTTTGTACTTTATGTTTTGCGGCTTATACTCTTGTAATTTTGAGATGTTTCTCATCAATAATTGGAACCACTTTGATTGTACTTTGTACTTTTGAGCTTTTTGGTCGTTTGCGTCTTCAATTCATCGCATCTGTCTTTTGTCTTCACCTTTTATTATTTAAATGAATATCACTAGTAAATAGAACAATTGCAACTAAAAGTTTGTCTTTCTTGAGGGATAATGCTATGAAATATATATTCATTTTTAGCATTATCAAATATTCCCACACTTGAGCGTTGCTTGTCCTCAAGTAATATAGTCTTGAAATATACTAGAATCACTTCTTTATTCTTCACACTTTGTACATCAGTGATTTCTATACGGCGGTATAAACAATGGTAGTAACGATGTGGTTTACAGTCCCACATGACTATAAAAGTTTAGATCCATTAAGGAAATTGGATCTTTATGAAAACATTTGATCTTTTGAAAATTAAATCTAGCTTTTACCCTAGATAAGTTTTCCGAGATAACCCTTCACCGGTGTTTGCAAATTCTTTTTGTGGGTTTTGTGGGTTTCATATTTGAAATTTTTAGCTCAAAACTTAAGGTTTTGTGTCACCCACTTGCTAACCTTGTATTGGGAAAGCAACACGTCCATTATACTTGCTCCGTATATTACCTTTCGGCAAACTACCATCCGGTTGTAAAAGAAAGCGTTGAACAAGCAACTGTTAAGGCAATGTCCCCTGACATGCTTTTAATTATGGTCTATAATGTATTGGATGCAATTACTATCCTTTGTAGGAGCAATAGTAAAGCTCACCCTTATAATTTTTCCGTCTGGCATAACGTCCTGTCTTTGACCATGCTATGCAACCACCGTTCTTACGGTTGACACCCGAGTTGGTTCAGGTGACCTAATGAATTCCAGGTGAATTCCTAGGATTTTACGTTTAATGGTAATGAACGCATTGAAAATAGGTTTTCAGAAAACAAATCGGTTTGTATTTTGATCAAAATATTTTCTCGTTCAAGCTCGAGTTTAGATATCATTGAATTCCTTGAGTTTGTAATTCTCAATCTTTAAGGTCAATCTCAAGGATTGAGTAATATCAGTCTTAAAAGCTGATTTTTAATCTTTAAGGAGATTATCCTTTCTAGGGGTCTGATTCATTAGTCTTATCAAGCGAATTTGCACGGCGCCCTCCCCATTTTACGAGACAGATCCTGTCATGGTTAGGATAAGTCTGACCACTTGGCAACCCTGTTTGATGCTGAGGTCCGTGGATTTCCTGCTGATTTTAGAGATGACTTTTCTAAATTTTTCGTCAACCTACAGCTGGTCTGGACGACAACTTCTTGACCTAAATCAAGAAGCGCGTTTCTTTTTTGGAAGACTTTACTTCCTTTTAATGATGGAATTGATTCATCGTGTAGATGCATCTTTCTTTCAAATATATTACAGTAAATCGGGTAAAACTGATTAAAATCGTCCAAAACAAAAGTATCTTCAGTTATTTGTTACAAAAATATGTGACTTATGTTTTAAATAACTTGGTAAATTTTCCTACACTTGGCTTTTATTTTCTTTTATTTGCCTTTTTATTGTCCTCTATTCCATTTTAAATGAATTCTAACATTTTGGTTTGTTTCTCAATTTATGTCCTTTCCGAGGTAACAATAATTTCGGTGTTAACACCTAGTTTTATCGTTCATAAATATGTATAAACATGATTTTGAATTCATTTAATTGAAAATTTTGAAAATTTTTACTAGAAGTGGGTAGTCAGTATATAAGACTAGGGCTGTTCTTTGTTATCAGAGAACACTAGATTCTAATACAACTACTGCGTTACTAGTATTTTAATGGTAACCAAGTGTATAAGTTGAAAAATTTTATAAATCCGAAAGAATTTAACCCCTTCCCACACTTAAGATCTTGCAATGTCCTCATTTGCAAGAAATCAGTAACAATTTAAATTATTGAGGGTGATTAGCGTAGAAAAATAATAAAATTTTACCAAAATTTCCAAATATATTGGCATTTGTTTGCTGAATGATAAATGGTGCACATCATTTGTTCATTCCGTCTGTTGGTACATCACATTTGTTTTTTCGTTTCGTCATCAAAATTAATAGCTTTTGCTGAACTTAATGTCAGTCTTTGAAAATGCGCTGTTTTACCCTGTTTTGTACATGAGATAAACTACAAACACATATATACATATTTTTGAAGTTGGGTTTTCACACAACATTCAAAAATTATTAAAATCTAATAAAGTTAGAAAATTATAAAAGCTATTATAATAACAAAATAAGAAATAAGAAATAAGAAAATTAAGAATTAGTAACATTACAATAAAATAAACAAAAATAGTAAATTACGGATGAGGAGGATGGTTCTAGTATGGGTCCCAAGCATATCCATAGATGCCGTAAAATACTTGGGCCGGGTCATATGTAGGATATGGTGGTCGGCTCTCTAATGTCCAAGGAGCAAATTCGGACATAACGGTAGGAATGTAGTTTTTACCTACGTGTGTACAATGACTTATGATTTGGCTTTGATGATACTTCCAATCTTGAAATGATTGTCTAGCCATTTCATACTCGTGTTGAGACATAAAAATTTGCATTTCCGTCATTGGATTACCCCCTCCCGGTTGACCTTGATGTTGATCTCTCTTAACCTGTGGATGCCTGCCATCATAACGTGCTGCCGCGTTGTTTCGTTTTTTTAAGACCTTAGCACCATGATAAACACGCAAATCTATTCTATCGCGGGGTTCTGGTTCTGCCATTAATATTCCCCCCGACTTCTATCCACACCGAGATATTCGGCAATTAAAGTAATAAATATACCGCCTCCTATTATACTACCACGCCCCATACCCCTAACCATAGTCAATAAATAATAACCCACATAAAAAGGTATACTTACAGCGCTCTGTGGGTCTCGAATACACATGTGGTAAAACAAATCCTGTTCATTTACCTTTTCTTTATTCTTACCTCGTTGTGTAATCGAATTGGCTAAAAACCTATGGATTACTCTTAATTCAGCTCTATCAATATCAAGATAAGAGTATAATCCCCTCGAAATCGGCGATGGCTAGTCATCCTACTCCATACGTCATTCGTATCAAAATTATCATCCACCCTCCTACCATAAACTATTAACCTCTGACAATCATAAGATGCTAGCTCCTCGGGCGTATATCTACGTAAAGCCCGAGCCACATCTAGTAAAGACATATGGCGCATCTCCCCTCCTAATAAAAATCTTAGAAAACTACGATCGGTTAAAGTATCTACCTGATCATTTATTTCAATAGTACATAATAACTCTATACACCATTCTCTATACACAGGTCTACGCATGTTGAATAAACGTACCCAATCACTAAAAGTAGAATTACCATACCTTTGAGTAAGTAATTCCCTGATTGGCTCGGCCAATTCCACTACCTTTAATGGTTCCCAATCTATAACTCTGGGTACCTCAACATTATTAGACACAAGGTTGTGTAGGTTCTTTTGATATTTTGGATAGTCTATCCAATATCTATCAAATCTCAAATTCGGATGTAAATCTGCCTCATGAATGTTTGAATATGAGACAATTGGGTGAGGCATATCTTGTCGGTATTGGTTATTAATTTCCTGTTGATCTGCATCTTCCGGAGGAGAATTGCGAGCCTGGGATGAAGATTCACCCCTTTCAGTCTACAAAATATATCAAACACAATTTTTGTGCATCCAAATATGCATTAGTTTTAGCAAAGTCATAAATCTTAAACAATTACAATGACATGTTTAATCCATATTAAACTCTATACACATTTTCAAAATATTAACAATTCTACACTTTTACAAATATACTTTTACAAAAATGTATACAAAGTCCCTTCGCATTTATCTTTTAAAACATGTCAAAAATAATCATTATAACAATTAAATAAGTTCCTCATGGCATTCATATCAATTAAATCAAGTTCATGCAATTTTGGCTCAAAAAGTCCACTTTAATCTTCATAAATCATGTTTAGGATCAAAGTTTTGATCATTTAGCAACCTAAACATGTTACACTACTCAATTTAGCATAAACTAACAACAAAATTCGGCCATAACCTGTTTATATCAAAAAGCCCTAATTTTGCTCAAGAACACAAACCCTAGATTATTCAAAAATTGAAGTTCAAAGCTTCTAATCATGTTAAATATCATCAATCTAGGTTATACAAGCATAATACACAAACAATTGAAGCATTATTACACTAGAAAGCATCAAAATCGAATTAGGCATAAAATTGTTCAAGAACACTAAAAATTCGGATTAAATGGTGTTTAGGTGTAGAAATTTACCGATTTTCTTGAGTAATTCCTTGATAATAGTCTCCTCATTGTGATTTTATGAAAGATTTGATGAAAAATGGTGAAAAATCACGAATTTGGGCAATTTTTTGTGTGTGTTTTTCGCAGAAAATGGGTGTGGGTGGTGTACAAACTGGTCTATTCGACCAGTTATATTTTTTTCTGGATTTTATAAGCTCCGCGAGTGCGGTGGTGGTCCCACTAAAACCTCCGCGAGTCGCGGCTATTTTATTATTTTTTATTTTTTATTTTTTTTATTTTATTTTTTATATAAAACCTTATACTAACAATACATAAATTAAATTTAAAATTTTGTTTTTCCTTTTATTTAGGATGAGGTTGTTTCAGAACGATGTCCTAGTCCGTCCCTCGACAAAATTTTAAAATTTTGTCATTTCAAAACATTATTTTAAAAGCAAAGATTTTTGAGTTTTTTAATGTTTTTGGCATACTTTAGTTCAATAAGATTAAAAATAATGATAATAAAATTTCTCGTCCCTCCCTCGGGTAAAGCAATTTCGGTTCAACGACCTAGTCTTCAACTCACGACGAATTTTAAAAATCATATTTTTAACTTAGCAAAATAAAGTAAATTTTTGTTTTTAAATTTACACCAAACTTAAGTTTAAAATGCATAAAATTAAAAATTCATATTAAAAATTCACACCAAACTTAAATTATATTTTTGTTTTCATACATTTATATTAAAAATATTAATTTTTCAAATATTTACAATTTTAAATATATATTAATTTTAACAAGTGTACAATATTATTTTAATATTAATTTTAAAAACAAAGTAAAAATAAAATTAAAAATCTTTTTGGTCTTTTATCCCACTTTAATCAATCAAATATTATCAAAAATATACGCCCCTCTTTTCGGTAAAGTAATTTCGGTTCAAATACCTAATTTAACTCATGACGAATTTTTGAAATATTTTGGGTTGATTGATTAAAGATATTTAAACCTTAAGAATAAACGGTAAATTTCGCAGTGATGTAATAAATTTTTGTATGATATCAATAATTTCGGTCGCAAGACCTAATTTTATCGAATACCAATTTAATACTTTATAGCGAACAAATTAGCGTTTATTATCAAAAGGTTAAAAATAAAAATAAAAATAAAAACTGTACAAACTTACCTGTGACATAGTATTCTTAGTGATATGCGCTAGCCCAATCATAAGATAGTCGGACTAATTGATTTTCCATAGCTACATAGGCGTAACCTCGAGCATTCAACGTTTTTTTCTTCTAAACATATGAACGGTCCATCTCTGCATAAAGTAACAAATTCGGTGTTTGAATAGGTTTGATTATTTGAACATTTACCTTCGTGTGACCATTTTCCGCATTTGTGACAACTTTCAAGGTGTCGTACTCTTCTTTTCGCTGCGAATTTTGATTTTCCTTTACCAAATTGTAACTTATTATTTTCGCGTCTGGATTCTTTTCTTCCTTCGTCCAATTTTTTTCTGATTAATGATACTATTTCACTTGGAAGGGTGTCATTATTACGTTTAGTGATCAAAGCGTGTAGCATTAGACCATGGTTTAGTTCACAGGAAGTCTACATCTCGTAAAACTTAAAAAACAAAAAAATTCAGAATGGGGGAAGAAGACTAGTTCTTTAGGGTCTGCTAGGGAAAGACCATTCGGGTTCCATTTTCGAGAACTACACGAAAACAGAAAATCTAACTTTAACAGAAATACATATTATCCTTTAAAAGACTTGATTCTCCCCACACTTAGTTAGCTGTGGTATCGAAATTGTGATTAACTTCGTTGTCAACTTCCATCGGACTATCTATGTAATGTTTAACTCTGTGACCATTAACCTTAAATTCAATCCCATTTGAATTTATTAATTCTACTGTTCCGTATGGGAAAACTCTTTTGACTATAAATGGTCCAGACCATCTTGATTTCAATTTTCCAGGAAATAGCTTGAATCGTGAATTGAAAAGAAGAACTTTGTCTCCTTCTTTAAATTCTTTTGAACTTCTGATTCTTTTATCATGCGATTTCTTCGTTCTTTCTTTATAGATTAATGAATTATCGTATGCTTCATGTCTCAATTCTTCTAATTCGTTTAATTGACTTAACCGTAGATGTCCAGCTTCATGTAAATCAAGTTTACATGTCTTCAAAGTCCAAAATGCTTTGTGTTCAATTTCTACTGGAAGATGACATGCTTTTCCGTAAACGAGTCTAAAAGGTGTGGTTCCAATTGGAGTTTTGTAGGCTGTTCTAAAAGCCCAGAGTGCATCCTCCAATTTAATGGACCATTCCTTCGGATTTGATCCTACGATTTTCTCTAAAATACGTTTTAAAGCTCGGTTGGTATTTTCAACTTGTCCACTTGTCTGTGGATGATATGCGGTGGAGATTTTATGAGTTATCCCATATCTTTTAAGAACTTTTTCAAGTTGATTATTACAGAAATGAGTTCCCCGATCACTTATTAAAGCTTTCGGTCTTCCAAACCTTGCAAAAAGACGTTTTAAAAAGTTGACTACAACTCGTGCATCGTTAGTTGGGAGAGCTTGTGCTTCCGCCCATTTAGATACATAATCAATGGCTACGAGAATGTAGAAATTATTATGAGATTTTATAAATGGACCCATAAAGTCAATACCCCAAATGTCAAATACTTCACATACTTGAATGACATTTTGTGGCATTTTGTGATGACCCGGAAATTTCTGACCAAATTTAAACTTAATCTTTGTATGATTAACATTTCCGATATGATAAGCAAAGTCTGTAATACTGAATCTCAAAATTTTTGAACTACTTTCATATATTCAAATATCTTTCGGTTGTTCTTGACGATTCGCGAACGATTATATGTATATAGATACATATATATATATATATATATATACTATAACTTGAATACATAACAATGTATTAATTGTTTGATACCGTACATTAAACTTATTGGTTTAAATATTTATTTGAATATATATAATAAGTTGGAATATTAATTATATGAATAACTTGTGACGTATATTTAAAACGTGTTTATGAATGTTGAAAATATATATTAACTTGGTCATAAAACGATTTGTTATTATATATATATATATATATATATATATATATATATATATATATATATATATATAGCGAGACAATGATTTATAGAAGTAAATGACCAAAACACTCGAAAGTTTAAGATACACTTTGAATGATATAGTTTATTGATAATTTAAGACAATATTTTGACAAAGGTACGAGTCACAAAACGTAAATTGCGAGTTTTCTAAGCGTACGAAAATGCGTTCGAGAAACCAGAACCGGGACATATGTCGAGTGACAATGTACGAGTCATCGGAATGAAAATTACAAGTCAACAATGTACATGAATTTAATATAATATATAATTAATTATTTAAATTAAATATATTATATATATTATATTTAAATATGTCGACAAACAAAACAACAAAAAATTGTGAGCTGGATTTTGGGGCCATCCGATCGCATGGAAAATAGGCATAAAACCCATGCGATCGCATGGGGTCAGATTTCAGGAAATGTCTATAAATTGAATTCGTTTTTGCTCGATTACACACACATATATCCTCAGCTCTCTTTATATATTATTATTATTATTATTATTATTATTATTATTATTATTATTATTATTATTATTATTATTATTATTATTATTATTATTATTATTATTATTATTATTATTATTATTATTCTTATTATTATTATTATTATTATTATTATTATTAATTAATATTATACATAAAATACTACTACGAGGTCATGAGTGTGTCACTTCAAAACAAGCTTTTCGAACGGGATAGAGCTAAGGAAATTATGGGTTCTAGCTATGGAGGTTATGGGTAATATTCGTGGGTATTGTTTGTAAGTCAAACCAAGTGTTTATCATCTCTGTTGCGTCTACATACTTTCCTGCAATATTGAATCACAATATTGATACGTGAGCATTCATATCTTATCTTTTATATATTAATAGTGTATACATGTCTAGTGCTCGAGTATATATATTTATGCATGCTTGTATGCTAAATTTTGTCGTTAAACAGTTTATGATGAATCACGAATTAAATACATATATTACTGATAAAAGGTATATGATATGCATGTTTTTAGAAAGCTGGTGAAAAATCAATAACTTTTCATTTAGAAATCGCGTAATTTCGATGAACGAATCAAAAGATATGGTCAACTAAATTATGATTGACGTTAATTGGAATTGCTTTTGAATCTGCAATTAATATTTAAACAACTTGTTTGTAAGATTGATAAATTGGTTTTTTGAATATTACCAACTGAGTAAATAAATCCTTATATAAGGTACGTCTCGTTTTGTTGAACTATTGTCAAAATTGACCTTTTGAAACGACTTTGGATAACTTTTATATGTCGATCTCGAGCATTAGGATTGTGATACACTATGACCTGACCTAGCTTGATAGACATTTATTGACCAACATATGTTCTCTAGGTTGATATCTACGGTTATTTGGTAATCCGAGTTTCGGTCACATTTAGGTGAACGACTTTATATGCTGCTAAGGTGAGTTTCATTTGCTCCCTTTTTAATTGCTTTCGCAATCTATATTTTTGGGCTGAGAATACATACACTTTATTTTAAACGCAATGGATACAAGTACATACTAAATTCTACACCGAGTTTGAACCAAAAATCCCTTAGCTTTGGTAACTAGTAATTGCCAGTTATAAGAACTGGTGGACGCGAGTAGTAGTATATGGATCCATAGGGCTTGATATCCCCGTCCGAGCTAGAGCACTAGCCTTTTAACGGATGTATGCTATTTGAGAAGCATACACGTTGGTTTGCGTGTATTATTAAGATGATTATACAAAGGGTACAAATTATATATACGTTAAGTTTAGTTACCAGGGTGCTCTATTTCGTAGAATAATTTGATAAACGTTTCTGGATGAAACAACTAAAATCTTGTGGTCCACCTTTATGTACAGATTATACAAAATATTAAAACTATTAACTCACCAACCTTTGTGTTGACACTTCTTAGCATGTTTATTCTCAGGTTCCCTAGAAGTCTTCCGCTGTTTGCTTATATGTTAGACAAGCTATGTGCATGGAGTCTTACATGGCATATTTTTCAAGGAAACGTTGCATTCACCGAATCATCACCATGTATCTTATTTTGGCTGCATTGTCAACGGAAGTACTATTGTAAACTATTATATTACGGTGATTGTCTATATGTAGAAATCATCAGATGTCGAAAACCTTTGATTTAAATATTCATTTATGGTGTACCTTTTCAAAAGAATGCAATATTTACAAAATGTATCATATAGAGGTCAAATACCTCGCAATGAAATCGATGAATGACGTGTTCGTCCATATGGATTTGGAGCGATCGTCACAGTTGATATCAGAGCTTGAGGTCATAGGGAACCAGAATTTGCATTAGTGTGTTTAACTGGTAATTGTTAGGATGCATTAGTGAGTCTGGACTATGACCGTATCTGTTTTTACCGAGTTTTACTTATCATTTCTTGTTAGAAATTATCTGCTTATCATTCCTAAGTCTAGACACGTCTTACTGCATTTACTGCATAGATAGTGTACCGACAAAATTCATATCTTAGCGTATCTTTTACTGTAAACTTTTCCTGACATCTTCCGAAAATTTCTCCGTAATTTACGGGATTTTGGTATTATATATACATATGTAAATTATGTATTGAAGAGTACCAATCTAAATTCTATAATCTATCTTATATCAAAAATCAATTCCCTGATTATATAAGATGGATCACGTTTCTAGTTCAAATTCCTTAAACTCCGACAGCTATTCCGATATGGATATTCACCTGAACTCCGAAGACAGTATAACCGTAATGGATCAACCAATTCACCATCATCTATTCTGGATGAATTGGGGATGGGTTCGTAGCCTACTTAGTCATTGGAGACAAGAAGAAGGTGATCCCTTCCATCCACCACATTGCCCTCTTGGCGAAGAACCTGAAGCACTTACCGGCGAACCTGTTCGAGACACCATTTTCTCTCTCATTTCCAGAGTATCTCGTTATGATTATATATTATCTCAAATTCTAAATCTTATTCGTCCACTCGTCCGAACCTACAATCACCCCGGTGTAATAGAAGAAGTCAACGAGCTTCGCGCTCGGGTAGTGGCTTTAGAGAATATGGTGCAAAGGTTATAAACACCAGCGGCGGCACCGGCAGCAACAGTACCACCATCAGTAATACCAATAGTACCATCACCACCACCAACAACAACATCCGCATCCCACACCTCAACATCACAATCTGTACCTCGAACATCAACGTCATACGCACCATAGATACCAAGGAATACCAACAACAACAAACGATGAAGTATTGATTCATAACTTCATCGAAGAAATATTCTGCAGAGAATATGTAGTTTCTAAAAGTGTTAGAGATTATATATTCTAGTCCTAGTCGAAAACCAGATGAGATTAATATTATGTTAACTCATTAAATCCATGATTACATCTAAGGAAAATATATATGTAGGTATATTTTTATAAAGATTGTAATTAAGAAAATTCTTTTGTAAAAACTGTTAATGGTGAGAATATTTTAATGTGTAGGTAATACTCGAGAGATATATAAATTCACAATTAATATGTTACATTCTTCGATTCTGATTCAACAAATCATCAACTATACTCACTACTTTCACAACAATATATATTCTTTTATAAAAATTAAAGCAACCATCCTCATCCAAATTTGATTACATATTTTGATTTTAACAAATCAAAATCCGAGTCAAGATTTAACAAAAGACATCATTCTTAGATTCCTACATCTTTCGAAGCTATACTTTGACTTCAAAACTGTGCTAGAACATCATAGAACTCAGAAAAGTATTTGTATCATTCAAATTCCTAGAACATCAACGATTACAATCTATGTTCAAACCCTCAAAATTCCTAAAGACACTTCAAATAATGAATCATCGAGATGATGATCCAACCACATGTTAACCGCAGTTTTGTACCTGAAGAACCTTCGAAATCAAAGTCATAGTTTAACATGTATCCGTGTCTGACCCTTTGGCATTTATTAGCTAAAATAACTTTTTAATCCCTTTTCAAAATAGACAGTTTTGTCACTACTTCAGCAAATCACCTTCAATTGTTCTTTCAAATAAGCCTTATTTTAACGATTACCCCTTCATCATTGTTACCGGGGAATCTTTCATATCTCGCCACATTAGCAGTAAACTTATTAACAACTTCATTGATCTTTAAGCCTCTCCGAAAAATCACGATACTTATTCATTGAAACTATATCAAGTACTCATCTACAACTTGTAACAACAATTATCATACTAACTACTGGGAATTAGCAATAAGTATTTTGATTTTGTAGTAATTTTACACCAACAGTTATATATATACATATATCGTTTACCTCCAAGACTTAGAGACTCCGAATGTGAAGTTTCTGAAAAACACCCTAAACTGTGAACTAGTTCTCGAAATTTTGAAAAGTATTGATGAAGCAGCAAAAACTGTAAACGACCTTAATAGTAAAAAGTTTGATGATAAAGAATAGTATGTTGGCAAAGCTCAGAAAAAGAAAAGGTTTGTAACTGAAAAACGGATTGAGCAAAGTATGAAGGAGGCTGTGGATAAATCACAAGGACGAAACCTGCCTTTCAAGAATCCAAATGATTCAGTATTTGCTGAAGCCATTAACGAATACCTTGCTTTCGAATCTAAACCCTTGCGGAAAATATTCTTCATCATCCTCTGATATTAGAAATTCTAAGATATTATCGTATCTTTCATTATAAATATCCTCCATATTTCTGGAGATAATTCTATAATCATTCTTATCGGAAATCAATTTTCTCCTTATGATATCTGTATTACATCATAAAAGAAACTATTTTAGTTTCTAAATTCTGAAACCTTCGAGTTTAAAATATGAATATTTTTGAAGTGGTGTTGGGAGCTGAAGCATGAGTTAGTATAATATTATGACACTTGATAAACGTGATTATATTACAATAAGTCATGCTGAGTTTCTAAATGGAATGTGATGATTCACAGATCATAACATCATCATGTGCCATGTTACACGACTCTTGTATCCTACTTAACCTCTCAAGAAAATATTTTTCTTGATGATTCGGCCTTTTCCGAGATATTCTGGTAATTTAACAAATCAAGATCGTGCCATTACCATTTTCTTCTTAGAACATTAACAATGTTCATTCCGAGATTCATATCTGCGAATTCTGGACCATTACAAGCAATGCTTGGTCACAAGAAGAAGAAACGAAGGGACAAAACTCCGAAATAGAAATTGGAGTATAAATCGCAGCAAATAAAAGAAAGCATTAACTGGGGATTACAATAATTATAGAAGACAGAAGCAGAAACTTTGAAATGTAAGGGAGAATATAAAGCCCGATAACAACACATAAATTACAAACCGTGTATATCAATGTTTATCACAACATAAAGACACGGGAGAATTAAAATCACTATAACCCCAAGGGCAAAGTAGAAGTAAGCAGATTCCTCCGGTGGTAGATGAAAAGGAAGAATGACAGATATGAAAGTTAGGAGTATATCAAGAATCAGAACAGGATGAAGCATTTTTCACAATCTTTTGAAAATAGAAAATGAGGAAGAAGATATAAGAGTGATGAAAATAATGAAATGGAAGAGGTCAATTTATAGCGAAATATCAAGCATAGCAATCAAGGCAAATTATGCATTTAATCAAAAAAAATCTTAATTTCCTTAAATTCTGAAGAATCAAATCTTATTTAGATTATGAAGATTTTCTATTCCTTAAATTACGAAAATCAATCGTTAATATGTCAAGAGTTAAGACGAATCTCTATTCTTCATTTCACTCTTTTACGATAACTTCTCTCATACGCTTCGAATAATTGGATTGTTTTATCCATATTATTCAACGGTGATAAAACTCTATTTATCAACACATATACGTCATGAAAACATTTTTATTGTTAGTCATGACGACCTCACTCAAATTTCGGGACGAAATTTCTTTAACGGGTAGGTACTGTGATGACCCGGAAATTTCTGACCAAATTTAAACTTAATCTTTGTATGATTAACATTTCCGACACGATAAGCAAAGTCTGTAAAACTGAATCTCAAAATTTTTGAACTACTTTCATATATTCAAATATCTTTCGGTTGTTCTTGACGATTCGCGAACAATTATATGTATATAGATATATATATATATATATATATATATATATATATATATATATATATATATATATATATATATATATATATATATACACTATAACTTGAAAACGTAACAATGTATTAATTGTTTGATACCGTACATTAAACTTATTGGTTTAAATATTTATTTGAATATATATGATAAGTTGGAATATTAATTATATGAATAACTTGTGAAGTATATTTAAAACGTGTTTATGAATGTTGAAAATATATATTAACTTGGTCATAAAACGATTTGTTATTATATATATATATATATATATATATATATATATATATATATATATATATTAACAAATAGCGAGACAATGATTTATAGAAGTAAATGACCAAAACACTCGAAAATTTAAGATAGACTTTGAATGATATAGTTTATTGATAATTTAAGACTATATTTTGACAAAGGTACGGGTCATAAAACGTAAATTGCGAGTTTTCTAAGCGTACGAAAATGCGTTCGAGAAACCAGAACCGGGATATAAGTCGAGTGACAATGTACGAGTCATCGGAATGAAAATTACAAGTCAACTATGCACATGAATTTAATATAATATATAATTAATTATTTAAATTATATATATTATATATATTATATTTAAATATGTAGACAAACAAAACAACAAAAAATTGTGAGCTGGATTTTGGGGCCATCCGATCGCATAGAAAATAGGCATAAAACCCATGCGATCGCATGGGGTCAGATTTCAGGAAAAGTCTATACATTGAATTCGTTTTTGCTCGATTACACACACATATATCCTCAGCTCTCTTTATATATTATTATTATTATAATAATAATAATAATTATTATTATTATTATTATTATTATTATTATTATTATTAATTAATTAATTAATTAATTAATTAATATTATACATAAAATACTACGACGAGGTCATGAGTGTGTCACTTCAAAACAAGCTTTTCGAACGGGATAGAGCTAAGGAAATTATGGGTTATAGCTATGGAGGTTATGGGTAATATTCGTGGGTATTGTTTGTAAGTCAAACCTAGTGTTTATCATCTCTGTTGCGTCTACATACTTTCCTGCAATATTGAATCACAATATTGATACGTGAGCATTCATATCTTATCTTTTATATATTAATAGTGTATACATGTCTAGTGCTCGAGTATATATATTTATGCATGCTTGTATGCTAAATTTTGTCGTTAAACAGTTTATGATGAATCACGAATTAAATACATATATTACTGATAAAAGGTATATGATATGCATGTTTTTAGAAAGCTGGCGAAAAATCAATAACTTTTCATTTAGAAATCACTTAATTTCGATGAACGAATCAAAAGATATGGTCAACTGAATTATGATTGACGTTAATTGGAATTGCTTTTGAATCTGCAATTAATATTTAAACAACTTGTTTGTAAGATTGATAAATTGGATTTTTGAATATTACCAACCGAGTAAATGAATCCTTATATAAGGTACGTCTCGTTTTGTTGAACTATTGTCAAAATTGACCTTTTAAAACGACTTTGGATAACTTTTGTATGTCGATCTCGAGCATTAGGATTGTGATACACTATGACCTGACCTAGCTTGATAGACATTTATTGACCAACATATGTTCTCTAGGTTGAGATCTACGGTTATTTGGTAATCCGAGTTTCGGTCATATTTAGGTGAACGACTTTATATGCTGCTAAGGTGAGTTTCATTTGCTCCCTTTTTAATTGCTTTTGCAATCTATATTTTTGGGCTGAGAATACATACACTTTATTTTAAACGCAATGGATACAAGTACATACTAAATTCTACACCGAGTTTGAACCGAAAATCCCTTAGCTTTGGTAACTAGTAACTGCCAGTTATAAGAACTGGTGGGCGCGAGTAGTAGTATATGGATCCATAGGGCTTGATATCCCCGTCCGAGCTAGAGCACTAGCCTTTTAACAGATGTATGCTATTTGAGAAGCGTACACGTTGGTTTGCGTGTATTATTAAGATGATTATACAAAGGGTACAAATTATATATATGTTAAGTTTAGTTACCAGGGTGCTCAATTTCGTAGAATAATTTGATAAACGTTTCTGGATGAAACAACTGAAATCTTGTGGTCCACCTTTATGTACAGATTATGCAAAACATTAAAACTATGAACTCACCAACCTTTGTGTTGACACTTGTTAGCATGTTTATTCTCAGGTTCCCTAGAAGTCTTCCGCTGTTTGCTTATATGTTAGACAAGCTATGTGCATGGAGTCTTACATGGCATATTTTTCAAGGAAACGTTGCATTCACCAAATCATCACCATGTATCTTATTTTGGCTGCATTGTCAACAGAAGTACTATTGTAAACTATTATATTACGGTGATTGTCTATATGTAGAAATCATCAGATGTCGAAAACCTTTGATTTAAATATTCATTTATGGTGTACCTTTTCAAAAGAATGCAATATTTACAAAATGTATCATATAGAGGTCAAATACCTCGCAATGAAATCGATGAATGACGTGTTCATCCATATGGATTTGGAGCGATCGTCACAGTTGGTATCAGAGCTTGAGGTCATAGGGAACCAGAATTTGCATTAGTGTGTTTAACTGGTAATTGTTAGGATGTATTAGTGAGTCTGGACTATGACCGTATCTGTTTTTACCGAGTTTTACTTATCATTTCTTGTTAGAAATTATCTGCTTATCATTCCTAAGTCTAGACACGTCTTACTGTATTTACTGCATAGATAGTGTACCGACAAATTTCATATCTTAGCGTATCTTTTACTGTAAACTTTTCCTCACATCTTCCGAAAATTTCTCCGTAATTTACAGGATTTTGGTATTATATATACATATGTAAATTATGTATTGAAGAGTACCAATCTAAATTCTATAATCTATCTTATATCAAAAATCAATTCCCTGATTATATAAGATGGATCACGTATCTAGTTCAAATTCCTTAAACTCCGACAGCTATTCCGATATGGATATTCACCTGAACTCCAAAGACAGTATAACCGGAATGGATCAACCAATTCACCATCATCTATTCTGGATGAATTGGGGATGGGTTCGTAGCCTACTTAGTCATTGGAGACAAGAAGAAGGTGATCCCTTCCATCCACCACATTGCCCTCTTGGCGAAGAACCAGAAGCACTTACCGGCGAACCTGTTCGAGACACCATTTTCTCTCTTATTTCCAGAGTATCTCATTATGATTATATATTATCTCAAATTCTAAATCTTATTCGTCCGCTCGTCCGAACTGACAATCACCCCGGTGTAATAGAAGAAGCCAACGAGCTTCGCGCTCGGGTAGTGGCTTTAGAGAATATGGTGCAAAGGTTACAAACACCAGCGGCAGCACCGGCAGCAATAGTACCACCATCAGTAATACCAACTGTACCATCACCACCACCAACAACAACATCTGCATCCCACACCTCAACATCACAATCTGTACCTCGAACATCAACGTCATATGCACCATAGATACCAAGGAATACCAACAACAACAAACGATGAAGTATTGATTCATAACTTCATCGAAGAAATATTCTGCAGAGAATATGTAGTTTCTAAAAGTGTTAGAGATTATATATTCTAGTCCTAGTCGAAAACCAGATGAGATTAATATTATGTTAACTCATTAAATCCATGATTACATCTAAGGAAAATATATATGTAGGTATATTTTCATAAAGATTGTAATTAAGAAAATTCTTTTATACAAACTGTTAATGGTGAGAATATTTTAATGTGCAGGTAATACCTGAGAGATATATAAATTCACAATTAATATGTTACATTCTTCGATTCTGATTCAACTAATCATCAACTATACTCACTACTTTCACAACAATATATATTCTTTTATAAAAATCAAAGCAACCATCCTCATCCAAATTTGATTACATATTTTGATTTTAACAAATCAAAATCCAAGTCAAGATTTAACAAAAGACATCATTCTTAGATTCCTACATCTTTCGAAGCTATACTTTGACTTCAAAACTGTGCTAGAACATCATAGAACTCAGAAAAGTATTTGTATCATTCAAATTCCTAGAACATCATATGAATATTAAAGATTACAATCTATGTTCAAATCCCTCAAAATTCCTAAAGACACTTCAAATAATGAATCATCGAGATGATGATCCAACCACATGTTAACCGCAGTTTTGTACCTGAAGAACCCTCGAAATCAAAGTCATAGTTTAACATGTATCCGTGTCAGACCCTTTGGCATTTATTAGCTAAGATAACTTTTCAATCCCTTTTCAAAAAAGACAGTTTTGTCACTACTTCAGCAAATCACCTTCAATTGTTCATTTGAATAAGCCTTATTTTAACGATTACCCCTTCATCATTGTTACCGGGGAATCTTTCATATCTCGCCACATTAGCAGTAAACTTATTAACAACTTCATTGATCTTTAAGCCTCTCCGAAAAATCACGATACTTATTCATTGAAAGTATATCAAGTACTCATCTACAACTTGTAACAACAATTGTCATACCAACTACTAGGAATTAGCAATAAGTATTTTGAATTTTGTAGTAATTTTACGCCAACAGTTATATATATACATATATCGTTTACCTCCAAGACTTAGAGACTCCGAATGTGAAGTTTCTAAAAAACACCCTAAACTGTGAACTAGTTCTCGAAATTTTGAAAAGTATTGATGAAGCAGCAAAAACTGTAAACGACCTTAATAGTAAAAAGTTTGATGATAAAGAATAGTATGTTGGCAAAGCTCAGAAAAAGAAAAGGTTTGTAACTGAAAAACGGATTGAGCAAAGTATGAAGGAGGCTGTGGATAAATCACAAGGACGAAACCTGCCTTTCAAGAATCCAAATGATTCAGTATTTGCTGAAGCCATTAACGAATACCTTGCTTTCGAATCTAAACCCTTGCCGAAAATATTCTTCATCATCCTCTGATATTAGAAATTCTAAGATATTATCGTATCTTTCATTATAAATATCCTCCATATTTCTGGAGATAATTCCATAATCATTCTTATCGAAAATCAATTTTCTCCTTATGATATCTGTATTACATCATAAAAGAAACTATTTTAGTTTCTAAATTCTGAAACCTTCGAGTTTAAAATATGAATATTTTTGAAGTAGTGTTGGGAGCTGAAGCATGAGTTAGTATAATATTATGACACTTGATAAACGTGATTATATTACAATAAGTCATGCTGAGTTTCTAAATGGAATGTGATGATTCACAGATCATAACGTCATCATGTGCCATGTTACACGACTCTTGTATCCTACTTAACCTCTCAAGAAAATATTTTTCTTGATGATTCGGCCTTTTCAGAGATATTCTGGTAATTTAACAAATCAAGATCGTGCCATTACCATTTTCTTTTAGAACATTAACAATGTTCATTCCGAGATTCATATCTGCGAATTCTGGACCATTACAAGCAATGCTTAGTCACAAGAAGAAGAAACGAAGGGACAAAACTCCGAAATAGAAATTGGGGTATAACTCGCAGCAAATAAAAGAAAGCATTAACTGGGGATTACAATAATTATAGAAGACAGAAGCAGAAACTTTGAAATAGAAGGGAGAATATAAAGCCCGATAACAACACATAAATTACAAACCGTGTATATCAATGTTTATCGCAACATAAAGACACGGGAGAATTAAAAGCATTATAACCCCAAGGGCAAAGTAGAAGTAAGCAGATTCCTCCGGTGGTAGATGAAAAGGAAGAATGACAGATATGAAAGTTAGGAGTATATCAAGAATCAGAACTGGATGAAGCATTTTTCACAATCTTTTGAAAATAGAAAATGAGGAAGAAGATGTAAGAATGATGAAAATAATGAAATGGAAGAGGTCAATTTATAGTGAAATATCAAGCATAGCAATCAAGGCAAATTACGCATTTAATCAAAAGAAATCTTAATTTCCTTAAATTCTGAAGAATCAAATCTTATTTAGATTATGAAGATTTTCTAATCCTTAAATTACGGAAATCAATCGTTAATATGTCAAGAGTTAAGACGAATCTCTATTCTTCATTTCACTCTTTAACGATAACTTCTCTCATACGCTTCGAATAATTGGATTGTTTTATCCATATTATTCAACGGTGATAAAACTCTATTTATCCACACATATACGTCATGAAAACATTTTTATTGTTAGTCATGACGACCTCACTCAAATTTCGGGACGAAATTTCTTTAACGGGTAGGTACTGTGATGACCCGGAAATTTCTGACCAAATTTAAACTTAATCTTTGTATGATTAACATTTCCGACACGATAAGCAAAGTCTGTAAAACTGAATCTCAAAATTTTTGAACTACTTTCATATATTCAAATATCTTTCGGTTGTTCTTGACGATTCGCGAACAATTATATGTATATATATATATATATATATATATACTATAACTTGAAAACATAAAAATGTATTAATTGTTTGATACCGTACATTAAACTTATTGGTTTAAATATTTATTTGAATATATATGATAAGATGGAATATTAATTATATGAATAACTTGTGACGTATATTTAAAATGTGTTTATGAATGTTGAAAATATATATTAACTTGGTCATAAAACGATTTGTTATTATATATATATATATATATATATATATATATATATATATATATATATATATTAACAAATAGCGAGACAATGATTTATAGAAGTAAATGACCAAAACACTCGAAAGTTTAAGATACACTTTGAATGATATAGTTTATTGATAATTTAAGACTATATTTTGACAAAGGTACGAGTCACAAAACGTAAATTGCGAGTTTTCTAAGCGTACGAAAATGCGTTCGAGAAACCGGAACCGGGATATAAGTCGAGTGACAATGTACGAGTCATCGGAATGAAAATTACAAGTCAACTATGCACATGAATTTAATATAATATATAATTAATTATTTAAATTAAATATATTATATATATTATATTTAAATATGTCGACAAACAAAACAACAAAAAATTGTGAGCTGGATTTTGGGGCCATCCGATCGCATGGAAAATAGGCATAAAACCCATGCAATCGCATGAGGTCAGATTTCAGGAAAAGTCTATAAATAGAATTCGTTTTTGCTCGATTACACACACATATATCCTCAGCTCTCTTTATATATTATTATTATTATTATTATTATTATTATTATTATTATTATTATTATTATTATTATTATTATTATTATTATTATTATTATTATTATTATTATTATTATTATTATTATACATAAAATACTACGACGAGGTCATGAGTGTGTCACTTCAAAACAAGCTTTTCGAACGGGATAGAGCTAAGGAAATTATGGGTTATAGCTATGGAGGTTATGGGTAATATTCGTGGGTATTGTTTGTAAGTCAAACCTAGTGTTTTTCATCTCTGTTGCGTCTACATACTTTCCTGCAATATTGAATCACAATATTGATACGTGAGCATTCATATCTTATCTTTTATATATTAATAGTGTATACATGTCTAGTGCTCGAGTATATATATTTATGCATGCATGTATGCTAAATTTTGTCGTTAAACAGTTTATGATGAATCACGAATTAAATACATATATTACAGATAAAAGGTATATGATATGCATGTTTTTAGAAAGCTGGCGAAAAATCAATAACTTTTCATTTAGAAATCGCGTAATTTCGATGAACGAATCAAAAGATATGGTCAACTGAATTATGATTGACGTTAATTAGAATTGCTTTTGAATCTGCAATTAATATTTAAACAACTTGTTTGTAAGATTGATAAATTGGATTTTTGAATATTACCAACCGAGTAAATGAATCCTTATATAAGGTACGTCTCGTTTTGTTGAACTATTGTCAAAATTGACCTTTTGAAACGACTTTGGATAACTTTTGTATGTCGATCTCGAGCATTAGGATTGTGATACACTATGACCTGACCTAGCTTGATAGACATTTATTGACCAACATATGTTCTCTAGGTTGAGATCTACGGTTATTTGGTAATCCGAGTTTCGGTCACATTTAGGAGAACGACTTTATATGCTGCTAAGGTGAGTTTCATTTGCTCCCTTTTTAATTGCTTTTGCAATCTATATTTTTGGGCTGAGAATACATACACTTTATTTTAAACGCAATGGATACAAGTACATACTAAATTCTACACCGAGTTTGAACCGAAAATCCCTTAGCTTTGGTAACTAGTAACTGCTAGTTATAAGAACTGGTGGGCGCGAGTAGTAGTATATGGATCCATAGGGCTTGATATCCCCGTCCGAGCTAGAGCACTAGCCTTTTAACGGATGTATGCTATTTGAGAAGCGTACACGTTGGTTTGCGTGTATTATTAAGATGATTATACAAAGGGTACAAATTATATATACGTTAAGTTTAGTTACCAGGGTGCTCAATTTCGTAGAATAATTTGATAAACGTTTCTGGATGAAACAACTGAAATCTTGTGGTCCACCTTTATGTACAGATTATGCAAAACATTAAAACTATGAACTCACCAACCTTTGTGTTGACACTTGTTAGCATGTTTATTCTCAGGTTCCCTAGAAGTCTTCCGCTGTTTGCTTATATGTTAGACAAGCTATGTGCATGGAGTCTTACATGGCATATTTTTCAAGGAAACGTTGCATTCACCAAATCATCACCATGTATCTTATTTTGGCTGCATTGTCAACGGAAGTACTATTGTAAACTATTATATTACGGTGATTGTCTATATGTAGAAATCATCAGATGTCGAAAACCTTTGATTTAAATATTCTTTTATGGTGTACCTTTTCAAAAGAATGCAATATTTACAAAATGTATCATATAGAGGTCAAATACCTCGCAATGAAATCGATGAATGACGTGTTCGTCCATATGGATTTGGAGCGATCGTCACACATTTCATCACGTTGACTTATTTTTCCGGCCCTTTGACAGGCATCACAGGATTTACAAAGAAGGTGTGCGTCTTTGTAAATTGTAGGCCAATAGAATCCAGCATCATAAACTTTTCTTGCTGTGAGCTGAGGCCCATAATGCCCTCCTGTTGGTCCTGTGTGACAATGGTTTAAAATTTTACTAGCTTTATCTCCGAATACACATCGGCGTATTATTCCATCGGGACAACTTTTAAACAAATGTGGATTTTCCCAGAAATAGTGTTTTATATCACTAAAGAATTTCTTTTGTTTTTGGTACGATAATCCTTTTTCAAGGAATCCACATACTAAGTAGTTTGCATAGTCTGTAAACCATGGAATTTCATTATAATCTATCTTCAATAGATATTCATCAGGAAAGTTGTCTTGTATGGCCGATTCATTTAGAACTTCTAATTCAGGATTTTCAAGACGAGAAAGATGATCAGCGGCGAGATTTTCTGCTCCTCTTTTATCTCGGATTTTCTATATCGAACTCTTGTAAGAGTAAGATCCAACGGATTAATCGTGGTTTGGCATCTTGTTTCGAAAATAGGTATCTAAGAGCAGAATGGTCGGTATAGACCACCGTTTTAGCTAGAACGAGATATGAACGAAATTTGTCAAAAGCAAAGACGATAGCAAGGAGTTCTTTTTCAGTAGTTGTGTAATTTGTTTGTGCTCCTTGTAACGTCTTACTAGCATAATAAATAGGTTGAAATCGTTTTTCAATCCTTTGACCTAAAACGGCTCCAATTGCAAAATCACTTGCATCGCACATAAGTTCAAACGGTAAAATCCAATTTGGTGTTATCATGATCGGCGCATTAGTGAAAGTTTAGCAATTACATCTACTTTAGCTCTATCCACTTCAATTCCTTCCTTTGAGATTTTATGACCAAGAACGATGCCTTCTTTAACCATGAAATGGCATTTCTCCCAATTAAGTACTAGATTTGATTGTTCGTATCTAATAAGCATTCGTTCAAGATTAACTAGACATGATTCAAAAGTATCACCGAAGACTGAAAAGTCATCCATGAAAACTTCCATGCATTCTTCTATCATGTCGTGAAAAATCACCATCATGCACCTTTGAAAGGTTGCAGGGGCGTTGCAAAGTCCAAATGGCATGCGTTTGTAAGTAAAAGTATCATAAGGGCACGTGAATGTGGTTTTCTCTTGATCCTCGGGTGCTATTGGAATTTGAAAATATCCGGAAAAATCATCAAGAAAACAATAGTAACTATTTCCGGCTAATCTTTCCAACATTTGATCAATAAAAGGTAAGGGAAAGTGATCTTTTCTGGTGGCGTCATTTAATTTTCTATAATCAATACAAACACACCATCCTGTTATAGTCCTAGTAGGAATAAGCTCATTTTTCTCATTTGTAATGACAGTCATGCCACCCTTTTTAGGCACACATTGAACTGGGCTTACCCATGGACTATCAGAAATTGGATAAATTAAACCTGCATCTAGCAGTTTAATAATTTCTTTCTTAACAACATCTTGCATATTAGGATTTAGTCTTCTTTGGCGTTGCACATACGTTTTATGACCTTCTTCCATAAGGATTTTATGTGTGCAATACGAAGGACTTATTCCTTTAATATCATGAATTTTCCATGCAATAGCTGGTTTATGAGCTTTTAGCACAGAAATGAGTTGAGATTTTTCATTTTCAGTAAGAGAAGACGATATTATTACAGATAATTCAGATTCACCATGTAAATAAGCATATTCCAAATGGTTTGGAAGTGGCTTTAACTCTAATGTCGGTGGTTCTTTTATCGATGATTTATATCGATATCTGTCTTCCTCTTTTAGCATTTGAATTTCTTCTGTTGTTGGTTCATATCCGTTAGCCATAAGTGTAGCTAACATTTCAGTTTCATCAATTGGTTCAGTTCCTTCTCCTAAAGAACATTCTCCTGTTCCTTGTAATTCTGGAAATTCTTCTAACAATTCTGCATGTGAATCTATAGTTTGAATATAATAACATGTATCATCTGCAGATTGCGGTTGTTGCATGGCTCTATCAACTGAAAAAGTAACACTCTCGTCCTCTATACTTAGGGTCAGTTTCTTACCGAATACGTCTATTATTACTTTAGCCGTGTTTAAGAATGGTCTTCCTAATATGAGAGGAACTCGAGAATCTTCTTCCATGTCCAGAATAACAAAATCTACTGGAAATACTAAAGTACCAACTTTAACTAGCATGTTCTCCATTATCTCTCTAGGATATTTTACTGATCTATCGGCTAGTTGTATGCTTATTCGTGTTGGTTTCAATTCTCCAAGGTCTAGTTTAGCGTATAGTGAATACGACATTAAATTTATACTAGCACCTAAGTCTTCCAATGCTTCTATTGAACTAAGACTACCCAGAAAACATGGAATTGTGAAACTTCCTGGATCTGATAATTTTTCTAGTATCTTATTCAACAGCACTGCTGAACAATTAGCATTCATAGTACAGGCGAGAGTTCTTCCATTTTCTTTCTATTTGTGATTAGATCTTTTAGAAATTTAGCATATCTAGGCATTCCTGCAATCACATCAATGAAAGGAAGATTTACATTTATTTATTTAAACATATCCAAGAATTTGGATTGCTCGGCTTCAAGTCTCTCTTTTCTCATTTTTCTCGGGTAAGGAAGTGGTGGTTGGTATGGTTTAACATAAGGTTTAGTCTTAACTGTGTTATCTTCATTAACCTTTTCAACTACCGGTTCTTTTTCCTTATCTTGTTCAGGTTGTGGTTCTTGTTGAGTAGGAATAGCTTCATCAGAAATTTCAGGTATTTCAGGTGGTTTGTGTAATACCGCTTCTTGTGGTAATGGCTTTAGCTGTTTCATTCCGGGGATTCGCATTTGTATCACTAGGTAGACTTCCCGGTTTTCTTTCACCTATTAACCTTGCTAGGTTACTTACTTCTTGTTCCAAATTTTGAATAGAAGCTTGTTAATTTCTAAATGCTTGAGCATTTTGTTCATTGGTTTGTTTCTGAGATGTGAAAAACTGCGTTTGAGATTCAACTAGCTTCGTCATCATATCTTCTAAATTTGTCTTTTTATCATCGGTTTGTGGTGGTTTGTTTTGAAAATTAGGTCTTTGCTGATTGTAAGTATTATTGGATACTTTTTGATTGCTAGGATCTTGTTAGTTGTTGTATGGAACATTTCGATTATAATTCTGGTTTTGATTGTAAATTGGTCTTGGCGGTTGCTAATTATTCTGATAATTATTTCCAGGCCTTTGGTTTATGTATGAAACATTCTCTCTTTGTTCCATTGTTAGTTCAATACTGAGACAATCTTTGGTCAAATGTGATCCTCCACACTGCTCACAACTAATTCGTATTGAGTGAATATCCTTAGTCATCTTTTCCATTCGTCTCTCGACAGCATCTATCTTTGCGGAAATGGAATCTAAGTCATGGCTAGAATCGGCTCTAGCTGCTTTAGATGATCTAATGATATCTTTTTATTGGTGCCACTCATGTGAGTGGGAAGCAGTGTTATTAATAATTTTATAAGCATCAGTTGCTATTTTCTTCATAATGGAACCACCAGCTGCTATATCGATGTCTTTTCTTGTAGTGATGTCGCATCCTTGGTAGAATATTTGTACTATTTGACAGGTGTCTAAACCATGTTGCGGTCATCCTCTCAATAACTTTCCAAATCTGGTCCATGCCTCATATAGAGTTTCATTTGGTTTCTGTGTGAACGTAACAATTTCTCCTTGAAGTCTTACGGCTTTAGATGCCGGAAAGAATTGTTTAAGAAATTTTTCAACTAAAACGTCCCATGTATCAATCGCCCCTTCAGGTAACGATTCCAACCAATCTTTGGCTTCTCCCTTTAAAGTCCAGGGAAATAACATGAGATATATCTATTCATCCTCCACTTCTCTTATTTTAAATAGAGTGTAGATCCTATTAAAGGTACGAAGATGTTCGTTTGGATCTTCCTTCGGTGCACCACTAAATTGGCGTTGATTAGTTACCATGTGTAGAATTTGTCCTTTGATTTCATAATCTGGCGCATTAATGTCTGGTTGAGTAATTGCGTGACCTTGGCCAGTGCGTTTAGCTCTCATTCGGTCTTCCATACTTAAAGGTTCCAGATTCTCCATGATTGAATTTGTTGAATCTGAATCACTAAAGGATTCTGATTTAATGGTTGGTTCCTCAACAATCTCTGTTTGAATGATTGGTGGTTCCGGAGGAAAGATTAATGGTTCAGGATCTATGAATTATCCCTGAATATTCTCCAGATTCTCAATTGTGAGGTCGGGTTCAAAAAATGGATTATCGGAAATTTGAATTGGAGTACTTGGTCGACTGGATGACGATTCTAAAGAAAAATCAACGGCGACAATATTTTCTAGATATCTTGATCGAGTTACAGGTGGTGAACGTACAAAAGGTGGTGAAAGTTTTGCTCGGTGCATTCACTGAATATCCTATTAGTTTTTAAAAAGAAAGAAAAATTATATAAGTTATCCAATTAATAGACTTTTCTGATTTTGCCCACGTTTCGAATAGCCAAAAGATGCAGCAGAGGGGCAGGATTCGTTTGGTCTCAATATAATTGAGTACTGTTTGGCTCCAATAACCCGGTCCACGTACAAATCAAACTATTACTACGAACCAGAAAATTTTAATGTCTATCAATTTAACCACTTAAAATAAATTTTCGTAATTTAAAGAAATTTTAGAGAAGAAGATAGAAAATTCTATGTCCTAAAACTAGAATGGCGAGAAATAAGAGAGAAAAAGAGCGCGTCGAAAAACGTCGAAAAATAAAAGGTCGAAAAATAATAGGCGTCGAAAAATAAAAATAAGAAAGTAGCGCGTCGAAACTTTAAAAGGAACTAAAAACTAAAAATTAAAAGTTGAGTCTAAAAATATTAAAGCTTAAAAGAAATACTATATCCCAAATGGCAATAACTTAAAAAGGTACTAAAACTTAAAAAGGCGTCGCAAAATTCTAAAGCACCTAAATCTTAGTCTAAAGAAAAAGCACTTAAGAAATTTTACGGCAAAGCCTAAAAATCTAGAAATAAAAATAACTATGGCAAAAACTATGACTTAAAAATAAATACGAGCGAAAAATACAAAAATTACGCTAAAACGAATAAAACGGGATAAAATATAAAAATATACTAAAAGTTGTAAAAAGTACAATTTTTATAAAAATATTATTTTTATATAAAACTATTAATTTTATATATTTAATAAAACTTAATATAACTTAAAAATATAAATTAAATAAAAACTAAAACTAATTAATTTAAAATTAAAACCTAATTAATATTAATATAATTAAACCCTAATTTCGCATTAAATGAGTACCATGTTTGACCTGTTAGAGGACCTCCGCGAGTGCGGTATGGTCCAGTTCAAATTCTCCGCGAGTCACGGAGGGTTCAATTTCAGCTCAGAAGGGTTCGATTTCTATTGGTTCAGTTTTTTTTTTTTAAAACTTATATTTTTATAAAAAGAACTTGATAAAAACTTTTTTTTTAAATATAGCGTTGCGCTTTCGGCGTTTATGTTTCCCCGGCAGCGGCGCCAAAAATTCTTGATGTTATGCGAGGCGTATATGAAATAGCTTATATTTTACTAGGAAATACTATTAAATATGATAAAATTTTACACAAGATATTTATTTATTTATAGAATGGATATACCTAAACCTTGCTACAACACTTATAGGCAGTGTACCTAATCGTACAGTAGTGTAGTTTTTAGTAAGTCCGGTTCGTTCCACAAGGAAATCTTTTAAACAAAGCTTAACGCTATATTAGTTTTATCTTATAAAAATACAAATATATATAAGTAATATTATTATTATAAAGGGGGTTTTTACCGTTTAATGACCGGTTTGTCGATTTTTATAACTTTAGTCGCAGTTAAAACCTAATGTAAAAATATTAAATAATAAATAAAAGACTTAATTTAAAGCGTAAAATAAATAACGATGATGAGATTGCGATAAATAAAATTGCGATAAAATAACTTGCGATAATTAAAGAGTACGATAATTAAAAGTGCAATTAAATATGAAAATAAAGGAATTATATATGAAATAAAAGAATTATGCTTATTTAAACTTCCGTAATCATGATGTTTGACGTGTTGATTTTAGTTTATTCCCATGGGTTAATTGTTCTTTGTCCTGGATTATTCAATATGTCCGTCTGGTTTTTGTCCATAACAGTCCATCAGTCATAAATATAAAGTGCGAGTGTCCTCGTCAAATTATCCTTATACCCGAAGTTAAATATTCCAACTAATTGGGGACTTAAATTGTAACAAGGTCTTAATACTTTGTTTAATAATTACACCAGGATATCGACTGCGTGTAATCCAAGGTTTTAATACTTTGTTATCAATTATGCCAAGTGTCCTTGTACATAATTTCACCCCTGTTTTAATAATTCCATAGACTATTAATCCATTCCCGTGTCCGGTTAAATGAATGATTATTCGTACATATAAATATCCTGCCCATCGTGTCCGATCGAGTGTATATGGTTATTTATAGGGACGTCCTATTGTAAATCTTTATATTAAAATTAACAAACTATCATTTAGTTAAACAAATATAAAGCCCATTAATAGCCCATAGTCTAATTTCCACAAGTGTCGTTCTTTTGTTCAAACCCCAATTATGGTACAAAGCCCAATTACCCAATTTTAATATTTTTAGTCAAACATCACGATTACTTCGGCATTAAATAAGCATAATAATAACTTAGCTACGAGACATTAATGAAAATAACATAAACATAACTTACAGTGGGTGTTATTAGCGTAGTGGTACACGAACAGAGTTTCGACTTACAAAACCTTAAAACATTCGACTAATCGATCCTTATTATTATCACTAACTTAAAATTAAAATTACAAATTGAGATTACGATTTGGAGTGATACTTGATACATAAAAATGGGGAAAGAAAAATATCTATAAAATATAAAAGGTATAAATAAATCGTCGAAATGCATGTTCTTTTATAGGCAGAGAGTGCTCCGCGAGTGCGGCCTTTTTGGGCTTTCAAACTCCGCGAGTGCAGAGATCATGATTCCAGCTCATCCAAGTTTGGATCTTAGTCTGTCAATGGATTTTATTATAAATATAATATAAATATATAATTTATATAATTAATTATATATTATATTATATTTATATACATAATTAATTTATAATTTTCGATCCGTTGCGTCGTACGTTGAAAGCTGGTTCATGTCTCGGTTCCGGATTTTCGAACGTCCTTTCGTATAATTTAATATCTTGTACTTTGCGTTTTGCGGCTTGTACTCTTGTAATTTTGAGATGTTTCTCATCAATAATTGGAAACACTTTGATTGTACTTTGTACTTTTGAGCTTTTTGGTCGTTTGCGTCTTCAATTCATCGCATCTGTCTTTTGTCTTCACCTTTTATTATTTAAACGAATATCACTAGTAAATAGAACAATTGTAACTAAAAGCTTGTCTTTCTTGAGGGATAATGCTATGAAATATATGTTCGTTTTTAGCATTATCAGAGACCCTCCGTGCTCGGGTAACTGAGCTCGAGGACCAGATGTCCCACGTATTGGACATCCTACACCCACCCTCACCGTAGGGCTTTTGTAGTAGATTTCATTATGTAATCTAGTTGTAGTTTTATGTATTACTTATGTATTGTACAAACCTATGCTGATGTATGCAACTTATTATTAATGAATGAAACTTTGCGTTATTTAATTCTTGCACGATGTTCTATTTACGTTACTATATGATTCTGTGGTATTTGTACCTGGTTGTATTACTTAATAAACATGTGATGTGTTGATTCCATGTTGGTTACCATATACTGTATTATTAATATTTGAATACTGGGTTTTGACTTGAGTCAAAATTTTTGTTTAGAACACCATGGCCACGGATGATCCACACCTACCACAGCCTAAATCGAGGATATGATCAATGAACGAGTCACCGCAGCTTTAGCAGAAAGGAACCTCCAAGCTCCACCGCCACCGCCACCACCACCGCCACCGGTTATTCAACCCATTCGTAATGGGTGCACGTACAAAGAGTTCCAAAGCTGCAAACCCCACAACTTTAGTGGAACAGAGGGGCCGGTTGGTCTTACTAGATGGTTCGAGAAATTAGAATCTGTGTTTCGAGTTAGTAACTGCTCAGAAGCGAATAAAACCAAGTTTGCTTCATGCACTCTGTCTGACGGTGCACTAACGTGGTGGAACACGTTGGCTCAAGCAAAAGGTATTGATGAGGTGTTTGCTACACCATGGGAGGAATTCAAAGGGGCCCTGATTGAGGAATATTTCCCTAGGACCGAGATCCAGAAGATGGAGATTGAGTTTATGCAGTTGAAGGTTGTGGGAAATGACCTCGATGGTTACAATCGTAGGTATTTAGAACTAGCCCTGATGTGTCCTACCATGGTTACCCCAGAGTTCAAGCGTATGGAACGATATTTGTGGGGACTTCCTAAGTCCATTAAGGGAAACGTCACGTTGTCCAAGCCACCCAATGTCCCGGAAGCGATGCGCATGGCGCATACTTTAATGAATCAAATTATCAACGATGAACCGGAGAAGGCTAAGTCTAAAGCGGGTTGTAGTGAGAAGCGCAAATGGGATAACAACAGGGGAAGGACCTATGATCAAAACCCGCTGAAACGACATGAGGGTTTCAGAGGAAACAACAACGGTGGAAACCCCAATCCGAACACCAACTCAAACCCTAACTACAATGGAACCTTACCACAATACAAGCGATGCTACAAGCACCATACTGGGTATTGTAACGTTGTTTGTGAAAAGTGCCAATGGACTGGACATATCGGTAAAGACTGCAAGGTCACCACCCTGAATGTGAAGGCGAACACCAATGGACCGAAAAAGTGCTACGAATGCGGACAGACGGGCCACTTCAGAAATGCGTGTCCTAACAAAAGAAAGGACGGCAGACCACCCCGTGGTAGAGCTTTCAACGTTAATGCAAGGGCTGCATGCGAGAATCCCGACTTGGTGACAGGTATATTCACTATCAACAATCTATTAGCTTCTGTCTTATTTGATACTAGTGCCGATAGAAGTTATGTATGTAGACACTTTTGCAATAAGATTAATTGGTCGTTAGTCCCTTTAAAAGAGAGTATGCTTATCGAGGTCGCCAATGGAAAACTTGAGAAGGTTGACCGTATTAGTCGAGGAGCTATTATCAACATAGCTGGTGCAGATTTTGAAATTGATTTGATACCCATCAAATTGGGAAGTTTTGATGTGATCGTCGGTATGGATTGGTTGACCAAGATAAGGGCCGACATTATCTGTAAAGATAAAGCTCTTCGTATACCACAAGGAGATGGTGAGCCACTGATCATTTACGGAGAGAGATGTACCTCGAAGCTGAACCTCATTAGTTGCGTGAAAGCGCAAAAGATCATGAAGAAGGGACGTCTTGCTGTCCTAGTACATGTGAAAACGGTAGAAACCAAGGTGAAGAGTGTGAACGACATTCGAATTGTGAACGAATTCTCCGATGTCTTTCCTGAAGAATTGCCTAGATTACCGCCACCAAGAGCAGTAGAGTTTCAGATTGATTTAGTGCCAGGAGCTGCACCTGTAGCTCGCGCACCTTATCGACTTGCACCTTCTGAGATGCAAGAGTTACAGAGTCAACTACAAGAGCTGTTAGATCGAGGATTTATCCAACCCAGTTTCTCGCCTTGGGGCGCACCTGTTTTATTTGTGAAGAAGAAGGATGGATCCTTCCGTATGTGTATCGACTACCGTGAACTTAACAAATTGACTATCAAGAATCGGTATCCTCTTCCCCGAATTGATGATCTTTTTGACCAACTACAAGGATCGAGTGTTTACTCGAAGATCAATTTGCGATCCGGTTATCACCAGTTGAGGGTAAAGGAAAGTGATGTGATGAAAACTGCATTCAGAACTCGTTATGGTCATTATGAGTTTCTCGTAATGTCATTCGGTTTAACCAACGCACCTGCCATGTTCATGGACCTTATGAACCGTGTTTGCATGTCGTACTTGGATAAGTTTGTGATCGTCTTCATAGATGATATCCTCATCTACTCTAAGAGCGAAGAAGAGCATGAGCAACACCTCCGACTAGTACTTGAACTCTTGAGGTAAGAGCAACTTTACGCCAAATTCTCCAAGTGTGAATTTTGGTTGAAGGAAGTTCAATTTCTGGATCATGTTGTGAGCGACCAGGGTATCAAAGTTGATCCCGCCAAGATTGAAGCTATCAGCAAGTGGGAGACCCCCACTACTCCAACTTACATCCACCAATTTCTAGGTCTCGCCGGTTACTACCGAAGGTTTATTGAAGGTTTCTCTCTGATTGCGCGTCCTTTGACAGCGTTGACTCACAAAGGGAAGAAGTTCATTTGGGAACCTACACACGAATCAGCATTTCAAACCTTGAAGAAGAAGTTGACCACCGCACCTATCTTATCTCTTCCTGAAGGCAGTGACGATTTCGTCATTTATTGTGATGCTTTGAAAAGTGGTTTTGGTTGTGTACTAATGCAACGATCAAAGGTTATCGCTTACGCCTCCCGTCAATTGAAGATTCACGAGCGGAACTACACTACTCATGATCTTGAACTTGGAGCCATTGTCTTTGCGCTCAAATTATAGAGACATTATTTGTATGGAACTAAAAGTACTATCTTCACCGACCACAAGAGTCTCCAGCACATCTTCGATCAGAAGCAACTGAATATGAGACAGCGATGATGGATTGAGACGCTGAACGACTATGATTGTGACCTTCGTTATCACCCTGGCAAGGCCAATGTTGTAGCTGACTCTTTAAGCCAAAAGGGGAGGACGACACCTCTTCGTGTTAGGGCTCTGAACATCACCATCCATTTGAATCTCAACAGTCAGATCCGAGTAGCCCAAGATGAGGCTCTCAAGGAGGAGAATATATCTCACGAACATTTGAACATACTTGTCTCTCGATTCGAGGTTAGGGATACTGGACTCCGATGTTATGCCGGAAGAATTTGGGTACCTTGTTATGGAGATCTAAGGAACCTTATACTTGATGAAGCCCACAAATCGAGATATTTGATTCATCCTGGACTGGGTAAAATGTACCATGACTTTAAAGAAGAGTATTGGTGGCCGAATCTTAAGAAGGATGTTGCAACTTATGTTGGTAAATGTTTGACTTGCTCGAAAGTTAAGGCCGAACATCAGAGACCCTCTGGATTGCTTCAACAACCGAAAATCCCATAATAGAAATGGAAAAGGATAACAATGGATTTCATCACCAAGCTACCAAAGACGGTGGGCGGATACGATACTATTTGGGTTATTGTTGACCGCCTTACTAAATCTGCACATTTCTTGGCTATGAAGGAAACGGATTCAATGGAGAGACTCGCTCAACTATACATCAAAGAGGTTGTATCTCGTCATGGTGTACCTTTATCGATCATCTCAGATCGCGATCCCCGTTTTGCTTCCAGATTTTAGCGTTCTTTGCAAGAAGCCATGGGAACCCGCCTCGACATGAGTAGTGCATATCACCCACAGACCGACGGGCAAAGTGAATGGACGATTTAGATCTTGGAGGACATGTTGCGTGCATGTGTTATTGATTTCGGAAAGGCCTGGGAAAGGCATTTGTCACTCGCCGAATTTTCTTACAACAACAGTTATCACTCGAGTATTAATGCCGCACCTTTTGAAGCATTGTATGGCTGCAAGTGCCGATCTCCTATTTGTTGGGCCGAAGTAGGCGAAAAGCAAATCACCGGACCCGAGGTAGTACACGAAACAACGGAGAAGATTGCTCAGATTCAAGCGAGACTTAAGACTGCCCGTGATCGTCAAAATAGTTATGCCGATCTTAAACGTAAAGACTTTGAATTCAACGTGGGTGACCGTGTAATGTTGAAGGTTGCACCTTGGAAAGGTGTGATTCGTTTTGGAAAACGTGGAAAGTTGAACCCACGATACATTGGTCCTTTCGAAATCTTGGAGCGTGTTGGACCTGTTGCTTACCGTTTGGATCTTCCAGCACAATTGAGCTCAGTTCACCCTACCTTCCACGTGTCAAACTTGAAGAACTGTTTTCATATATGCAATTACCCATCGACTGTTCTCGACGATTCACGAACAACTATTTGTAAATAGATACATATATATATATATATATATATATATATATATATATATATATATATATATATATATATATATATATATATATATATATATATATATATATATATATATATATATATATATATATATTAGTTATTATAAATTAAAATATTATATGAGTTAATTAATTATGTAAATAAAATAATATATGATATTATTATTAAAATAAATCTATATATATATATATATATATATATATATATATATATATATATATATATAAGGTATTATTAATTTATATTTATATGGTTTCGAATTTATTTAGTAAACGATAATAATACTCGTTCGTCAGTCGATCAATATTAAACAAGTTAAACTCAAACTTATATGACTTTTAAAATAAACGGCAATTCGAAAATGAGTTATATAGATTATAAGCTTCTAATATATATATATATATATATATATATATATATATATATATATATATATATATATATATATATATATTTAGGAGATAATTGTTAAATTTGAATATTTTTCATATTCTACCTAGAAACGAGTGCGGACAGAGATTTAATTTAATTTAATATTTAATGATCAATATTATACATTAATGACTAAAATAAATAAAGGAATTTAATTTAAGAATTTGGGATTTTTCTGAATAATTTTATCCGTCACTGATTTACAACGGTGTACGATATACACTGCGTAGGAAAGGTATCGGTAGAATAATCCTAATCAGCTGACTGCTTACCTGTTTGATCTATTTTATGTCATTTTCTCGTGAACTAAATTATGTGTAAAGAATACTGTTTTTGGTTTCATCTCATCGACATTAGCTCCTATTACATATTTATATATACATATTCCTTTGTGTAACGACCCTGGATTTTCTAACATTTAATTAATAATAATTATTATTAATACTTGTGTTTATATGAATGTATGTTATTACATTTACTTGTTACCATAATTGGCTTTTGTATGCCCGAAGCGTCTTTGTGACACACGAAACTTTCACGAATAATATTTTAAATATTATTTACATTCATGATTAATTTTATTAATCATTTTAATTAACTAAGACTACTAGTTAATTACTTGGGTTTTTATTTGGATTATTACTTAATTGGACTTGGGCTCATGATTAGTGGACTTAGATGAAATGTCCCGTTCTTATTGATTAAAAACGTTCCATATTAATTGATTTCGTTGCGAGGTTTTGACCTCTATATGAGACGTTTTTCAAAGACTGCATTCATTTTTAAAACAAACCATAACCTTTATTTCATAGATAAAGGTTTTAAAAAAACTTTACGTAGATTATCAAATAATGATAATCTAAAATATCCTGTTTACACACGACCATTCCATAATGGTTTACAATACAAATATGTTAAAACAAAATAAGTTTCTTGAATGCAGTTTTTACACAATATCATACAAGCATGGACTCCAAATCTCGTTCTTATTTAAGTATGCGACAGCAGAAGCTCTTAATAATCACCTGAGAATAAACATGCTTAAAACGTCAACAAAAATGTTAGTGAGTTATAGGTTTAACCTATATATATCAAATCATAATAATAGACCACAAGATTTCATATTTCAATACACATCCCATACATAGAGATAAAAATCATTCATATGGTGAACACCTGGTAACCGACATTAACAAGATGCATATATAAGAATATCCCCATCATTCCAGGACACCCTTCGGATATGATATAAATTTCGAAGTACTAAAGCATCCGGTACTTTGGATGGGGTTTGTTAGGCCCAATAGATCTATCTTTAGGATTCACGTCAATTAGGGTGTATGTTCCCTAATTCTTAGATTACCAGACTTAATAAAAAGGGGCATATTCGATTTCGATAATTCAACCATAGAATGTAGTTTCACGTACTTGTGTCTATTTTGTAAATCATTTATAAAACCTGCATGTATTCTCATCCCAAAAATATTAGATTTTAAAAGTGGGACTATAACTCACTTTCATAGATTTTTACTTCATCGGGAAGTAAGACTTGGCCACTGGTTGATTCACGAACCTATAACAATATATACATATATATCAAAGTATGTTAAAAATATATTTACAACACTTTTAATATATTTTGATGTTTTAAGTTTATTAAGTCAGCTGTCCTCGTTAGTAACCTACAACTAGTTGTCCACATTTAGATGTACAGAAATAAATCGATAAATATTATCTTGAATCAATCCACGACCCAGTGTATACGTATCTCAGTATTGATCACAACTCAAACTATATATATTTTGGAATCAACCTCAACCCTGTATAGCTAACTCCAACATTCACATATAGAGTGTCTATGGTTGTTCCGAAATATATATAGATGTGTCGACATGATAGGTCGAAACATTGTATACGTGTCTATGGTATCTCAAGATTACATAATATACAATACAAGTTGATTAAGTTATGGTTGGAATAGATTTGCTACCAATTTTCACGTAGCTAAAATGAGAAAAATTATCCAATCTTGTTTTACCCATAACTTCTTCATTTTAAATCCGTTTTGAGTGAATCAAATTGCTATGGTTTCATATTGAACTCTATTTTATTAATCTAAACAGAAAAAGTATAGGTTTATAGTCGGAAAAATAAGTTACAAGTCGTTTTTGTAAAGGTAGTCATTTCAGTCGAAAGAACGACGTCTAGATGACCATTTTAGAAAACATACTTCCACTTTGAGTTTAACCATAATTTTTGGATATAGTTTCATGTTCATAATAAAAATCATTTTCTAAGAATAACAACTTTTAAATAAAAGTTTATCATAGTTTTTAATTAACTAACCCAAAACAGCCCGCGGTGTTACTACGACGGCGTAAATCCGGTTTTACGGTGTTTTTCGTGTTTCCAGGTTTTAAATCATTAAGTTAGCATATCATATAGATATAGAACATGTGTTTAGTTGATTTTAAAATTCAAGTTAGAAGGATTAACTTTTTTTTGCGAACAAGTTTAGAATTAACTAAACTATGTTCTAGTGATTACAAGTTTAAACCTTCGAATAAGATAGCTTTATATGTATGAATCGAATGATGTTATGAACATCATTACTACCTTAAGTTCCTTGGATAAACCTATTGGAAAAGAGAAAAATGGATCTAGCTTCAACGGATCCTTGGATGGCTCGAAGTTCTTGAAGCAGAATCATGACACGAAAACAAGTTCAAGTAAGATCATCACTTGAAATAAGATTGTTATAGTTATAGAAATTGAACCAAAGTTTGAATATGATTATTACCTTGTATTAGAATGATAACCTACTGTAAGAAAAAAAGATTTCTTGAGGTTGAATGATCACCTTACAAGATTGGAAGTGAGCTAGCAAACTTGAAAGTATTCTTGATTTTATGTAACTAGAACTTGTAAAATATATGAAGAACACTTAGAACTTGAAGATATAACTTGAGAGAGATCAATTAGATGAAGAAAATTGAAGACTGAAAGTGTTTGTAGGTGTTTTTGGTCGTTGGTGTATGGATTAGATATAAAGGATATGTAATTTTGTTTTCATGTAAATAAGTCATGAATGATTACTCATATTTTTGTAATTTTATGAGATATTTCATGCTAGTTGCCAAATGATGGTTCCCACATATGTTAGGTGACTTACATGGGCTGCTAAGAGCTGATCATTGGAATGTATATACCAATAGTACGTACATCTAAAAGCTGTGTATTGTACGAGTACGAATACGGGTGCATACGAGTAGAATTGTTGATGAAACTGAACGAGGAAGTCTTTCAAAAGTGTATGAATACATATTAAAACACTACATGTATATACATTTTAACTGAGTCGTTAAGTCATCGTTAGTCGTTACATGTAAATGTTGTTTTGAAACCTTTAGGTTAACGATCTTGTTGAATGTTGTTAACCCATTGTTTATTATAACAAATGAGATGTTAAATTGTTATATTATCATGATATTATGATATATAATATATCTCATTATGATGTATATACAGTTAAATGTCGTTACAACGATAATCGTTACATATATGTCTCGTTTCGAAATCATTAAGTTAGTAGTCTTATTTTTACATATGTATTTCATTGTTAATACACTTAATAATATATTTACTTATCATTTAACATAATTAACCAAGTGTATCAATATCTTAATATGATTCATATGTACCTAGTAAGACGTTGTTATAACGATAATCGTTATATATATCGTTTTTGAGTTTCTTAAATTAATAGTCTCATTTTTATGTATATAACTCATTGTTAAAATACCTAATGAGATACATACTTATAATAAAAACATGTTAACTATATATATAACCATATATATGTCATCGTATAGTTTTTACAAGTTTTAACGTTCGTGAATCACCGGTCAACTTGGGTGGTCAATTGTCTATATGAAACATATTTCAATTAATCAAGTCTTAACAAGTTTGATTGCTTAACATGTTGGAAACATTTAATCATGTAAATATCAATCTCAATTAATATATATAAACATGGAAAAGTTCAGGTCACTACAGTACCTACCCGTTAAATAAATTTCGTCCCGAAATTTTAAGCTGTTGAAGGTGTTGACGAATCTTCTGGAAATAGATGCGGGTATTTCTTCTTCATCTGATCTTCACACTCCCAGGTAAACTTGGGTCCTCTACGAGCATTCCATCGAACCTTAACAATTGGTATCTTGTTTTGCTTAAGTCTTTTAACCTCACGATCCATTATTTCGACGGGTTCTTCGATGAATTGAAGTTTTTCGTTGATTTGGATTTCATCTAACGGAATAGTGAGATCTTCTTTAGCAAAACATTTCTTCAAATTCGAGACGTGGAAAGTGTTATGTACAGCCGCGAGTTGTTGAGGTAACTCAAGTCGGTAAGCTACTGGTCTGACACGATCAATAATCTTGAATGGTCCAATATACCTTGGATTTAATTTCCCTCATTTACCAAATCGAACAACGCCTTTCCAAGATGCAACTTTAAGCATGACCATCTCTCCAATTTCAAATTCTATATCTTTTCTTTTAATGTCAGCGTAGCTCTTTTGTCGACTTTGGGCGGTTTTCAACCGTTGTTGAATTTGGATGATCTTCTCGGTAGTTTCTTGTATAATCTCCGGACCCGTAATCTGTGTATCCCCCACTTCACTCCAACAAATCGGAGACCTGCACTTTCTACCATAAAGTGCTTCAAACGGCGCCATCTCAATGCTTGAATGGTAGCTGTTGTTGTAGGAAAATTCTGCTAACGGTAGATGTCGATCCCAACTGTTTCCGAAATCAATAACACATGCTCGTAGCATGTCTTCAAGCGTTTGTATCGTCCTTTCGCACTGCCCATCAGTTTGTGGATGATAGGCAGTACTAATGTCTAGACGAGTTCCTAATGCTTGCTGTAATGTCTGCCAGAATCTTGAAATAAATCTGCCATCCCTATCAGAGATAATAGAGATTGGTATTCCATGTCTGGAGATGACTTCCTTCAAATACAGTCGTGCTAACTTCTCCATCTTGTCATCTTCTCTTATTGGCAGGAAGTGTGCTGATTTGGTGAGACGATCAACTATTACCCAAATAGTATCAAAACCACTTGCAGTCCTTGGAAATTTAGTGATAAAATCCATGGTAATGTTTTCCCATTTCCATTCTGGGATTTCGGGTTGTTGAAGTAGACCTGATAGTTTCTGATGCTCAGCTTTGACCTTAGAACACGTCAAACATTATCCTACGTATTTAGCAACATCGGCTTTCATACCCAGCCACCAAAAATGTTTCTTGAGATCCTTGTACATCTTCCCCGTTCCAGGATGTATTGAGTATCTGGTTTTATGAGCTTCTCTAAGTACCATTTCTCTCATATCTCCAAATTTTGGTACCCAATTCCTTTCAGCCCTATACCGGGTTCCGTCTTCCCGAATATTAAGATGCTTCTCCGATCCTTTGGGTATTTCATCCTTTAAATTTCCCTCTTTTAAAACTCCTTGTTGCGCCTCCTTTATTTGAGTAGTAAGGTTATTATGAATCATTATATTCATAGATTTTACTCGAATGGGTTCTCTGTCCTTCCTGCTCAAGGCATCGGCTACCACATTTGCCTTCCCCGCGTGGTAACGAATCACAAAGTCGTAATCATTCAGCAATTCAATCCACCTACGCCGCCTCATATTCAGTTGTTTCTGATTAAATATGTGTTGAAGACTTTTGTGGTCGGTATATATAATACTTTTGACCCCATATAAGTAGTGCCTCCAAGTCTTTAATGCAAAAACAACCGCGCCTAATTCCAAATCATGTGTTGTATAATTTTGCTCGTGAATCTTCAATTGTCTAGAGGCATAAGCAATCACCTTCGTTCGTTGCATTAATACACAACCGAGACCTTGCTTTGATGCGTCACAATAAATCACAAAATCATCATTCCCTTCAGGCAATGACAATATAGGTGCCGTAGTTAGCTTTTTCTTCAATAACTGAAACGCTTTCTCTTGTTCATCCTTCCATTCAAATTTCTTCCCTTTATGCGTTAATGCAGTCAAGGGTTTTGCTATTCTGGAAAAGTCTTGGATGAACCTTCTGTAGTAACCAGCTAGTCCTAAAAACTGGCGTATGTGTTTCGGAGTTTTCGGGGTTTCCCACTTTTCAACAGTTTCTATCTTTGCCGGATCCACCTTAATACCTTCTTTGTTCACTATGTGACCGAGGAATTGAACTTCTTCCAACCAAAATGCACACTTTGAAAACTTAGCGTACAATTCTTCCTTCCTCAATACTTCTAACACCTTTCTCAAATGTTCACCGTGTTCTTGGTCATTCGTTGAGTAAATAAGTATGTCATCAATGAAAACAATGACAAACTTGTCAAGGTATGGTCCACACACTCGGTTCATAAGGTCCATGAACACAGCTGGTGCATTAGTTAAACCAAACGGCATGACCATAAACTCGTAATGACCGTAACGTGTTCTGAAAGCAGTCTTTGGAATATCATCTTCTTTCACCCGCATTTAATGATACCCGGAACGTAAGTCAATCTTTGAATAAACAGACGAGCCTTGTAGTTGATCAAATAAGTCGTCGATTCTCGGTAGTGGGTAGCGGTTCTTGATGGTAAGTTTGTTCAACTCTTGGTAGTCGATACACAACCTGAATGTACCATCTTTCTTCTTGACAAACAAAACAGGAGCTCCCCACAGTGATGTGCTTGGTCGAATGAAACCACGCTCTAAAAGTTCTTGTAATTGGCTTTGCAGTTCTTTCATCTCGCTGGGTGCGAGTCTGTAAGGAGCACGAGCTATTGGTGCAGCTCCTGGTACAAGATCTATTTGAAATTCAACGGATCGATGTGGGGGTAATCCCGGTAATTCTTTCGGAAATACATCGGGAAATTCTTTTGCAATGGGAACATCATTGATGCTCTTTTCTTCAGTTTGTACTTTCTCGACGTGTGCTAGAACAGCATAGCAACCTTTTCTTATTAGTTTTTGTGCCTTCAAATTACTAATAAGATGTAGCTTCGTGTTGCCCTTTTCTCCGTACACCATTAAGGGTTTTCCTTTTTCTCGTATAATGCGAATTGCATTTTTGTAACAGACGATCTCTGCTTTCACTTCTTTCAACCAGTCCATACCGATTATCACATCAAAACTCCCTAACTCTACTGGTATCAAATCAATCTTAAATGTTTCACTAACCAGTTTAATTTCTCGATTCCGACATATATTATCTGCTGAAATTAATTTACCATTTGCTAATTAAAGTAAAAATTTACTATCCAAAGGCGTCAATGGACAACTTAATTTAACACAAAATTCTCTACTCATATAGCTTCTATCCGCACCCGAATCAAATAAAACGTAAGCAGATTTATTGTCAATAAGAAATGTACCCGTAACAAGCTCCGGGTCTTCCTGTGCCTCTGCCGCATTAATATTGAAAACTCTTCCGCGGCCTTGTCCATTCGTGTTCTCCTGGTTCGGGAAATTTCTAATAATGTGGCCCGGTTTTCCACATTTATAACAAACTACATTGGCATAACTTGCTCCGACACTACTTGCTCCGCCATTACTCGTTCCGACACCATTTGTTCCTTTCGTTCTATTAACCCCTGGTCCGTAGACCTCACACTTCGCCGCGCTATGACCATTTCTTTTACACTTATTGCAAAATTTGGTGCAGAACCCCGAGTGATACTTTTCACACCTTTGGGATAGCTGCTTCTGATTGTTGTTGTTGTTGCGGTTATTATTGTTGTTGAGATGATTGTTGTAGTTGTTGTTGCTGTTGTTGTTGTTGTTGCGCCGTTTGTTGTAGTGGCGATTGATGTTGCGATTGTTGGGATAATTGTTGCGATTATTGTTGTAATTGCTGTTGTTGTTGTATTGGTGATTCTTATCACCGTTTTCCTCCCACTTTCTTTTGACTTGCTTCACATTGGCCTCTTCAGCAGTCTGTTCTTTAATTCTTTCTTCAATCTGGTTCACTAGTTAGTGAGCCATTCTACATGCCTGTTTTATAGAGGCGGGCTCGTGTGAACTTATATCTTCTTGGATTCTTTCCGGTAATCCTTTCACAAATGCGTCGATCTTCTCTTCCTCATCTTCGAATGCTCCCGGACACAATAGGCACAATTCTGTGAATCGTCTTTCGTACGTGGTAATATCAAATCCTTGGGTTCGTAACCCTCTAAGTTCCGTCTTGAGCTTATTGACCTCGGTTCTGGGACGGTACTTCTCGTTCATCAAGTGCTTGAATGCTGACCACGGTAGTGCGTACGCATCGTCTTGTCCCACTTGCTCTAGATAGGTATTCCACCATGTTAATGCAGAACCTGTGAAGGTATGCGTAGCGTACTTCACTTTGTCCTCTTCAGTACACTTACTTATGGCAAACACCGATTCGACCTTCTCGGTCCACCGTTTCAATCCGATCGGTCCTTCGGTTCCATCGAATTCCAAAGGTTTGCAGGCAGTGAATTCTTTGTAGGTGCATCCTACACGATTTCCTGTACTGCTAGATCCAAGGTTATTGTTGTTATGTAGCGCAGCCTGTACTGCGGCTATGTTTGAAGCTAGAAAAGTACGGAATTCCTCTTCATTCATATTCACGGTGTGTCGAGTAATCGGTGCCATTTCCTTCAAAATAGTCAAATGGAACAAGTTAATCATACAGAATATTAAGAGTAGTTAATATTATTTCGTAGCATAATATGAACTCATTTATAAAAGCTTTTTCTTCATATTAGCGTTTTATAAGTTTAAATTCGGGTAGTACCTACCCGTTAAGTTCATACTTAGTAGCTAATATACAATTCAACTACTACAATTCTATATGAAAAACTGATTATAATAATATTTCGCATTCAAACTTTTATACAATATTTTACAAACTTACAATACCGCTTATTTTACATAAAGCATGAAATATAGCACACAATAACTTTGATACAAGATAGTTGTGAAGATAATTCTAGCTAGTACACAAGTCGTTCAGCAAAGGCAATAAAAACACGTAATTCATACGTCCAGAAACAAGTCATGCATTCTGGTTTTACTAGGACTACTTCCCATCCTTGGTCTTGTGGAACATAACCGTTATGGCCATTGATAAGACAGCGTGTTGTAACGTCGTCAAAGGGACGAGGGTTACGTAATGTCCAACAGTCCCGTAATAATCTAAAAACCTCATTTCTTACCCCAATTACCGACTCCGTCACTTGTGGAAACGTTTTGTTTAATAGTTGTAGCCCGATGTTCTTGTTCTCACTTTGGTGAGAAGCGAACATTACTAATCCGTAAGCATAACATGCTTCTTTATGTTGCATGTTAGCCGCTTTTTCTAAATCACGAAGTCCAATATTCGGATATATTGAGTCAAAATAATTTCTTAACCCGTTGTGTAAAATAGCATTTGGGTTCCCCGCAATATATGCGTCAAAGTAAACACATCGTAACTTATGGGTTTCCCAATGTGATATCCCCCATCTTTCAAACGAAAGTCTCTTATAAACCAAGATATTCTTGGAACGTTCTTCGAATGTCTTACAAACTGATCTCGCCTTAAATAGTTGTGCCGAGGAATTCTGGCCGACTCTAGACAAGATTTCATCAATCATGTCTCCGGGTAGGTCTCTTAAAATATTGGGTTGTCTATTCATTTTGTGTTTTTAAACTGTAAAATAGACAAGAGTTAGATTCATAAAAAAAAATACTTATTAATACAAGCAATTTTTACATATATCATAAAGCATAAGAACACTATATTACATATAATACACCACACGAATACAACTATCTTATTCCGACTCGCTCGTTTTTTCTTCTTCGGTTTTGGTTTGTTTTGCCAAGTTTCTAGGGATATATGATGTTCCCCTAATACTGAAGGTATTTCGTATGCCCGAGAGACATATTAAATTAACGTGGCTAATGTGTTGTGATCCAAGTCGGGTCATACCCAATGACAAGCTTACCGACACCTTATATGTATTTAAACTTAACGAATGGATCGTTAAATAAGTACGCGACACTTGGATTTTAGAAAATGGGTTTTCTAAAATATAATCACTTAAGATAAATTATTTGGATAATTTACATTTAATTATTTATAAGGTTAAATAATTATAGTGTGTGTTAAATTTTATAAAAGGGTTTATAAAAACTTGCAAGTATTACTAATAATTACATAGTTTTATTACATGTTTATAAAAAAAAACAAGTGTGATTATAGTAATACATGGGGGTGGCGGTTTTGAGGAGCCCCATGACCACCTCACATGCTATTTTTCCTTTGGTACTTGTGTGGTCTCAAACCCCATGCTCATGCCTTACATGTATTCCAATACTTTGACTCAAGGGAACATGCAATTAAAACACACAATAGCAACAAAATTCTGCTCTCCCCTCTTGAGCTGCTGCCGAAATAATACAAGGGAGTAGAGAGGTTTTTGGCTTGCAAATTAAGTTCATTAAGTGTCCAAAATCCTAACCACATAAAGGAAGGTGTTGGTGATTGATAGCTTGGGGTATTACTTGCTTGAGGCTTCAAGTTAGAGGCTTTATTTCCATCATCTTTATCATCAACATTGCTGTCCAAATCAGCTCCTAATTCATCTTAGAGGAGGTATAATTTTCTTCCTTCTTTGTTACATGTAAGCATATTTTCATAACTTGATAACTATATGGAATTCATCTAAATTGGTTTAACATACAAACTTGTTTTCTTAATAATTATGCTTCCGCTTGTTATAACTCTAAATGAATTGGTTTCATGTTTATGTTAACATTAAGAACTTGTTGTTATGTTGAATTCCATCAATGGTATCTAGAGCCGAAGTCTATGAAATATGCTTCTTGAATATGGTCTTTGAAACCCACCAACTTTGCATTTTATTAACATGCATGAAAGTAGAATGCAAAATTGATGGATTTTGGGTAGTTTTGTTGGAAGGCCGAATTTAAGAAGGTCCAAATGGGTTTTTGGAACTTACCTTTTGGTCATATTTTATTCATATGTTGTTGTTCACAATCATAGCCAAGACCTTGTGGTTGAATGGATGTTTGTTTGGTTGATTTGTTAATTTTTCCATGTGGTTGTTATATTCATTCATTTGGTTTGTAAAGTTAATTATTTATTTGGTATGTAATATTAATTTTGGTTATGTAATTTATTTTTACATTTGGTATGTAAAGTAGAATAAGTTGTAATTTCATTTTCTAGATAAAAATGTATTAGGATACATATTTTGTAAAATGATGAAGATGATGAAGACTTGAAGAACACAAGAAGAATCTACTTGGATGCAAGATTAAGTGGGAGTGGTAAATCTCCTATTTTGTGTTATGACCCATTACCCGGTGGCATTTTGTTTTCGGCTAAACAAAATGCTTACCAAAAGGCTTGATTGTGAACAAAAATTGTTTTGCATGCATGTTGTGTTGTTTGATTATGGTTTGTATGTTTGGTTACTACAAGTTATCACACAAGTTTACAACTAGCACAACTACATTTAATTGGTTAAATTAAAAATAGTTAACAACATGCAAAATGGAAAATTTAATTGGTTAAATTATTAACAAACATGAAATTTATCAAACCACAATTTAATCGGTTAAATTGAAATGGCTAAAAGGACATTAATAAGTGGTTATTTAGAACATGACAAGGATCATAATATATAAAATGGTTTATATCATGTAATTGGTTTAATTACAAGACATGAAAATAGTTTTTCATAAGTACCATGCACTAAATGCATGTTGGTGTATGGTATAAAAGTTTTCTCAAACTAGAATTAACGAAAACTCAAAATCCCTTTCACTAACAAGGTAAACAAGTTAAACGCCATCCTATTGTGTGACACTTAAAAGTATTAGGGAACTCATGATGGGATAAAGGTCACCTAACCATTATGAGCAAACTAATATGATTAAGGTAAATTTCGCATGCTTGTGGGATAAAGGTCACCTAACCACATGTATGTTAAATTTACAAGTCTATACAAGTAGGACGACTTGATTTGGGACTCATGAACTTAGGGTCACCAAAGCATGAGGAACAAATAGGCGTTGATGGGATAAATATGCCATGCAAAAGGATTGCATGATCCCATACTCTAGAAGTTGCAAATGGATTGCAATTGTCATTTAATGACTACCTAGCTAAATCAAATTGCGGGATAAAGGTCACCTAACCGAAACTTGGTTTGCCGTTGGATTCTAGAATTTAATAATTCAATTTGTTTTAAAGGGTATTGAATGTTAAATTAAAATCGATAATTAAACAAACTTTGTTAATTTTGTAGATGGCCGCCAATAACAACAACATTCCAAACACACCACTTAACCTAAACCACCTATCATTAAGGTCTCTCTTAGAGAAAGACAAACTCAACCATACAAACTTTATGGATTGGTTCCGCAATCTTCGGATTGTCCTCAAACAAGAGGATAAAATGTATGTGCTTGAGGACCCCATTCCCGATCAACCGGATGAGAGTGATGTGGAGGCAATGGCCTCTTACGATAAGTATTGCCACGACTCCCTTCAAGTCTCATGCTTAATGCTTGGGACTATGATACCCGAACTCCAAAAGGATTTCGAGCATCATAGCGCATACGACATGATAACACAATTGAAGGAGATGTTTCTCCAACAAGCACGTGTTGAGCGTTTCGAAACGGTTCGGGCGCTTCATGCTTGTCGTATGGACGATACCCAATCGGTTTCATCTTATGTACTTAAGATGAAGAGCCTTATCGATCGTGCTAACCGTCTTAACCTTAACATATCAAATGAGTTAGCCACCGATCTTATCCTTAACTCCCTATCAAAGAGGTTTGATCAATTTGTAATAAATTACAACATGAATGGGATGGATAAGAGCATAGGTGAGCTTCATGGTATGCTTAGGACGGCGGAAACTAGCATGGGTAAAAGGACTTTACCCGTGTTAGCAATCGATCAAGGTGGGTCTAAAGGTAACACCTCTAAGCCAAAGGTGGCTAAGAGAAAAGGACCCGCCCATCAAGGCAAAGGGAAGGGGAAGATGGTTACCTCAACCAAAAACAAGGCTAAGAAGCAAAAGGTAGCCGAGAAGGCAAACCCCAAGGAAGACCCATGTTTCGGTTGCGGTGAGATGGGTCATTGGAAACGAAACTGTCCGGTCTATCTTAAGGAGTTGAAGGACAAGAGGGATGCAGGGCAAACCTCAGGTAATATATATATGGTATATATGGAGCTTAGTATTACTTCTTCTAATACATGGGTATTAGACACGGGATGTGGAACTCATATTTGCAATTCTTTGCAGGGGTTCAAAAGAAGTAACAAGCAAACGGGAACATCAAGTCTCTTCATGGGGAATGGAGCTAAAGTGCAAGTGAAAGCTCAAGGAGACTTTGTGTTAAAACTTCCAAGTGGCTTGGAACTTATTTTGAATGATGTTTTGTATGCACCCGACTTATATCGAAACATTATTTCTGTTTCCCGTTTGAAACAATGTGGTTTTAATCCTAATTTTGTTAATGATGATATCCACTTTTATTTAGATGATGTATTCTATTTCAAGGCTTCACCTTCAAATGGAATTTATGAATTGGTTCATGATGACGCATCATCGAGCTCTATATACCATACAAGCACCAAGAAACTCAAAAGGGATTTGAGTGATTCCTACTTATGGCATTGTCGCCTTGGTCACATAAACAAGAACCGAATGCATACACTTCAAAAGAATGGACTTTTGAAATCAAATGAAATGGATTCATTTGATGTATGCGAATCTTGTTTACAAGGCAAGATGACTAAAGCACCTTTCAAAGGGACTTATGAAAGGGCTAAAGATTTATTGGGATTAATACATTCGGATGTATGTGGACCCTTTAAACCCATAACTAGGAATGGTGAAAGATACTTTGTTACTTTCATTGATGACTTTAGTCGTTTCGGATATGTCTACTTATTAAGACACAAGGACGAAACGTTTGAAGCATTCAAAGAATATCAAAACGAAGTACAAAATCAACTCAATAGGACAATTAAGGTACTACGTACCGATAGAGGAGGTGAATACCTAAGCGATGCCTTCCAAGATCATCTTAGGAGTTGTGGGATTATCTCACAACTTACTCCACCCGGAACACCCCAACTTAATGGAGTTTCCGAAAGGAGGAACCGAAACCTAATGGATATGGTTCGATCTATGATGGCAAGAAGCTCGTTGCCTCTATCATTTTGGGGTTATTGTCTAAGCTCCGCGGCTCGTATTTTAAATATGGCCCCAACCAAGAAAGTGGAACGAACTCCTCACGAGATGTGGTTTGGTAAACCTCCATCTCTATCATACTTAAAAGTATGGGGATGTGAAGCTTATCCTAAGCGTTACGTCCCTAATAAGTTGAATGCTCGATCCACGAAGTGTATCTTCATAGGATATCCCAAGGATGATATGGGATACTATTTCTATGATCCATCCGAGCAGAATGTATTTATTGCTCGGAAGGCGGAATTCCTTGAAACTAAGTTCCTAATGGAAGGAAATAGTGAAAGGAAGATAGATCTTGAAGAGGTTCAAGATCAAGTAGATGATACACAATTGGTTGACACTAGCACTCAACATGAAAATGTTGATAGTGATCAAATGGATGATCAAAATACACAAGACATTCGTAGATCTGGTAGGATTAGCAATCCTCCTGAGAGATATGGGTTTCTCATAGATGGTTGCTATACGGTTGATTTGGATGAACCAACAAACTACCAAGATGCTTTATCAAGGATTGATAAAGATAAATGGCAGGAAACCATGAACGCCGAGATGCAATCCATGTATGAAAACCAAGTGTGGGAACTTGTTGAGCAACCTCCTAGCTCTAAGCTAGTTGATTGCAAATGGCTTTTCAAAATGAAAACCGACATACATGGAAACTTGGATACATATAAAGCTAGACTTGTTGCAAAAGGTTTCACTCAAACTCAAGGGGTTGATTATGATGAAACTTTCTCGCCTGTGGCAATGCTAAAGTCTATTAGGATATTATTTGCCATTGCTGCTCACTACGACTATGAAATATGGCAAATGGATGTCAAAACCGCTTTCCTAAATGGATATCTTATGGAAGATGTCTATATGGTCCAGCCTGAAGGTTTTGTTGATCCAAAATATCCTAAAAGTGTATGCAAGTTAAAGAAGTCAATCTACGGATTGAAACAAGCATCTAGAATGTGGAATCATCGTTTTAATGAGGAAGCCGAGAAATTTGGCTTCATTAAAAATGGTGATGAAGCTTGTGTATATAAGAAAGCTAGTGGGAGCACTATCATATTCCTTGTACTATATGTGGATGATATATTATTATTTGGGAATGATATTACCACAATGCAAGGGGTCAAAACTTGGCTAAAGAGTTGCTTCTCCATTAAGGATCTTGGAGATGCACAATACATATTGGGGATAGGGATCTATAGAAATAGATCCAAGAGATTGATAGGTTTAAGTCAAAGTACATACATTGATAAAATCTTGAAAAGGTTCAAGATGGAAAACTCTAAGAGAGGTTTGGTACCTATTCTAAAGGGAACCGTTCTCAGTTCATCTCAGTGTCCTGCCACGAAAGATGAACAAGAGAGAATGAAGAAAGTCCCATACGCATCTGCTATTGGGTCTATCATGTATGCAATGATATGTACTAGACCGGATGTGTCATGCGCTCTTAGCTTGACAAGTAGATACCAGAATAACCCAGGAAATAGTCATTGGATTGCTGTTAAAAGCATATTAAAATACCTTAGAAGGACTAAGGATATGTTTCTAATATATGGGTCTGGTGAGGAGGAACTCGCTGTAAAAGGTTACGTGGACGCGAGTTTCCAAACTGATCGAGATGACTCTCGATCACAATCCGGTTATGTCTTCATGTTAAATGGTGGTGCGGTCTCTTGGAAGAGTTCGAAACAGGAGGTTGTTGCGTTATCCACTACAGAGTCGGAGTACATTGCCGCCTCATTGGCAGCACAGGAAGCTGCATGGATGAAGAAATTCATCGACGACTTAGGAGTGGTCCCTTCCATTCAGGACCCTCTTGAGATCTTTTGTGACAACGAGGGTGCGATTGCTCAAATCAAGGAACCTCGTGCCCATCAAAAGACTCGTCACATTGAGCGGAGATTCAACTACATAAGGGATGAAGTTGAAAAAGGAAAGATATGTATTCGCAAAGTTCATACAGATCATAATGTTGCGGATCCACTCACGAAGCTTTTACATGGGCCAAAACATGAGGGACATGTTTGTGCATTAGGGCTTCGATATTCTAGTGATTGGATATGATCTATTTTATGTATTGTACCGGAACGAAATTATTCAAACTCATTAATATAACTATGGTGTTAATTTATTTGAGTTATGTTCCTATTTTGCATATTTCATCCATGAATAAGCAATTATTCTAAATTTCCGTAGTCGATCATATTTGTGGGAACAAATGTGAGGTTTAGACTATTATGAACTCGGATTGGTATACATTCATAGGTTGAATGTAGGGCAAGGTTGCAACCAAAGTTCATAGATATTTGTGGGAAACAAATATTGGAAGACCCGCTCTCAAGAATTACTGTATAGAGCCTTTGTGGTTGATCACATGTAATTTTGAGTAAAGGCGAATATCATTGTATCCTCTGACCTGAGATACATATTGGGTTCGGATATTCACCAAGTACTGTGCCTTGATTCTTTCCTTCGCTATTCTGAAACATGGTAGTACATAAGGAAGAACTCAGGTATATTACAAAGTGTATATCTAGGACGTATGTAGTCAAGATGGAATTTGTCCCTCTTATTCGTTGAGAGTCAGATGTCTAAGGCCTGAAAAGTTAAATCTATAAGAGAGTGATCACTCTGTATCTCTTGGATTTGACATGACATCTAGGATGAAAGGATATAATGAAAGATTCACCTAATCATATTCGAGATGGGAACTCGAAAGGGATGATGTTATTGAATGGCACAAAGTCATAACATATTAGGGGTGATGGACGGTGTGTTAGGCTGTATCCATCACTTGCATTAATTTCTTATGTTTCTCGTGCAAGTGGGAGATTGAAGGTATTTCGTATGCCCGAGAGACATATTAAATTAACGTGGCTAATGTGTTGTGATCCAAGTCGGGTCATACCCAATGACAAGCTTACCGACACCTTATATGTATTTAAACTTAACGAATGGATCGTTAAATAAGTACGCGACACTTGGATTTTAGAAAATGGGTTTTCTAAAATATAATCACTTAAGATAAATTATTTGGATAATTTACATTTAATTATTTATAAGGTTAAATAATTATAGTGTGTGTTAAATTTTATAAAAGGGTTTATAAAAACTTGCAAGTATTACTAATAATTACATAGTTTTATTACATGTTTATAAAAAAAAACAAGTGTGATTATAGTAATACATGGGGGTGGCGGTTTTGAGGAGCCCCATGACCACCTCACATGCTATTTTTCCTTTGGTACTTGTGTGGTCTCAAACCCCATGCTCATTCCTTACATGTATTCCAATACTTTGACTCAAGGGAACATGCAATTAAAACACACAATAGCAACAAAATTCTGCTCTCCCCTCTTGAGCTGCTGCCGAAATAATACAAGGGAGTAGAGAGGTTTTTGGCTTGCAAATTAAGTTCATTAAGTGTCCAAAATCCTAACCACATAAAGGAAGGTGTTGGTGATTGATAGCTTGGGGTATTACTTGCTTGAGGCTTCAAGTTAGAGGCTTTATTTCCATCATCTTTATCATCAACATTGCTGTCCAAATCAGCTCCTAATTCATCTTAGAGGAGGTATAATTTTCTTCCTTCTTTGTTACATGTAAGCATATTTTCATAACTTGATAACTATATGGAATTCATCTAAATTGGTTTAACATACAAACTTGTTTTCTTAATAATTATGCTTCCGCTTGTTATAACTCTAAATGAATTGGTTTCATGTTTATGTTAACATTAAGAACTTGTTGTTATGTTGAATTCCATCAAATACTAACTGTCATTTTCCACAACGGTTTAGAAAAACCTGGTGGTTTAGAGGTTCCCGGGTCATTGTTACAACTTAAGGACTTCGGGGGTTGACGATACATATAAAGTTCATCGGGGTTGGAATTAGATTTCTCTATTTTTATGCCCTTTCCCTTATTATTTTCTTTTGCCTTTTTAAATTCAGTTGGGGTAATTTCTATAACAACATCGGAATTCTCGTCGGAATCCGATTCATCGGAGAATTGGTAATCCTCCCAATATTTTGCTTCCTTGGCGGAAACACCATTGACCATAATTAACCTTGGTCGGTTGGTTGAGGATTTTCTTTTACTTAACCGTTTTATTATTTCCCCCACCGGTTCTACTTCTTCATCCGGTTCCGATTCTTCTTCCGGTTCCGATTCTTCTTCATGTTCCGACTCTTCTTCCGGTTCCTCTTCGGGAACTTGTGAATCAGTCCACGAATCATTCCAATTTACATTTGACTCTTCATTATTATTAGGTGAGTCAATGGGACTTGTTCTAGAGGTAGACATCTATCACATAATATCAAACGCGTTAAGAGATTAATATATCACATAATATTCACATGTTAAAAATATATAGTTTCCAACAAAATTTGTTAAGCAATCATTTTTCAAGTAAACACGGTCGAAGTCCAGACTCACTAATGCATCCTAACAAACTCGATAAGACACACTAATGCAAAATTCTGGTTCTCTAAGACCAACGCTCGGATACCAACTGAAATGTCCCGTTCTTATTGATTAAAAACGTTCCATATTAATTGATTTCGTTGCGAGGTTTTGACCTCTATATGAGACGTTTTTCAAAGACTGCATTCATTTTTAAAACAAACCATAACCTTTATTTCATAGATAAAGGTTTTAAAAAAACTTTACGTAGATTATCAAATAATGATAATCTAAAATATCCTGTTTACACACGACCATTACATAATGGTTTACAATACAAATATGTTACAACAAAATAAGTTTCTTGAATGCAGTTTTTACACAATATCATACAAGCATGGACTCCAAATCTCGTCCTTATTTAAGTATGCGATAGCGGAAGCTCTTAATAATCACCTGAGAATAAACATGCTTAAAACGTCAACAAAAATGTTGGTGAGTTATAGGTTTAACCTATATATATCAAATAATAATAATAGACCACAAGATTTCATATTTCAATACACATCCCATACATAGAGATAAAAATCATTCATATGGTGAACACCTGGTAACCGACATTAACAAGATGCATATATAAGAATATCCCCATCATTCCGGGACACCCTTCGGATATGATATAAATTTCGAAGTACTAAAGCATCCGGTACTTTGGATGGGGTTTGTTAGGCCCAATAGATCTATCTTTAGGATTCGCGTCAATTAGGGTGTCTGTTCCCTAATTCTTAGATTACCAGACTTAATAAAAAGGGGCATATTCGATTTCGATAATTCAACCATAGAATGTAGTTTCACGTACTTGTGTCTATTTTGTAAATCATTTATAAAACCTGCATGTATTCTCATCCCAAAAATATTAGATTTTAAAAGTGGGACTATAACTCACTTTCACAGATTTTTACTTCGTCGGGAAGTAAGACTTGGCCACTGGTTGATTCACGAACCTATAACAATATATACATATATATCAAAGTATGTTCAAAATATATTTACAACACTTTTAATATATTTTGATGTTTTAAGTTTATTAAGTCAGCTGTCCTCGTTAGTAACCTACAACTAGTTGTCCACAGTTAGATGTACAAAAATAAATCGATAAATATTATCTTGAATCAATCCACGACCCAGTGTATACATATCTCAGTATTGATCACAACTTAAACTATATATATTTTGGAATCAACCTCAACCCTGTATAGCTAACTCCAACATTCACATATAGAGTGTCTATGGTTGTTCCGAAATATATATAGATGTGTCGACATGATAGGTCGAAACATTGTATACGTGTCTATGGTATCTCAAGATTACATAATATACAATACAAGTTGATTAAGTTATGGTTGGAATAGATTTGTTACCAATTTTCACGTAGCTAAAATGAGAAAAATTATCCAATCTTGTTTTATCCATAACTTCTTCATTTTAAATCCGTTTTGAGTGAATCAAATTGCTATGGTTTCATATTGAACTCTATTTTATGAATCTAAACAGAAAAAGTATAGGTTTATAGTCGGAAAAATAAGTTACAAGTCGTTTTTGTAAAGGTAGTCATTTCAGTCGAAAGAACGACGTCTAGATGACCATTTTAGAAAACATACTTCCACTTTGAGTTTAACCATAATTTTTGGATATAGTTTCATGTTCATAATAAAAATAATTTTCTCAGAATAACAACTTTTAAATCAAAGTTTATCATAGTTTTTAATTAACTAACCCAAAACAGCCCGCGGTGTTACTACGACGGCGTAAATCCGGTTTTACGGTGTTTTTCGTGTTTCCAGGTTTTAAATCATTAAGTTAGCATATCATATAGATATAGAACATGTGTTTAGTTGATTTTAAAATTCAAGTTAGAAGGATTAACTTTTGTTTGCGAACAAGTTTAGAATTAACTAAACTATGTTCTAGTGATTACAAGTTTAAACCTTCGAATAAGATAGCTTTATATGTATGAATCGAATGCTGTTATGAACATCATTACTACCTTAAGTTCCTTGGATAAACCTACTGGAAAAGAGAAAAATGGATCTAGCTTCAACGGATCCTTGGATGGCTCGAAGTTCTTGAAGCAGAATCATGACACGAAAACAAGTTCAAGTAAGATCATCACTTGAAATAAGATTGTTATAGTTATAGAAATTGAACCAAAGTTTGAATATGATTATTACCTTGTATTAGAATGATAATCTACTGTAAGAAACAAAGATTTCTTGAGGTTGGATGATCACCTTACAAGATTGAAAGTGAGCTAGCAAACTTGAAAGTATTCTTGATTTATGTAACTAGAACTTGTAAAATATATGAAGAACACTTAGAACTTGAAGATAGAACTTGAGAGAGATCAATTAGATGAAGAAAATTGAAGAATGAAAGTGTTTGTAGGTGTTTTTGGTCGTTGGTGTATGGATTAGATATAAAGGATATGTAATTTTGTTTTCATGTAAATAAGTCATGAATGATTACTCATATTTTTGTAATTTTATGAGATATTTCATGCTAGTTGCCAAATGATGGTTCCCACATGTGTTAGGTGACTTACATGGGCTGCTAAGAGCTGATCATTGGAATGTATATACCAATAGTATGTACATCTAAAAGCTGTGTATTGTACGAGTACGAATACGGGTGCATACGAGTAGAATTGTTGATGAAACTGAACGAGGATGTAATTGTAAGCATTTTTGTTAAGTAGAAGTATTTTGATAAGTGTCTTGAAGTCTTTCAAAAGTGTATGAATACATATTAAAACACTACATGTATATATATTTTAACTGAGTCGTTAAGTCATCGTTAGTCGTTACATGTAAATGTTGTTTTGAAACCTTTAGGTTAACGATCTTGTTGAATGTTGTTAACCCATTGTTTATTATAACAAATGAGATGTTAAATTGTTATATTATCATGATATTATGATATATAATATATCTCAGTATGATGTATATACAGTTAAATGTCGTTACAACGATAATCGTTACATATATGTCTCGTTTCGAAATCATTAAGTTAGTAGTCTTATTTTTACATATGTATTTCATTGTTAATACACATAATAATATATTTACTTATCATTTAACATAATTAACCAAGTGTATCAATATCTTAATATGATTCATATGTACCTAGTAAGACGTTGTTATAACGATAATCGTTATATATATCGTTTTTGAGTTTCTTAAATTAATAGTCTCATTTTTATGTATATAACTCATTGTTAAAATACCTAATGAGATACATACTTATAATAAAAACATGTTAACTATATATATAACCATATATATGTCATCGTATAGTTTTTACAAGTTTTAACGTTCGTGAATCACCGGTCAACTTGGGTGGTCAATTGTCTATATGAAACATATTTCAATTAATCAAGTCTTAACAAGTTTGATTGCTTAACATGTTGGAAACATTTAATCATGTAAATATCAATCTCAATTAATATATATAAACATGGAAAAGTTCGGGTCACTACATTAGAAGCCCACCCTACATCTTTAATGGACTAACTAGCCCGACTCATTATGTAAGTATTACATTTAAGATGAAACTAGTTAGTTTAGTGCATATAGAATCTTGTTACAAGTTACTTACAACACATTCCCATAACAACACCCATAATAACCATCTTTTTAGTCAAATGCATGCAAGGACCTCATGGACTTCTCCTTCCCCCCTTTTTGATCCCCTAACCGTCGGCTTTGGAGTAGTACAAGGGAGGGTTCAATTTTTTTTGTGACAACTTGTTTACTAGTATTACTTCCTCACTTCTCACACACACAAAATACTTCAAACTTGCTTCTCATTTTGCTCTCTTTTTCTCTCAAGACTTGTAAGTAATATGAACAAATTCTCTCTTCTTTTCCTTGCTAAAAATCGAAACCAAACACATGAACATCATCATCATTCACTTGTTTAAGTTACTTGTTCTTTGTTGTAGCTTACTTACTTGTTATTGTAGTTGTTACTTACTAGTATTTAAGAATAAAACTCTCTAGTTTGTTCTTCATTCTATCTTGTATTTACAAGAACACACAAGAATCTAGACTTACTAGTTTATGGTTGTACCTTTAATGTTTTAAAAGATTAAAGTTCATGCGTTGTAAAAACCATACTTGTAATTCATGTTTGTAAACTTAAAGTTTACATTCTTAAAGATCAAGCCTTGGCTTGAATCTTTAAAGTATGAACAACTATGACTTGTTACTTGTTTAAATTAGTTTATTTCTTCATTTCCTAGCATCTTTAATTTGGTTGTTGTTGGTCAAGTGTTAATAGTTAACTTTGATCTCATTTTTCTTGAACAAAAGTTAACTTGAAAGTTCAAGAACATGGAAGTGTAACTCTTTAGTTTTAACTTCATATACTTATGTAAGATCTAAGTTTATATAGCTTATGGTCTTCTAATTTTGTCATAATCAAGAGCTTATGAGCTTACATACACTTTACAAGATGATAATCTAAGTTTTATAGCTTATGGTTTCATTAAAGTAAAGATTCAAGTGTTAATACTTAGGATTTAACTTAATAACTTTGGATCTAGACTTTTGGGTCTTGGATCTTCAAGATCTAACTAAGAACTATGTTCTACAACTTAAGATCTTGATTAGTTAGTTTACTTTCAAGTTTGTAGATCAATATTACTTTTATAGTTCATGTATGTGTCGGATCTAAGATTTTGATGTAACTTTGGTTCATCAAGCTACTTGCAACACTTAAATGAGTTGTGCTACATGTATTAGACTTACACAAGTGTTATGATGGTCAAACCTTGGTTAAAATGATGCAAACACATCAACGAGTTGTACACTTGAAGCTATATGCATCAAGGATGAGAACCGTGATAAGCATCGAGCACCAAGAACCCACCAGAACCTACTGTTTACTGTTTTATGGAACAGACCCGAATACCTGGGCTACTTTAAAGTTGATTTTCAGTTAGCTCTATTCGAGTAGATAATTTTTCGTCTAAGACTCGTCTTAATCCGAGTTACGGTTTAGGATCTATGGCCCTCCGAGTGTCACTATGTCCTTTAACGTTGTGCTGAAAATTCTGACCTACTCGCACTTAGACCGTCGCCACGGTCAAATGAAGATGAGTTTGCTTCTGGAATTTTTACCACAACTAAAGGACTCATATACAGAGCCATGGCCACTGGTCTCACCTTATTTCAGTAGGTATAGAGTGAAACGACCCGTTCATATACATTATAAACTATTCACAATAGTTGATTACATTGCGAGGTATTTGACCTCTATATGATACATTTTACAAACATTGCATTCGTTTTTAAAAGACAAACTTTCTTTACATCGAAAATTGATAGGCATGCATACCATTTCATAATATCCACTATCCAACTATAAATTGATTTAATAATAATCTTTGATGAACTCAATGACTCGAATGCAACGTTCTTCGAAATATGCTATGAAAGACTCCAAGTAATATCTTTAAAATGAGCAAATGCACAGCGGAAGATTTCTTTAACACCTGAGAATAAACATGCTTTAAAGTGTCAACCAAAAAGTTGGTGAGTTCATTAGTTTATCATAATCATTTATTTCCATCATTTTAATAGACCACAAGAATTTTCATTTCCAGTTCTCATAAATATACGTCCCATGCATAAAGACAAAAATAATCATTCATATGGCGAACATCTGGTAACCGACATTAACTAGATACATATAAGAATATCCCCTATCATTCCGGGATCCTCCTTCGGACATGATATAAATTTCAAAGTACTAAAGCATCCGGTACTTTGAATGGGGTTTGTTAGGACCAATAGATCTATCTTTAGGATTCGCGTCAATTAGGGTGTTTGTTCCCTAATTCTTAGATTACCAGACTTTAATAAAAAGGGGCATATTCGATTTTGATAATTCAACCATAGAATGTAGTTTCAATTACTTGTGTCTATTTCGTTAAATATTTATAAAAGCGCATGTATTCTCAGTCCCAAAAATATAAAGGGTAAAAAGGCAAATGAAACTCACCATACTGTATTTCGTAGTAAAAATACATATAACGTCATTGAACAAGTGCAAGGTTGGCCTCGGATTCACGAACCTAAATTAATTATATATATTTATGTGTTGGTCAATATTTGTCTAACAAATTAGGTCAAGTCATAGTGTACCACAATCCTAATGCTCGAGACTAATATGCAAAAGTCAACAAAAGTAAATTTGATTCAAAATAATTTCCAAAATCTATACATGATTAATATATAGTTTAAATATCGTCATTTTATATTTTTAAATAATTTTAAAAGATTTATTAGAGTAAATAATATAATTTATTTATTAATAAATAAAATTTTATATTAAATTTATATAATAAAATATACTTTTATATATATTAAGTAATAAAATTTATAGGGTTCATTTAATATCATAAAGATAATATGATAGGTATTATTAAAGTAAGTTATTACACGTAGTAAAATATGTTTGTATCACATATTTATTTGATAAAATAATATCTATAATGATAGTAAGTAAAAGTTGTATTATTTTGTGATAATAATTATTATTATAAAAATATCAATATTTATAATTACTAAGATGACATTATGATAAAATGATAATTCTAATTACGATAATTTTTAATATTATCTTTAAAATAATAATTCTATTTAAAATAATAATAATAATGATATTTTATAGTAACAATGACATTTCTATTAAAATGATATTTTTTGTTAAAATGATAGTTTTAATACTAATGATACTTTTAATAATAATAGTAATGATAAAAATAATAAGAACGATAATTTTATCTAAATCAATATCTTATAATATTTTAATTTCATCATGATACTCTTACTCATTATTTCCTAATCGTTTCGTTTAATAGCTTTTAATCGTATTTTATATCGTGTTCATAATAATGATAATAATAGTAATCAAAATAATTAGGTGTTACAAATATTTGTTTTAATTACACTAATATTAATAATGATAGTTACTATAACATTATTAACGATAATACTAATAATTATCTTAATGATAATATAGTAATAATAATAATAACAATAACAATAACCATTTTTAAATAATGATATATATATATATATTAATAATGATAATAATAATAATAGTGCTGATAATAATAATAATAATAATAATTGGATAATAATAATAATACTAATTATAACTTTAACGATAATAACGATAGTAATAATAATAAAAAAATAACAATTTTTAATGATAAATCCCTTTTATTGATAAAGATAATAATAACGATAATAATAAGATAAAACTAGAACGACGATAAAAACGACGATAATAATAATCATTTTTAATAAAAACATCGAAAATTCAATTGATTATAACTTCTAATTCGTTCATCGAAACCATTCGATATCTAAAGGAAAAGTTCTTAATTTTTCGCTAGCTTTCCAAGGACATGCATATGTTATACCTTATCTCAACCGCAAGTGTAACTAATTCAAGATTCAACCTAACCTGTCTAAGGGCAATATCAAAAGTACAAGCATGCATAATCCTAAATACTCGAGCACTAGTCAGGGATACACTATTAGTATGTAAAAGTTAAATTATGAGTACTCACGTATCAATATTGAGATTCATTATTGCAGGAAAGGTACGTAGACGCAACAGAAATGATAAACACTATATTGACCTCACGAGCATACCCATTAACCATACTCAATCACCTCCATAGTTATAACCCATAATTTCCTTAATCCTATCCTACTCGAAAAACAATTTCGAAATCATTCGGACAGCACTCCGTCGTAATATTTTATGTATACTAATAATATCTTGAAATAATACGGAGTAAATATATATATATGTAAATCGATTGAGAGAGTTTAGAGAAAAATATTTTCAAGTTTCTATGAAATAATGAAACCTATTGAATTCTATTTATAATAGATTTTTGAATTATTAAAGTGAATTATTAAAGTATGAATTATTAAAGTGAATTATTAAAGTATGAATTATTAAAGTGAATTATTAAAGTATGAATTATTAAAGTGAATTATTAAAATATGAATTATTAAAGTGAATTATTAAAGTATGAATTATTAAAGTGAATTATTAAAGTTAAAATAAAGTAAAAATTAAGTAAAGGTAAAGTTTAAGTATAGTAAAAGTATAAAACTATGTACGTATAATACGCGTATAAATATATATAATATTAATAAAATATAAATATCGTTATCTTTATCATACTAGTTAAGTAATGAGTTGTCAAAAGTGGTTCTAGATATTTATAAAAGTTATATATGTTTTAATAAGAAAGTTCTTTTTAAACTGAAAACGTTTTTGCACGTTTGAAACTAAATAGATCAATCGAGTTTTTATGAGATTCAATCTTCCACTATCCTTTGTCTAGTTCTCAATGATTGACAATTTGTTCTTATTTATAAATCACTTTACCATTTTCCGAATATTTTTAAAATGGAAAGATTTCTCAAATCAACGTGGGCCTTTCAACAGACACTTGTAATCATAATTCAGTATATCTGATAACTCAATCATTTGATCTTATCTTCTAATTCCATTGATAAACATTTTGAAATAGATATAATCATATAAAGTATTTAATCTAATATTTTGTTTACGTTTCAAGTTATAATATATATACACATATACCTATATAATCATATTCGTTTAATGGTTCGTGAATCGTTGGAACTTGGTTGAGGTAGAATGAATGTACGAACATAGTTTAAAATTCTTGAAATTTAACTTAACAAATATTGCTTATCGTGTCGGAAACATATAAAGATTAAAGTTTAAACTTGGTTGGAAATTCCCGGTGTTGGAAACATATAAAGATTAAAGTTTAAATTTGGTTGGAAATTTCCGGGTTGTCACATAGAGGCCGTGGTGACTGATCGAAGTCAGCCTTTGTTTTAAACTCTTTTCTAGAATGAAACTTACTTTACACCTTTTGTTTGATGATGAATGATGATGACCCTTAAGACCTAATTTACATACATTTAAACCTATTGAGAAGATTTACTGACTTAGTAATATTTGACTTAGGTTGAGGACTTTCCGGACCTACGTACTTGCTTACTTCCCGACTCGACTTTACCACTACTTTACCACTGTGAGTTATAGCATTCCCTTTTTACTTTAACTATTTTGGGAACTGAGAATACATGCGCATTTTACGTTTTACATACTAGGCATGAGTACTTAAACTTATATATGTTTGGGTTATACAACGGCATAAACATTCCCTTTAGCTCGGTAACGTTTAGTCATTGGTTTTTGAACCGGTGAACGCGAATCTTAGATATGGATCCATAGGGTTTGACATCCCCACTCGGGCTAGTAGCATTAGCATTTAACGGGTGTTTAATACTTCGTAAACATACGCACTCACCAAGTGTACTTTCAGGGGGTATTATAAACGTTAAATTAGTTACCAAGTGCCCACGGTTAAACATATACTTTATCATAATGTTTTGAAACGCTTTTTGTAGCATTGAAATCTCGTGGCCTACCTTACATACTGTTATACTTAAACTATAGCTCACCAACCTTTGTGTTGACGTTTTTAAGCATGTTTTTCTCAGGTGGTTAAGGTTGCTAGCTTCTGTTGTTGTACTAGTCTGGCTGTAGACACCCGCTGCTTTAGAGATGTTACCGCATGAACGTTTATCTTGCATTCATAAACATTATTACTTTTGAAACTATGATTTTTAACGACCTAAGGGTCACGTACTATTATCTTTACTTCTAGTCATAGAAGTATACTTTTGATGTAAAACATTCGACGTTAGTTATGACGTCACCTTTTATCATGAATGCAAACTTGTTTTGAAAACGCATATAGTGTTTGACCTTGTAATGATCCTGTTGTTGATGGTCCGTACATGATGATTTAGTACGGGGCATCACACTTTGCATAGATCACCACCTGCCAGCACTACTACATCTATTTAATTTCCTTTTACTATCTGCAAATATTGAATGACCAATTCACCAATTCATTTACAAGATCCCAACACCCATAACCACCTTCATGTTCGATCACCCTCAACATAAACCATCACTTGTGATCTTGCCGTCTCTAGCTTTATTTCGATCACCACTCAACCCGATCACAATCATCATCAACACCACCATTATCAACTCGTTCTATTATATTTTTGTTTCCCTCATCATCACCATTATTGAAAACCAACAAACAACAACCACCTCACTACATAACCAATTCGAATCAAATCCTATTTTCTTGCTACTAACAAAGAAAACTTAACCACCAACATCACTCATAAACTCTTAACCGATTACTATTACTTCCTTTAAGTTGCTATCTAATAAGTACATCCTATTGTTGATTCCTCGTTGTAAACGTCGTCTGCAAGAGTCTCTTTATGCTTCTTTATATTCATGCAGCAAGGTATTATACATTTCTATTTAGTTTTTAACAGTGATACGCCAAAGACAACCATCCAACTTTCACCTCCCCGACTCCATGAACAACTATATAACCTATCGTGTTTGGTTTGCAACCCCATTAAAAAAATCCATTTGCTACTACTGTACGCCTCCTGTCTCCACTTCTATTCCCATTTAAACACTCTCAATTATATTCGTCAATGATTGTTGCTGCTAAGCCAAACAATTCATAAATCGACCCTTTAATTTCTCGTCACTGTCAGCTGCTACTGCAGCTTTACGGTTCTATTACTATCACGATATGGTGACGATAATAAATTGATAATGATTCTGTTTTTCTGTTTCCTGTTGCACTTGAACCAACATCAACGAAACCCATTTCTATTCTTTTCTGCTTTCATTCGAGCAACATAACAGCCACCATAAACCATCTTCCTTATTTATTCATTTATTTTGTCTCATGTTTCAAATCACCATCCTTCTCTTGATTGCGATTTGGCAACCATCTTAAATCATCACTAAACGACCGGCCATCTCCACCCTTCACCTTTATAAACGAGAACCACAATACACCACCCTACAAACCTAGGCTACCATCTCCATATCTCTCTTTTGTTTTGATTTTATATCATCAAACCTACTATTTTTATGCTTTGTTCCTGGTTGTTATTCGATTTCAATTCATTATCAAGAGCACATGTTGTAACTTTCTTAATCGTTCATGATACTGCCTTTCGTTGTGTATATGTTTTAAGGGACTGGAAGCATACAGCTGTGAATACAATAATTGAGGGTAATGAGAGTGGGTATTAATGAAACTATTAAAGTGTTAAAGGTGATGCGATGGTGATTAGGATAATGACGATAATGATAATGTTGCTACCCTACTTTTTCAACAAAAATAATTCGTTACCTTTTGCTTTAAATAAACAGAAATATTAGAGTGGATTATAGTGGACAAGATGATAACGATTATAAATCAATTGAAACACAAACCAATGAAATCCCATTTTATTTTGGCTTTGGACAGATTAATTGTTATGCCATATATTTAAGATTATTGGGCCATCGTGTATACCAGCATCTAACACAGTTGGGCTGCAGGCCACTAAGTTTAATTGGACTGATTAAGGGACTGTTGGGCTGCCATGTTCCTGTTGGGTTGCGTTCCTATTTTGATTGGGCCAAGAACCGATAGTAGATGGTTGTGGAATATCGATAATGATAGTTGTGAGGTTACAGACACAATGAACTTAGAAATAACGATAATGATGATGATTTAACGATGATGTTAATGATATTAGATGTTAAGATTTTGTTGGTATTTATGATCATGACATATATAAAATGATAATGATAATCGATATCGTGTGATGATCATGATCATGATGCATGATTAAGATGATGATTTAATTTAAGATGGTTATGTTGTTATTGATGATGATGAGAGAAAATGATTATGATAATGACTAGAGTATGATAGTGGATGATGAAAAAAAGGTTCACGATAATAAGGTTATAATGATAGTGGAAATAATGAGATGATTATGATCATTGGGTACGTGTGTGTTGTTTAATTAAGAGGTCGCGGGTTCGAGTTCGAACAGTGGCGTTTTATTATTTTAGAAGCTTGTTTCTCCAAAGGTTGTCTTCTAAAATTTCTATTATTATTATCATTAACATTATTATTACTATCATTTTTATAATTATTGTTATCATTATTATTATTATTACTATTATTAACATTAATATATTTATTAACAAGTATTATTATTAAGTATTATTCGTATTAAGAAATTTTTATCAAAATTAGTATTTTTATTGTAAGAATAATACAATCTTTTTATTTTATTATTATTACTATCATTATTAAAAAAAATTATATATATTTGATTACTATTATCAATATTAATATTATTAAAAATAACATTTTTAGTAAAATTACCATTTTTATTACTATTAGGATTATTATTATTATTATTATTATTATTATTGTCATCAGTATTATTTTTAGACATTATTATTATTTTTATCAATATTATTATTATTATTACAATAATTAATATTTTTATCAGTATTATTAGTATTAATATTATCATTATAATTGAATACAACCTTTGTTACTATTATTGATATAAAAATATACTTATAGTAATATTACATATAAGTATGTACTAATCATATTAACATTTTTAACATATTAGGTATTATTAATATATATATATATATATATATATATATATATATATATATATATATATATATATATATACATATATATATATATATATATATATATATATATATATAAATATATATATTGATATAACTATATAAATATTAATCATTTTAAGTATATATATAAAATTAAATATATATAATACATAATTTAAGATATACTATATAAATCTGTTCGATTACGATTATATGTGTTAATATATATGTAAATGATATAGGTTCGTGAATCCAAGGCAAACCTTACTCTTGTTTAATGTCGTCATATGTATTTTTACTACAAAATACAGTATGGTGATTTTCATTTGCTCCCTTTTTAAATGCTTTTGCAATATATATTTTTGGGACTGAGAATACATGCGCTGCTTTTATAAATGTTTTACGAAATAGACACAAGTAATCGAAACTACATTATATGGTTGAATGGATCGAAGCCGAATATGCCCCTTTTAAACTTGGTAGCCTAAGAATTAGGGAACAGACCCCCTAATTGACGCGAATCCTAAAGATAGATCTATCGGGCCCAACAAGCCCCATTCTGGAATTTGGAATGCTTTAGTACTTCAATTTTATCATGTCCGATGGGTGTCCCGGAATGATGGGGATATTCTATATGCATCTTGTTAAGGTCGGTTACCAGGTGTTCAATCCATATGAATGATTTTTGTCTCTATGCATGGAACGTATATTTATGAGAAATGAAAATGAAAATCTTGTGGTCTATTAAACTGATGGAAATGATTATTTATGTTAAACTAATGAACTCACCAACCTTTTGGTTGACACTTTAAAGCATGTTTATTCTCAGGTATGAAAGAAATCTTCCGCTGTGCATTTGCTCATTTTAGAGGTATTACTGGGAGTCATTCATGACATATTTCAAAAGACGTTGCATTCGAGTCGCTGAGTTCATCAAGATTATTATTAAGTCAATTATAGTTGGATATATTATGAAATGGTATGCATGCCGTCAACTTTCGATGAAATGAAAATTTGTCTTTTAAAAACGAATGCAATGTTTGTAAAATGTATCATATAGAGGTCAAGTACCTCGCGATGTAACCAAATGTATTGTATTCGTCCAGATGGATTAGGACGGGTCTCTACAGGTGGTATCAGAGCGGTCGCCTTAGCGGACCAGGTCTTGCATTAGTGTGTCTAACTGATAGTTGCTTAGATGCATTAGTGAGTCTGGACTTCGACCGTGTCTGCATGTCAAAAGTTTTGCTTATCATTTCGTGTCGAAAATTACCTGCTTATCATTCAAAGGAAATCACCTGCTTATCATTCTTAAGTTTAGACACATCTTACTGTAGTGACCCGGAAATTTTTGACTAATTTTAAACCGAACTCTCGATACGATTTAATATATTTTGACACAATAAACTAAGTCTGTTATCCTGAGTCTCAAAATTTTGAACAGTTTCTATACATTCATTGGACCTTCGACAATTCCCGACGATTCACGAACAAATATTTTTAAATAGATATGTATATATATATATATATATATATATATATATATATATATATATATATATATATATATATATATATATATATATATATAAATAAATAAATTTGTATAATAAATGTTATTAATTGTTTGTATGAAATTGTTATAAATAAATATTAATGTTAATGTTAATATCATTATTATGAATATTATCATTTTAACAAAATATATAGATATAAAAATACTATACATTTAATTTGTCATGTTAGTATTACTAATATTATTGCTATCATTATTAGTATCATTATTATTATAATTAGTAATAAAATTATGATTTGAGTATTAATAAGATTATTAATATTGTAATTTTATAATTACCAAGACCATTATCATTAAAATCATTATTTATATTGTAATTAATATTATTATTATCATTATTGTTAATATTATTATTAATTATATAATTAATATTATTATAAGTATTATTATTAATATACCTAATTGTTTACTAATTATATGTAATAATGAAAAATAAATACAGATATGAATATACAGATATATAAAAATATATATATATATATATATATATATATATATATATATATATATATATATATATATATATATATATACTGATATATACAGATACATTATATGAATCAGTATTATTGTATTAATAATAAAATTATTAATTATTATAGAAACACATAATCAAAATCAGTTTCATGATAAAATCATACAGTATGTAATTTGTTTATCTGGCTCTAAACTAGTACCAATCAAGATTCAAGCACAAGAAACAAAACAAAATTTATTAAAATCAATAACAGGTAATTGGTACGAATCAGTTTCATGTATCTATCATAATATATTTAACTTGTTCTTCTTGTCTCTAAAATTGTACAAATCAGAATTTAATAATAAGGAATCAAACAAATAGTATTGAAAGTGTAATTTACTTTTCTATTTTCCTTCTGACAGAAGATATGATGTCGAATGAATTAAGCTTTACAGAGTTTGATTCCTGACTAATTTGTTAAATATTTGTACCATGTATTAGTACAATTCTGTTTTCAATACCCATCTTCTTTTAAATTCTTGTTTTCTTCTTCCTGGAATGATTCTTCGTCGACCTCAATTAAACACTACAAAACAAACGGATACAAAAATTGTGAGATATTAATATCAAATGTAGTATGAATCTGTTAGCCATCACTTTCTACTTTCTATTCTTTTTCTTCTTGAGTGATTCTTCTGGTCGATTACTTCCAAACTATATAACAAAAGTTGTCAGAGATAAATAGGAAGTAAGTGTACGAATCTATTACACCTCGCTATCTGCTTTATATAGTTTTGTTTATTACTTCTGGTTCGAATATATCTGTTGAACCCTTTACTACTATTAAACAATTCATCACACTTCTCTTCTGAAAAACCATCACCATAAACCGAAAACCACCTATCTCTCTTACTCTTTCTCTCTTCTTGAACCATGCATAAACATGAACCACCCTATTGAACACCCATCACTAATTTCTACTGCATACTTGTTTCTTCTTCAAAGGTACCTGCTATTACCTCCTCGTTTCATTTTGTTAACTACCATTGTTTCTTATTCGATAGAACAACCAAACACAACACAAACACCCAACCAAACGCCACCACACGCCAACTATTTTCTATTTTCGAATTGAAGCAAAAACCCCCAGACCATGAACTTTATGTTTTGGTTACGGTAGTAGGTACTTAATTGTGTTTCTATCTCAACCAAAAGGGAAGAGGAGAATGATAACTAATACGCTAAAATTGATGGGTCACAGTTTATATATTACAAGTTGCTTTAGTCTGACTAGTTGCAACACTTTATGGCCGACACTCATTCAATAAGAAATCCCATAACCCTTTGTTTATTATTGTTTCTTTAATATTTCTGGATGGAACCGAACCCCACAAACCTAATTAGCTCCAGCTGGTTTCGTGAATTTACAAAGATATATTTTTTGTTGTTGTTGTTTGTTCGTGACCCACACACCACCGAGATTATTCTCCAAACAAAGCTCATTTAAATTTGTTATTTTCTCCTTTCTACTACTTGGATTCCATGTGTTAAGGACTTGAGGTGGGATCCAGTTCATGATATAATGATTTATTTTGGCCGACCCAATATGGGACTTCTCATGATGCGTTTTTTTTTATATGATGATGTGGGTTTAGTGGAAGATGATGAAGGTATTAAAGGAATTATTGATGTTAAGTCATGATTTTACTTTACAGCTCAATCTCACTGACTAACTTGATCAATTATCATCCGCATTCTTTTAATTGGTTTAGTGGGTTTGTAGATCTTATTCTTTAGTGGGTTAATTAAATAGTTAGGCTTTTAGTTATAACTTTGGGCCATATCACCACCTTTGTAGTCATCGATGGCAGCTGCAATCCTTTTCTTCTCTTTCTGTCGTAAGTAACTGTGAATGAAAGTGATATTGGTGAACAAGGAGGATAACGATGAGTACGAACGATAAAGAAGAGGAATAGGGTTGATGATGGGTCACGATTAACATATTAGTGATGATAGAAAATACTTGTGATATGATATACGATCATACTGTTATAAAGACGATACATGATGATTATGATAATGATAACCGCTGATAATAATGATGAAACAGAAATGGTATGATAGGGTTTAATGAAAAGGAAGTAATAGCTGGAACATTTAGAATAAATGGATTTAGGGTATCAATCATAATAGAAATAAGTTAGCAGAGGAGTGGTTGGGACGTGTGGGTGCTGAACGAATGGTCTTGGGTTCGAATCTTGGCTCCCACGTTATTTCTATTTTTTTTAAAAAACTAATAACTGCATCAGTTGGGCCAAAATCAAGGTGTTGGGCCTGAGATCGATTAGTTGGGCCGAGAGAAGACATAATTTCTGTTGTTGGGCCGAAATATGGAAACCGAAATATAGGTGTTAAATATATATGGTATGGAAATCAAACCAGAAAAATGGAAACAGAAGGGTGGTTGGGCGTCTTTGTGTTTAGTGAGAGGTTGCGGGTTCGAATCCTGACTAAGGCATTATTTTTTTTAGGAACCTCATTCTTTGAGGTAGTTACTTGTTCATTATCTTTATGATTATTGATATTGTTATTAATATTATTATTATTATTATTATCATATCATTAATAGGAATATAAATATTATTATTATCATTATTATTAATTAAAATTTTCATATTGGTTAAAATTAACATTATTAGTAAAATTATCATTTTTATCATTATTATTATTATCACAATTAGTATTATCATTAATCATTATTAGTATTAGGTATTACTATCAATATTAATGTTTTTATTATACAACTTATATTTATTATTCATATTATCCTTATAAAGATTTTTATATATTATTATCATTATTTTTACCATCAATACTATTGTATATTATTACTATTATATATATATATATATATATATATATATATATATATATATATATATATATATATATATATATATATATATATATATATAACCTTCTATTATCAAATAAAGTATTAGTTATGTAAAAGCATTTTTAAAATCATATATATATATATATATATATATATATATATATATATATATATATATATATATATATATATATATATATATATATATATATATATATATATATATATATATATATATATATATATATATATATATATATATATATATATATATATATATATATATATATATATATATATATATATATATATAAATATATTAATACTAATACAGTATAAAAATAAATAAACTCAGTTGATTAAATGTGATATATGTTAATATATATATATATATATAAATAATATAGGTTCGTGAATCCGAGGCCAACCCTGCATTGTTCAGTTGTTCAATGTCATTATATGTATTTTTACTACAAAATACAGTATGGTGAGTTCATTTGCTCCCTTTTTACTCATTACATTTTTGGGCTGAGAATACATGCAAATGCTTTATTAACTGTTTTACAATATTTATATGCGTAAGTTCATTTGATTCCCTTTTACTCTTTACATTTTTGGGACTGAGAATACATGCGCTGTTTTTACAACTGCTTTATTAAATGCCTTTGAAATATATTTGAAACTGCGGATACATGAAATTCTTTTATAAACATTTGACGAGATAGACACAAGCAAAATATTCCTCGAATAAATTATTATGCAAACAGAAGTTTTGCGGATTATTATAGAATTATGTGGACATGATAATTGCCACCATTGAATTATGTGGACATGATAATTGCCACCAATGAATTATGTGGACATGATAATTGCCACCATTGAATTATGTGGACATGATAATTGCCACTATTGAATTATGTGGACATGATAATTGCCACCAATTGATATGAATGTTATGTATCGAGAGAATGATTTTATGCACAAGTTATGTGTATGTTATTTTTGTGCACAAGATATGTGTACGGTTACTATGATTTATGAAAATGGTTTCGTAAACGAGAAAGATGTACTGTATTTAAAAGATATAGCATGTACATTACAGGTGGGTATAGGATTCGGGCCCATTTGTACCATGCAGCATTTAAATCTTGTGGTCTATCAAAATGATGAATTTTTACTGTTTACAATAAACTTATGAACTCACCAACCTTTTGGTTGACACTTTAAAGCATGTTTATTCTCAGATATGAAAGAAATCTTCCGATGTGCATTAGCTCATATTACATGGAGTCGTTCATGGCATTTAGAGGTCCGTTCATCGCAATGGTACCATATGTTATTGTGTTTGTTCAGGAAGAATTTTGGACGGGGTCTGACATGTGGTATCAGAGTGGTGGTCTTAGCGAACCAGGTTTGCACTAGTGTGTCTAACAGGTAGTTGTTAAGATGCATTAGTGAGTCTGCATTAGTGTGTCTAACAGGTAGTTGTTAGGATGCATTAGTGAGTCTGCATTAGTGTGTCTAACAGCTAGTTGTTAGGATGCATTAGTGAAGTCTGGACTTCGACCTAGTAGTTGTTAGGTTATATTAATAAGTCTGGACTTGAACCTGGTCTGCATGTTAAATGTTTTGTATATAATTCCATGTAGAAAAATATCTACCATCATTTTCAGTCTCGACGCATCTTATTGCAATTATTGCATAGACGGTGTACAGACAAATTCATATCCCATCACATTAAACCTTGTATGACACACCTCCTTAATTTCCTCCTTAATCTACGGAATCTTCTGTACTATATATAAATATTAGGTATTCTCTGTAATTAGAATATCATCCGATATCCGAAAATCATTTCACATCGAAAATCCTTTATCTAACCAAGCAAGATGAATTCTGCAACCATTTCAAGTCCCTCGGATTCCGATATGGAGTCCCACTCCAGCTCTGAAAGCAGCGTTACCAGAATGAATCAATCAATCAACCATCCCTAATTCATTTAATGAGTTCGTAGTTGACTTAACCAATGGAAACAAGAAGAAGACGATCCCTTCCATCAACTAAATTGCTCTCTTAGCGAAGAACCTGAAGCACTTACCGGTGAACCTATTAGAAACACCATTTTCACCCTCATCGCCAAGATATTTCGCAACGATTACATAATATCTACAATTCTAAACCTAATTCATCCACTTGTGCAAACATCCAATCATCCCGGCATAATAAAAGAAGTCAACTAACTTCGTACTCGAGTAATCAATTTGGAGAATATGGTGCAAAACTTACCAGATTCAGCAACATCAACAATACCACCATCACCAACAACAACATCCACATCCCACACCTCAACATCATAATCTGTTCCACGAACATCAATATCATACGCACCATGGATACCAAGGAGTACTGACATCAATTAACAATGAAGTATTGAACCATAACTTCATTAATATTCTGTGAAGAATATGTGGATCCTAATAATTAACGATGAAGTTTTGATCCATAACTTCATTAATATTCTGTGAAGAATATGTGGATCCTAATAATTAACGATGAAGTATTGATCCATAACTTCATCAATATTCTGCGAAGAATATGTGGATCCTAATAGTTTTAGAGATTACTTATACTAGCTCAAATCGAAAATCAAATGAGTCTAATATTATATTGACTCATTAAATCCATGATTACATCTGAAGAAAATATATATGTATATATAATTTCATAAATATTGTGATTAAAAATTCTTTCGTACAAACTGTTAATGGTGAAAATATTTTAACGGGTAGGTAATACCCGAGGAATATTTAGATTTCACATTAATAAGTTACACTGTACATTCTTCAAATCCGTTTCAATAGTCACTTACTATCCTACATACAACCACAGATATACGTATCCGTTCACCCAAGAACAACTATTTTCAATCAAATTTAATTTCATATTCGGATTTTGACCGATCAAAATCCAAGTCAAAGATTTAACAGAAGACATCACTTTTAGATTCCTACATCTTTCGAAGCCATACATTTAATTCAAAACTGTGCCAGATCCATTGGCGTGTTATTACTGAAAATAACTTTACAATACCTTTCCAAAAATTAGCCAATTTTGTCACAGCTCCAGCAAATCAACTTCGACTTTCATTCGGATTAGCCTTATTATAACTTTGATATATAAGTTTGCCTTTCGTCATTGTTATCGGAGAACCCTTTATATATCATCACATTAGCAGTAAACTTACATGCAACTTCATTGATCTTTGACTTTTCAAAAAATCATTATATTTATCGAAACTCCATCCTGTGCCCATCTGCATCCTGTGACGATAGTTGTCATACCAAAAAGCTTCAATCATTATTTTGAATCTCGCAGCGATTCTACATCAACAGATATATGTATACATATAACATATATCTTTTAGAATTATGATCTTCCATTCTGGAATTCTGAATAAGCACCCCAATTTACGAAATCAATTCTCGGAGTATTAAAAGAACTGATAAAGCAACAAAAACTATGGATGACTGTAATAGTTAAAAGTTTGATAATAAAAGAATGGTACGTGGAAAAAGCTCGGAAAGACGATCGAAATCTTATTTCTTCATTATAATATCTTCAATATTTTTATGATATTGTTATATCTTCCTTAGTCGTAAACATCCTCAATATTGTCGAAGGTATCCTTATATCGTTTTCGTTCGTAATTATTTTTACATTCGTTTTATCCATAGTACCTCATATCGGAAAACTGCTTTGACTTCTAAATTTTAGTGAAACCCTAGGAGTTTTAAATCCTTGGATATTCTTGAGTAATATTGGAATGAAAGCATGAGTTAATGTAATATAATGACACTTGATCAACGTTATTATATTACAGTAGGTCATGCGAAAATTCTAATGGAACGTGATGATGGTAATGCTTGATCGACCTTATCATCACCACGAACCGTGTTACTTGACTTGTAATCATCATGAACCATGTTACTTGATTCGAATTCATTATGAACCCGAACTCGACCCGAGTAGGGAATTCATAAAACTATCTGCGTATCTATCTCGAAGAAATCTTTACATTTCCTTCGATGAAACATTCTTAGACAATTAAAATCTTCCTATTAAGATTCTGAGTTCAAATCTGGTACTATAACATTCTCGATTTGAAATCCAACTGTCACCACTCAAATTTTGAGACGAAATTTCTTTAAAGGGTAGGTACTGTAGTGACCCGGAAATTTTCGACTAATTTTAATATATATTTTACTCTCGATACGATTTAATATATTTTGACACAATAAGCTAAGTCTGTTATCCTGAGTCTCAACATTTTGAACTGTTTCTATACATTCATTGGACCTTCGACTGTTCCCGACGATTCACGAACAAATATTTTTAAATAGATATGTATATATATATATATATATATAAATAAATAAATTTGTATAATAAATGTTATTAATTATTTGTATGAAATTGTTATAAATAAATATTAATGTTAATGTTAATATCATTATTATGAATATTATCATTTTAACAAAATATATAGATATAAAAATACTATACATTTAATTTGTCATGTTAGTATTACTAATATTATTGCTATCATTATTAGTATCATTATTATTATAATTAGTAATAAAATTATGATTTGAGTATTAATAAGATTATTAATATTGTAATTTTATAATTACCAATACCAATATCATTAAAATCATTATTTATATTGTAATTAATATTATAAGGATAATACAAATTATCATTTATAACATAACTTATTTTTTTATTGTTATTAATAATTATTATTATCATTATTGTTAATATTATTATTAATTATATAATTAATATTATTATTAGTATTATTATTAATATACCTAATTGTTTACTAATTATATGTAATAATGAAAAATAAATACAGATATGAATATACAGATATATAAAAATAGATATATATATATATATATATACTGATATATACAGATACATTATATGAATCAGTATTATTGTATTAATAATAAAATTATTAATTATTATACAAACACATAATCAAAATCAGTTTCATGATAAAATCATACAGTATGTAATTTGTTTGTCTGGCTCTAAACTAGTACCAATCAAGATTCAAGCACAAGAAAAAAAAAATTTATTAAAATCAATAACAGGTAATTGGTACGAATCAGTTTCATGTATCTATCATAATATATTTAACTTGTTCTTCTTGTCTCTAAAATTGTACAAATCAGAATTTAATAATAAGGAATCAAACAAATAGTATTGAAAGTGTAATTTACTTTTCTATTTTCCTTCTGACAGAAGATATGATGTCGAACGAATCAAGCTTTACAGAGTTTGATTCCTGACTAATTTGTTAAATATTTGTACCATATATTAGTACAATTCTGTTTTCAATACCCATCTTCTTTTAAATTCTTGTTTTCTTCTTCCTGGATTGATTCTTCATCGACCTCAATTAAACACTACAAAACAAACGGATACAAAAATTGTGAGATATTAATATCAAATGTAGTACGAATCTGTTAGCCATAACTTTATACTTTCTATTCTTTTTCTTCTTGAGTGATTCTTCTAGTCGATTACTTCCAAACTATATAACAAAAGTTGTCAGAGATAAATAGGAAATAAGTGTACGAATCTGTTACACCCCGCTATCTGCTTTATATAGTTTTGTTTGTTACTTCTGGCTCGAATATATCTGTTGAACCCTTCACTACTATTAAACAATTCATCACACTGCTCTTCTGAAAAACCATCACCATAAATCGAAAACCACATATCTCTCTCTTACTCTTTCTCTCTTCTTGAACCATGCATAAACATGAACCACCCTATTGAACACCCATCACTAATTTCTACTGCATACTTGTTTCTTCTTCAAAGGTACCTGCTATTACCTCCTCGTTTCATTTTGTTAACTACCATTGTTTCTTATTCGATCGAACAACCAAACACAACACAAACACCCAACCAAACGCCACCACACGCCAACTATTTTCTATTTTCGAATCGAAGCAAAAACCCCCAGACCATGAACTTTATGTTCTGGTTACGGTAGTAGCTACTTAATTGTGTTTCTGTCTCAACTAAAAGGGAAGAGGAGAATGATAACTAATACGCTAAAATTGATGGGTCACAGTTTATATATTGCAAGTTGCTTTAGTGGGACTAGTTGCAACACTTTATGGCCGACACTCATTCAATAAGAAATCCCATAACCCTTTGTTTATTACTGTTTCTTTAATATTTTTGGATGGAATCGAACCCCACAAACCTAATTAGCTCCAGCTGGTTTCGTGAATTTACAACGATATATTTTTTGTTGTTGTTATTTGTTCGTGACCCACACACCACCGAGATTATTCTCCAAACAAAGCTCATTTAAATTTGTTATTTTCTCCTTTCTACTACTTGGATTCCATGTGTTAAGGACTTGAGGTGGGATACAGTTCATGATATAATGATTTCTTTTGGCCGACCCAATATGGGACTTCTCATGATGCGTTTTTTTTTTATGATGATGTGGGTTTAGTGGAAGATGATGAAGGTATTAAAGGAATTATTGATGTTAAGTCATGATTTTACTTTACAGCTCAATCTCACTGACTAACTTGATCAATTATCATCCGCATTCTTTTAATTGGATTAGTGGGTTTGTAGATATTATTCTTTAGTGGGTTAATTAAATAGTTAGGCTTTTGGTTATAACTTTGGGCCATATCACCACCTTTGTAGTCATCGATGGCAGCTGCAATCCTTTTCTTCTCTTTCTGTCGTAAGTAACTGTGAATGAAAGTGATATTGGTGAACAAGGAGGATAACGATGAGTACGAACGATAAAGAAGAGGAATAGGGTTGATGATGGGTCACGATTAACATATTAGTGATGATAGAAAATACTGGTGATATGATATACGATGATACTGTTATAAAGATGATACATGATGATTATGATAATGATAACCGCTGATAATAATGATGAAACAGAAATGGTATGATAGGGTTTAATGAAAAGGAAGTAACAGCTGGAACATTTTGAATAAATGGATTTAGGGTATCAATCATAATAGAAATAAGTTAGCAGAGGAGTGGTTGGGACGTGTGGGTGCTGAACGAATGGTCTTGGGTTCGAATCTAGGCTCCCACTTTATTTCTATTTTTTTAAAACTAATAACTGCATCAGTTGGGCCAGAATCAAGGTGTTGGGCCTGAGATCGATTAGTTGGGCCGAGAGAAGACATAATTTATGTTGTTGGGCCGAAATATGGAAACCGAAATATAGGTGTTAAATATATATGGTATGGAAATCAAACCAGAAAAATGGAAACAGAAGGGTGGTTGGGCGTCTTTGTGTTTAGTGAGAGGTTGCGGGTTCGAATCCTGACTAAGGCATTATTTTTTTTAGGAACCTCATTCTTTGAGGTAGTTACTTGTTCATTATCTTTATTATTATTGATATTGTTATTAATATTATTATTATTATTATCATATCATTAATAGGAATATAAATATTATTATTATCATTATTATTAATTAAAATTTTCATATTTGTTAAAATTAACATTATTAGTAAAATTATCATTTTTATCATTATTATTATTATCACAATTAGTATTATCATTAATCATTATTAGTATTAGGTATTACTATCAATATTAATGTTTTTATTATACAACTTATATTTATTATTCATATTATCCTTATAAAGATTTTTATATATTATTATTATCATTATTTTTACTATCAATACTATTGTATATTATTACTATTATTATTATTATATATATATATATATATATATATATATATATATACACACAACGTTCTATTATCAAATAAAGTATTAGTTATGTAAAAGCATTTTTAAAATCATATATATATATATATATATATATATATATATATATATATATATATATATATATATATATATAAGATATTAATACTAATACAGTATATAAATAAATAAACTCAGTTGATTAAATGTGATATATGTTAATATATATAAATATATATATATATATATATATATATATATATATATATATATATATATATATATGATATAGGTTCGTGAATCCGAGGCCAACCCTGCATTGTTCAGTTGTTCAATGTCATTATATGTATTTTTACTACAAAATACAGTATGGTGAGTTCATTTGCTCCCTTTTTACTCATTACATTTTTGGGCTGAGAATACATGCAAATGCTTTATTAACTGTTTTACAATATTTATATGCGTGAGTTCATTTGATTCCCTTTTACTCTTTACATTTTTGGGACTGAGAATACATGCACTATTTTTATAACTGCTTTATTAAATGCCTTTGAAATATATTTGAAACTGCGGATACATGAAATGCTTTTATAAATGTTTGACGAGATAGACACAAGCAAAACATTCCTCGAATGAATTATTATGCAGACAGAAGTTCTGCGGATTATTATTGAATTATGTGGACATGATAATTGCCACCATTGAATTATCTGGACATGATAATTGCCACCATTGAATTATGTGGACATGATAATTGCCACCATTGAATTATGTGGACATGATAATTGCCATCATTTAATTATGTGGACATGATAACTGCCACCAATTGATATGAATGTTATGTATCGAGAGAATGATTTTATACACAGGTTATGTGTATGTTATTTTTGTGCACAAGATATGTGTACGGTTACTATGATTTATGAAAATGGTTTCGTATACGAGAAAGATGCACTGTATTTAAAAGATATAGTATGTACATTACAGGTGGGTATAGGATTCGGGCCCATTTGTACCATGCAGCATTTAAATCTTGTGGTCTATCAAAATGATGAATTTTTACTGTTTACAATAAACTTATGAACTCACCAACCTTTTGGTTGACACTTTAAAGCATGTTTATTCTCATGTATGAAAGAAATCTTCCGCTGTGCATTAGCTCATATTACATGGAGTCGTTCATGGCATTTAGAGGTCCGTTCATCGCAATGGTACCATATGTTATTGTGTTCATTCAGGAAGAATTTTGGACGGGGTCTGACACTTACTGCATTGATTGCATGAATAGTGTATAGACAAAATTCATATCTTAGCGTATCTGCTAATTCATATCTTAGCATATCTGTTACTGTAGACTTTATCTGACACGTTTCCTTAATTTCCTCCGTAATCTGCGGGATCTTCTGTACTATATATAGGTATTAGGTATTCTATGTAATTAGAATATCATCCGATATCCGAAAATCATTTCATATCAAAAATCTTCTAACTGATCGTGTAAGATGGATCCTACATCTAGTTTAGATTCCATTAGTTTCGGAAGCGATTTCGAGATGTATATTGAAGCAGACTCCGAAGTCGATGAACCAGAAGTGCCTCAACCATTTAGCTATTTTTCTTTCTGGAGGAGATGGGGGTGGGTCCGAGACTTACTCACTCGAAGGAGGAATGAAGAAGGCGAACCCTACCGCGAACCAAACTTACCACCTAACATCGTAGAAAATGATGTACTCATCTGTGAACCTATGCGCAACACTATTTTCACCCTCCTTGCCAAAATCTTTCGCCTCGAAGGTCGTACTACTGCAATCTCAAAAAATATTCAACCTCTACTTCCGAATAACAATCGAAGGGAAATATTAGAAGAAGTTAGGGAACTTCGAATTGATAATCAAGATCTATCGAATCAGATGAGTGGATGGATAGAAATGATAGAGGGTAGGATAGAAACCTTGACAAGAATGGTGCGTGATTTACAAGCTATACTTATTACAACAACCTCATCACCAACCTCAGCACCAACAACACTTGTACCACCGACAGCAACATCCACATCACCAGCCTCGACATCACCATCTATACACGCGAACCATTTCAAAATACCATATTTACCCTCATAACTCACAACGATTATGTAATATCTACTATTCTAAATCTTATTCATCCGCTCGTCCAAACCGACAATCATCCCGGAGTAATATAAGAAGTCAACGAACTTCGTGCTCGAGTAATCAAATTGGAGAATATGGTGCAAAACTTACCAGCTTCAGCAACATCACTGGTAACAACAGTACCACCACCAACAACATCCGCATCCCAAGCCTCAATTTCGTAATCTGTCCCACGAACATCAACATCATACGCACCATAGATACCAGGGAATACCAACAATAATGAACGATGAAGTATTGATCCATAACTTCATTAATATTATGTAAAGAATATGTGGTTCCTAATAGTTTTAGAGATTATTTATTCTAGCTCAAACCGAAAATCATATGAGTTTAAAATCATATTAAGTCATTAAATCCATGACTAAATCTGAAGAATATATATATGTATATATATTTTCATAAAGATTGTAATTAAAAGTTCTTTTATACAAACTGTTAATGGTGAAAATAATTTAACGGGTAGGTAATACCCGAGGAATATTTAGATTTCACATTGATAATTTACACTGTACATTTTTCAAATCCGATTCAACAATCATTTACTATCCTACTTACAACCACAGAAATACGTATTCGTTCACCAAAGAATAACCATTTTCATTCAAATTTCATTTCTTATTCGGATTTTGACCGATCAAAATCCAAGTCAAGATTTAACAGAAGACATCACTTTTAGATTCCTACATCTTTCAAAGCCATACTTTGAATTCAAAACTGTGCTAGATCCATTGACGTGTTATTACCGAAAATAACTTTACAATACCTTTCCAAAATTTACCAATTTTGTCACAGCTCCAGCAAATCAACTTCGACTTTCATTCAGATTAGCCTTATTATAACTTTGATATATAAGTTTGCCACTTGAATTCATCCTAAACAATCATTCGTATCTTGATGATTACCATCAGTGTTTAATCATTTAAAAACAAAATTCCCTTAAAACCACCCCGGATTGATAACCGATGATTCATATATGGTAGCATTAAATGCATAGGAAATAACAAAAATTATAGATGGTCTAAATGGCCAAAAGTTGATGATAAAGAATGGAGTGTTAGGAACGCTCGATAGAAAATTTGGTACTGAAAATTAGTTTGATCAAACCACAAAGGAGACTACGAACAAATACAAGGACCAAACCCTATATTCGAAGAATCTAGATAATTTTGTATCCGATGAAATCCTTAGAGAATATCTTGCTCCGTACTTATGTTAAATCTTGTGAAGAATCTTTCTTCATCAACCTTCGATCTTAGAAATTCTGAAAATATCATCATAAAAATCTTCGATATTTCTGAGGATATTTTCATAAATATTTTTGTCTGAAATTATCTATCTCTTCGTGCTATCTGTGATACATCATAAAAGAAACTGTGTTAGCTTTTATTCTTCTGTAAAATTTGAGTTTAAATTTATGAATGATTCTTGGAGAAGTGTTGGGAATTGAAGCATGAGTTAGTATAATATAATGCACTTGGACAACGTGATTATATTACAGTAAGTCATGCTGAGTTTCTAATAAAACGTGCTGATGGTTCACAGTAGATCATACCATCATCATGTGTCATGTTACATAACTCTTTTATTCTGCTTAACTTCTAAACATATCAAGAAAATATATTCTTGATAGTTCTATCCTCAGTGAATCTGATAATTTGACAAATCAAATCGTGCTAATACATTCCATTCTACTTAGAATACTATAATCATTCGAAACTCCATATATACTTACGAATTCTAGACCATTACTCGCTTTACTAGAGGTCGAGAAGAGAATAAAAAGGCAAAGAGCTCTGAAACATAAGGAAAGATATAAAACTCGATAACAACACAGAAATCACAAACCGTGTACATTAATACGAATAACAATATAAAGACACGGGAGTATGATAAACACAATAACCCCAAGAACATAGTAGAATTAAAACAGATTCCTCGGGTGGTAGTTGAAATAGAAGAATGACAGATACAACAGTTAGGAAAATATCGAGGATTATAACTGGATTAAACATTTTCACAATCTTTTGGATATATAAAGAAAGTATAGGAATGGTGAGAATAATGGAACGGAAAATTTAATTTATAATGGAAATATCAGACAGAGCAATCGAGGTAGATCATCACATTTAATTAAAGAGATCTTAATTTCCCCATTTACCGAAGAATCAGATCTTATAGATTTCATAGATTTTCTTTAAATCTCTTGAATTCCGGAATTCAATCGAGACAACGTCAAAAGTTAAGACGAACCTTATTTTCCTAAATTCAATCGTGACTACGTCAAAAGTTAGGACGAAGCTTTTCACTCTTTTGTGATAGCTTCATTCGTGCTCTTAAAGTAATCGAATTGTTTTATCCATATTACTCAATGATGATAAAACTCTATTTATCAACTCATATTCGTCATGAAAACATTTTTATTGTTAACCATGACCACCTCACTCAAATTTCGGGACGAAATTTCTTTAACGGGTAGGTACTGTGACGACTCGAAAATTTCCGACCAAATTTAAACTTAATCTTTATATAATTCCGACACGATAAGCAAAGTCTGTAAAGTTGAGTCTCAAAAATTTTGAACTGTTTTCATATATGCAATTACACTTCGACTGTTCTCGACCGATTCACGAACAACTATTTGTAAATAGATACATACATATATATATATATATATATATATATATTAGTTATTATAAATTAAAATATTAGATGAGTTAATTAATTATGTAAATAAAATAATATATGATATTATTATTAAAATAAATCTATATATATATATATATATATATATATATATATATATATATATATATATATATATAAGGTATATTTAATTTATATTTATATGGTTTCGAATTTAATTAGTAAACGATAATAACACTCGTTCGTCAGTCGATCGATATTAAACAAGTTAAACTCAAATTTATATGACTTTTAAAATAAACGGCGATTCAAAAATGAGTTATATAGATTATAAGCTTCTAAAAAATATATATTTACGAGATAATTGTTAAATTTGAATACTTTTCATATTCTACCTAGAAACAGGCGCGGACAGAGATTTAATTTTATTTAATAGTTAATGATCAACATTTTACATTAATGACTAAAATAAATAAAGGAATTTAATTTAAGTATTTGGGATTTTTCTAAATAATTTTATCCGTCACTGATTTACAACGGTGTACGATATACACTGCGTAGGAAAGGTGTCGGTAGAATAATCCTAATCAGCTGAATGCTTACCTGTTTGATCTATTTTATGTCATTTTCTCGTGAACTAAATTATGTGTAAAGAATACTATTTTTGGTTTCATCTCATCGACATTAGCTCCTATTATATATTTGTATATACATATTCCTTTGCATAGATCACCACCTACCAGCACTACTACATCTATTTAATTTCCTTTTACTATCTGCAAATATTGAATGACCAATTCACCAATTCATTTACAAGAACCCAACACCCATAACCACCTTCATGTTCGATCACCCTCAACATAAACCATCACTTGTGATCTTCCTATCTCTAGCTTTATTTCGATCACCACTCAACCCGATCACAATCATCATCAACATCACCATTATTAACTCGTTCTATTATATTTTTGTTTCCCTCATCATCACCATTATGGAAAACCAACAAACAACAACCACCTCACTACATAACCAATGCGAATCAAATCCTATTTTCTTGCTACTAACAAAGAAAACTTAACCACCAACATCACTCATAAACTCTTAATCGATTACTATTACTTCCTTTAAGTTTCTATCCAATAAGTACATCCTATTGTTGATTCCTCATTGTAAACGTCGTCTGCAAGAGTCTCTTTATGCTTCTTTATATTCATGCAGCGAGGTATTATACATTTCTATTTAGTTTTTAACAGTGATACGCCAAAGACAACCATCCAACTTTCACCTCCCCGACACCATGAACAACTATATAACCTATCGTGTTTGGTTTGCAACCCCATTAAAAAAAATCCATTTGCTACTACTGTACGCCTTCTGTCTCCACTTCTATTCCCATTTAAACACCCTCAATTATATTCATCAATGATTGTTGCTGCTAAGCCAAACAGTTCATAAATCGACCCATTAATTACTCATCACTGTCAGCTGCTACTGCAGCTTTACGGTTCTATTACTATCATGATATGGTGACGATAATAAATTGATAATGATTCTGTTTTTCTATTTCCTGTTGCACTTGAACCAACATCAACAAACCCCATTTCTATTCTTTTCTGCTTTCATTTGAGCAACATAACAGCCACCATAAACCATCTTCCTTATTTATTCATTTATTTTGTCTCATGTTGCAAATCACTATCCTTCTCTTGATTGCCATTCGGAAACCATCTTAAATCATCACTAAACGACCGGCCATCTCCACCCATCACCTTTATAAACGAGAACCACAATACACCACCCTACAAACCTAGGCTACCATCTCCATATCTCTCTTTTGTTTCGGTTTTACATCATCAAACCTACTGTTTTTATGCTTTGTTCCTGGTTGTTATTCGATTTCAATTCATTATCAAGAGCACCTGTTGTAACTTTCTTAATCATTCATGATACTGCCTTTCGTTGTGTATCTTTTTTAATGGACTGGAAGGATACAGCTGTGAATACAATAATTGAGGGTAATGAGAGTGGGTATTAATGAAATTATTAAAGTATTAAAGGTGATGCGATGGTGATTAGGATAATGACGATAATGATAATGTTGCTACCCTAATTTTTCAACAAAAATAATTCGTTACCTTTTGCTTTAAATAAACCGAAATATTAGAGTGGATTGTGGGTGACAAGATGATAACGATTATAAATCAATTGAAACAAAAACCAACGAAATCCCATTTTATTTTAGCTTTGGACAGATTAATTGTTGGGCCATATATTTAAGATTATTGGGCTATCGTGTATACTAGCATCTAACACAGATGGGCCGCAGGCCACTAAGTTTAATTGGGCTGATTAATGGACTGTTGGGCTGCCATGTTCCTATTGGGTTGCGTTCCTATTTTGATTGGGCCAAGAACCGATAGTAGATGGCTGTGGAATATCGATAATGATAGTTGTGAGGTTACAGTCACCGTGAACTTAGAAATAACAATAATGATGATGATTTAACGATGATGTTAATGATATTAGATGTTAAGATTTTGTTGGTATTTATGATCATGAAATATATAAAATGATAATGATAATCGATACCGTATGATGATCATGATCATGATGCATGATTAAGATGATGATTTAATTTAAGATGGTGATGTTGTTATTGATGATGATGAGAGAAAATGATTATGATAATGACTAGAGTAGGATAGAGGATGATGAAAAAAAAAGGTTCACGATAATTAGGTTAAAATGATAGTGGAAATAATGAGATGATTATGATCATTGGGTATGTGTGTGTTGTTTAATTGAGAGGTCGCGAGTTCGAGTTCGGGCAGTGGCGTTTTATTATTTTAGAAGCTTGTTTCTCCAAAGGTTGTATTCTATAATTTCTATTATTATTATCATTAACATTATTATTACTATCATTTTTATAATTATTGTTATCATTATTATTATTATTACTATTATTAACATTAATATATTTATTAACAAGTATTATTATTAAGTATTATTCGTATTAAGAATTTTTTATCAAAATTACTATTTTTATTGTAAGAATAATACAACCTTTTTATTTTGTTATTATTACTATCATTATTAAAAAAAAATTTATATATATTTTATTACTATTATCAATATTAATATTATTAAAAATAACGTTTTTAGTAAAATTACCATTTTTATTACTATTAGGATTATCATTATTATTATTATTATTATTATTATTATTATTATTATTATTATTATTATTATTATTATTATTATTATTATTATTATTATTATTATTATTATTATTATTATTATTATTATTATTATTATTATTATTATTGTCATCAGTATTATTTTTAGACATTATTATTATTTTTATCACTATTATTATTATTACTATAATTAATATTTTTATCAGCATTATTATTATTAATATTATCATTATAATTGAATACAACCTTTATTACTATTATTGATATAAAAATATACTTATAGTAATATTACATATAAGTATGTACTAATCATATTAACATTTTTAACATATTAGGTATATATATATATATATATATATATATATATATATATATATATATATATATATATATTAATCATTTTAAGTATATATACAAATTAAATATATATAATACATAATTTAAGATATACTATATAAATCTGTTCGATTACGATTATATATGTTAATATATATATGTAAATGATATAGGTTCGTGAATCCAAGGCTGTAATGACCCAGAATTTTCCGACCAAATTATACTTATGAGATTAATATTTACATAAATTAAACCATACCAACATGATAAGCAATCCAAATTGTTGAGACTTGTGTTTTTGAAAAGAGTTTTACACAACGTTTGACCGTCCAATATGACCAATGATATCACGAACTATATAACATACGATAATTATACGTTTGTGTATATATATATGTATTTATATATATTTAACATGATCTAAGGATCGTTTAACATCTGATTGTGTACTAATGACAATGAGTTATAAGTATATTTTGAAACTACTAACGTAAGTTTTCAAAACGATAACTATACGTAACATTCTTTGATATATATACTTATAATCTATAATACTTATACATGTATCATATATATAATGTATTTAATCACTTTTAAGGACTTAAATACATAAAAACAATATAAGTATATTCACAAAAGATAGCTATATTTGACTTCTCATTCCGTTTCCTCAAGATTTCTATACGTATATCTGGGCTATATGTACCCGTATCATACCCAGCTTCTATACGTATTTACTATTGGTATATATACATAAAATCAACATCCTAATCAACAATATTACTGCCGTAGATATGAGGTAACTAGAATTTGTCAAGTAGTATGAATTATTAGTAAGAAAACAAAATTAGGAATCCTTTTCTTTCTTTATAAACTAAAAACGTTTTTATAATTGAACACCGTTTCTTCACTCCATTTTCTCATAACTACACCCTCATTTCCCTCTCAAAATACTCCTAACTTCATACTTGATCATCTCTAAGCATTTTCTCCATCATTTAGCTTCAATTACAAGCCTTAAACACCATAAGAAAACTCTTTCAAGAACATATCAAAATAACCACCCATTTGAAGAAGTTTACTTCCAACCTTTTGATCTAACTCCACCACTCTTTGATTCCAAGATTATTTCTTATCTTTTGTAGTAACTTTGTCCAAGTAACTTGAGGTAGTAACCTTGTTCATAATCTTATTCAATTCATATTCATATAGCTATCTTATTTTGTGGTATAAAATTTTAACAACTAGAACATAGTTTGAATGATCTCAAACTTATTCGCAAACTAAATAGATCCTTCTAACTTGACTTTTAAAAAACTTTAAGACCTGTAATATATCATAATTATATGCTAACCTAACAAGATATAACTTGGTTTTACAAAGAGCATCTTAAAAACTAAATCTACGTCGTCGGAGTGCAACCGGGGGCTGTTTTGGGTTGGATAATTAAAAACCATCTTGAACTTTGAATTGGAAGTTAATGTTCTGGAAAAATGATATTTCTTATGAATATGTTAACACATAAAAATTTCATGATTTAACTCAAAGTGTAAGTATTTTTAGAAAAATGATCATTAAATGTTGTTTTTATGATGGAAAATGATCACTTTCATAAGTTTCACCAAAGTTTGACCTATAACCTATGATTTTGAATACAAATTAAGATATTTTCAGTTCATATTCTTAAAATTTGACTCGATCCAAGGAAGTGGCAAGTTGAACCAACAAAAACGGAGTTTAAATGAAGAAACTACGACTAAAACAAGATTGGGTATCCGAAGCTTGTTTAGCTACGAAAATATTTGGAGAAAAAGTAAATTAATCATATCTTTTCTAATTAATATGATATTTTATATATAATTACTTATGATTTGATTTTATATATTTCAGGACTACCCGTAAACAACACGAGAAGATTAATCATAAGACCTCATGATTGTACGCAACACGTCATTTGACAACACGGTACTTTATGTACGCAACACGACATTTGACAACATGGTACCATGGGTCGAGATTAATTATGATCAATACGAATACGATGGGGTCTTTATTTATTTTATTTAAGCAACTAATTGTGGACCACTAACATCGGACTGCTAACTACGAACTAAGAAAATATTAAAAGTATTAAAAGTATATATATATGTAACGATTACTTAAAAAGAAAATATGTTGATATATTATATATATGGTTAGGTTCGTGATATCTATCGGAGACCAAGTCGAATTAAATACCTTCAAGGCAAAAGTGAGTTTCATTTGCTCCCTTTTTAATTCCTTTTGCAATATATATTTTTGGGCTGAGAATACATGCGCTGCTTTTATAAATGTTTACAAAATAGACACAAGTACCTAAAAATATATTCTACGTTGAGTTGTACCACTGGCATATTTCCCCGTAGCTTGGTAACTACTATTTACATGGGTATTGTAAACGCGAATCCTGTTGATAGATCTATCGGGCCTGACAACCCCAACCGGACTGGACGACCAGTATTTAACAGTTGCACAGTACTTCGTTTTGGTGACTACACTTGGTACGGTGTAGTGAGATTTCATAATAAAGGGAATATGCGACGTTGATTAAATGTTAAGTATGGTTACCAAGTGCTCAACCACTTAGAATGCTTTACATACACTTGCGAGTGTATTATGTTTATGATTATGAAATCTTGTGGTCTATTAACATATTGAAATGATTGTTATGATAAACCTATGAACTCACCAACCTTTTGGTTGACACTTTAAATCATGTTTATTCTCAGGTACGAATTAAGTCTTCCGCTGTGCATTTGCTCAATATAAGGACATTACTTGGAGCCGATCATCGCAATGGGACCAAATGTTGATGACTTCGTCCATGTGGATTAGGACGGGTCCTTTCAGTTGGTATCAGAGCAGTGGTCGTAGCGAACCAGGTCTTGCATTAGTGTGTCTAACTAGTAGTTGTTAGGATGCATTAATGAGTCTGGACTTCGACCGTGTCTACATGTCAAAAGTTTTGCTTATCATTTCTAGTCGGAAATCATCTACTTATCATCCTTTGGAAATTACCTGCTTATCATTCATAAGTCTAGACACGTTTTACTGTATTTACTGCATTGATAGTATATAGACGAATTCTTATCTTAGCATATCTGTTATTGCGAACTTTGACTGATATCTTTTCAAAGATTCTCCGTAATTTACGGAATTTTGGTATTATATATACATATGTAAATTATGTATTGAAGAGTACCAAATCTAACTCCTATAATCTATTCCATACCAAAAATTCATTTTCCCCATTATACAAGATGGATTCCGCATCTAGTTCGAATTCTTCAGATTCCGACAGTTATACCGATATGGATTTCCATTCGGGCTCCGAAAGCAGCGTCACCGGAATGGATCAACCAATTTCCCATCATCTATTCTGGATGAATTGGGGATGGGTTCGTAATATACTAAATCACTGGAGACAAGAAGAAGGTGATCCATTCCTTCCACCAAATTGCCCTTTTGGCGATGAACCTGAAGCACTTATCGGTGAACCTATTCGAAACACCATTTTCTCTCTCATTTCTAGAGTATCTCGTTACGATTATATACTATCCCATATTACAAATCTTGTTCATTCGCTCGCTCCAACCGCCAATTATCCCGGTGTACTAGCAGAAGTTAACGAACTTCGCGCTCGCGTGAAAGCTTTGGAGAACATGGTGCGAAGGTTGCAAACACCAGCAGCAGCACCAGCAGCATAATCAGTACCACCATCAATAACATCAACAATACCATCATCACCACTAACAAATAACATCCGCATCACACGTATCGACATCATAATCTGTCCCACAAACATCAACATCATACGCACCATAGATACCAAGGAGTACCAACAATAATGAACGATGAAGTATTGATCCATAACTTCATTGATATTCTGCGAAGAATATGTGGTCTCAAAAAGTTTTAGAGATTTCTTATTCTAGCTCAAATCGAAAAGTAAATGAGATTAATATCATATTAACTCATTAAATTCATGATTTCATCTGAAGAAAATATATATGTATATATGTTTTCATAAAGATTGTAATTAAAAGTTCTTTTGTACAAAATATTAATGGTGAATTTTTTTTTAACGGGCAGGTAATACCCGAGGAATAATTAGATTTCATCTTAATAAGTTACATTGTACATTCATCGAAGCTGATTCAATAGTCATTTACTATCCTACTTACAACCACCGATATACGTATCCGTTCACCGCAGAATAACCATTTTCATTCAATTTCATATTTGGATTTTGACTTCCCAGAATCCAACAAGTGGCATATAAAGAAAACATATGACAAAATAAAATCTGTTATAAACAAACAAATTAACTATGAAAAATTTTGTAAAGAATCCACGCTAACTGTTCCAGCTAACTGTTCCTAGCTAACTGATTACATTTTATTTATCGCAGTTTATTTATCACAATTTAATTATCGCACTTTTATTTATCGTCATTTAATTTCTGTAATTATTTTACGCACTTTAAATATCGGGACACGTATACAATGTTTTGACATATCATATCGACGCATCTATATATATTATTTGGAATCACCATAGACACTCTATATGCAGTAATGATCGAGTTCTCTATACAGGGTTGAGGTTGATTCTACAATAATATATATAGTTTGAGTTGTGATCGAGTCTGAGAGGTATACGGGTCACGACACATATTAATTAATTCGTATATTATATATTAAACTATATATGAATTATTGGACTGTTACTGTGGACTATCGACTGTGGACTAATGACATTGGAAAATTAAAATGAATTAAAATATTGATTATAACATATGAAACTAAACATTTCTTCAAGATTGCCACTTGATTTCATCTTAAACCTCATTGTATCTCGACGATTACAATCAGCGTTCAAATCTATCATGATTCTTAAAAACACCTCAATCGAGAGGATAAACCAACCGCACTTTATCTACGGAAGAAAAGATTGATGCATATAGTTATGCACCTGAAAAACCCTCGGAAACTGAGTAATCGTTTGACACGTATCTGTTCTAGTTCCTTTGACATTGTTATTACCGAAGATCTTTTTGCAATCCCTTTCCAAAGTAGCTAATTTTGTCACAGCTCCAGCAAGTCAACTCCGACTTTTCATCCAAAACAACTTTATTATAACCGCGATATATATGCGTACTCTTTATTGTTACTGGGGAACCTTTTATATTTCACAATATTACCATCAGCGATTAATCATTCTAAAAACACAATTCTCCTTAAACTACCTCGGTTTGATAACCGATGACCCAGATCAGTTAACTTTGAAAATGCTGACGAAGCAGCATGTTGTAGATGATCTTAATGGCCAAAAGTTTGATGATAAAGAAAGGAGTGTTAGGAACGCTCGATAGAAAATTTAGTACCGAAAAGCGGATTATGTGAAACTATGAAGAAAGCCGTGGACAAAATCACAAAGAATAAGTTTGCCTTCAAAGAATCCAAATGATTCTGTGCCTGCTGAAATCGTTAGCAAACAACTTATTTCTCATTCTAAACCTTCACAAACAAATCTTCTTCATCATCCATTGATATTAGAAATTCTAAGATATTCTCGTATGTTCTATTATAAATATCCTCCATATTTCTGGCGATATTTTCACAACTATTCTTATCTGAGATCATTTATCTCTCCGTAATATCTGCAACATAAAAGAAACTGTGTTAGTTTCTAAATTCTGAAACCTTCGAGTTTAAAATATGAATGTTTTGAAGTAGTGTTGGGAACTGAAGCATGGATTAGTATAATATAATAACACTTGATCAACGTCATTATATTACAGTAAGTCATGCTAAGTTTCTAATGAAGCATGATGATTCACAGTACCATCATCATGTGCCATTTACACAACTCTTACATTCTATCTAATCTCTAAACATATCAAGAGAATATTTTTCTGGATGACTCGATCTTCTCCAGGGTATTCTGGTAATTTAACAAATCAAAATCGTTCTATTACCATTTTTTTCTTATAGCATTAGCTATGTTCATTCTGAATTTCATATCTACGAATTCCGGACCATTACTCGCTTGACTCGAAGTCGAGAAGAGAAAATGAAAGCATGAAGCTCCGAAAAATAATGAAGAATATAAAATTCGATAATAACCCCGAAATTTCAAACCGTGTATATCGATACAGATAGCAATATAGAGACACGGGAGAATTAGAAACACTATAAACACAAGAGTATAGTAGAAGTAAGTTGATTCTTCTGGTGGTAGATGAAAAAGAAGAATGACAGATATAAAAGTTAGGAGTATATCAAGAATCAAGACTGGATGGAGCATATTGATGAATGCTTTAAAGTAAGAATCAAGGGAGAAAGAATAGAAGGTGTGAGTCGTGGAAAATAAGGAAACGAAGGGGTGAATTTATAGTGAAATATCCGACAGAGCAATCGAAACAGATTATTGCATATAATCAAAGAAGATCCTGATTTCCTTAATCACCAAAACACCAAATCTTATTACGTAAGATTCTCTTTAAATCCCTTAAATCCTGGAAATCAATCATAACTACGTCATCGGTTAAGACGAATATATTTTACTCATCTCACTCTTTTACGATAGTCTCATTTATATTCTTCGCATAATCGAATCGTTTTATCTACATTACTCAATGATGATAAAACTCCATTATCACCTTATATTTGTCATGAAAACCTTCTTATTGTTATCCATAACAACCTCTATCAAATTTCGGGGACGAAATTTCTTTAACGGGTAGGTACTGTAATGACCCGGAATTTTCTGACCAAATTATACTTATGAGATTAATATTTACATAAATTAAACCATACCAACATGATAAGCAATCCAAATTGTTGAGACTTGTGTTTTTGAAAAGAGTTTTACACAACGTTTGACCGTCCAATATGACCGATGATATCACGAACTATATAACATACGATAATTATACGTTTGTATATATATATATGTATTTATATATATTTAACATGATCTAAGGATGGTTTAACATCTCATTGTGTACTAATGACAATGAGTTATAAGTATATTTTGAAACTACTAACTTAAGTTTTCAAAACGATTACTAAACGTAACATTCTTTGATATATATACTTATAATCTATAATGCTTATACATGTATCGTATATATAATGTATTTAATCACTTTTAAGGACTTAAATACATAAAACAATATAAGTATATTCACAAAAGATAGCTATATTTGAATTCTCATTCTGTTTCCTCAAGATTTCTATACGTATATCTAGGCTATATGTACCCGCATCATACCTAGCTTCTATACGTATTTACTATTGGTATATACACATAAAATCAACATCCTAATCAACATTATTACTGCCCTATATATGAGGTAACTAGAATTTGTCAAGTAGTATGAATTATTAGTAAGAAAACAAAATTAGGAATCCTTTTCTTTCTTTATAAACTAAAAACATTTTTATAAATGAACACCATTTCTTCACTCCATTTTCTCATAACTACACCCTCATTTCTCTCTCAAAATACTCCTAACTTCATACTTGATCATCTCTAAGCATTTTCCCCATCATTTAGCTTCAATTACAAGCCTTAAACACCATAAGAAAATTCTTTCAAGAACATATCAAAATAACCACCCATTTGAAGAAGTTTACTTACAACCTTTTGATCTAACTCCACCACTCTTTGATTCCAAGACTATTTCTTATCTTTTGCAGTAACTTTGTCCAAGAAACTTGACGTAGTAACCTTGTTCATAATCTTATTCAATTCATATTCATATAGCTATCTTATTTTGTGGTATAAAATTTTAACAACAAGAACATAGTTTGAATGATTTCAAACTTGTTCGCAAACTAAATAGATACTTCTTACTTGACTTTTAAAACACTTCAAGACCTGTAATATATCATAATGATATGCTAACCTAACAAGATATAACTTGGTTTTACAAAGAACATCTTAAAAACTGAATCTACGTCGTCAGAGTGCAACCGGGGGCTGTTTTGGGTTGGATAATTTAAAACCATCTTGAACTTTGAATTGGAAGTTCATGTTCTGGAAAAATGATATTTCTTATGAATATGTTAACACATAAAAATTTCATGGTTTAACTCAAAGTGTAAGTATTTTTAGAAAAATGATCATTAAATGTTGTTTTTATGATGGAAAATGATCACTTTCATAAGTTTCACCAAAGTTTGACCTATAACCTATGATTTCGAATACAAATTAAGGTATTTTCAGTTCATATTCTTAAAATTTGACTCGATCCAAGGAAGTGGCAAGTTGAACCAACAAAAACGGAGTTTTAATGAAGAAACTACGACTAAAACAAGATTGGGTATCCGAAGCTAGTTTAGCTACGAAAATATTTGGAGAAAAAGTAAATTAATCATATCTTTTCTTATTAATATGATATTTTATATATAATTACTTATGATTTGATTTTATATATTTCAGGACTACCCGTAAACAACACGAGAAGATTAATCATAAGACCTCATGATTGTACGCAACACGTCATTTGACAACACGGTACTTTATGTACGCAACCCATCATTTGACAACATGGTACCATGGGTCGAGATTAATTTCGATCAATACAAATACGATGGGGTCTTTATTTATTTTATTTAAGCAACTAATTGTGGACCACTAACATCGGACTGCTAACTACGAACTAAGAAAATATTAAAAGTATTAAAAGTATATATATGTAACGATTACTTAAAAAGAAAATATGTTGATATATTATATATATGGTTAGGTTCGTGATATCTATCGGATTCCAAGTCGAATTAAATACCTTCAAGGCAAAAGTGAGCTTCATTTGCTCCCTTTTTAATTGCTTTTGCAATATATATTTTTGGGCTGAGAATACATGCGCTGCTTTTATAAATGTTTACAAAATAGACACAAGTACTTAAAAATATATTCTACGTTGAGTTGTACCACTGGCATATTTCCCCGTAGCTTGGTAACTATTATTTACATGGGTATTGTAAACGCGAATCCTGTTGATAGATCTATCGGGCCTGACAACCCCAACCGGACTGGACGACCAGTATTCAACGGTTGCACAGTACTTCGTTTTGGTGACTACACTTGGTACGGTGTAGTGAGATTTCATAATAAAGGGAATATGCGACGTTGATTAAATGTTAAGTATGGTTACCAAGTGCTCAACCACTTAGAATGCTTTACATACACTTGCGAGTGTATTATGTTTATGATTATGAAATCTTGTGGTCTATTAACATATTGAAATGATTGTTATGATAAACCTATGAACTCACCAACCTTTTGGTTGACACTTTAAATCATGTTTATTCTCATGTACGAATTAAGTCTTCCGCTGTGCATTTGCTCAATATAAGGACATTACTTGGAGCCGATCATCGCAATGGGACCAAATGTTGATGACTTCGTCCATGTGGATTTGGACGGGTCCTTTTAGTGGCAAACCTTACTCTTGTTTAATGTCGTCATATGTATTTTTACTACAAAATACAGTATGGTGATTTTCATTTGCTCCCTTTTTAAATGCTTTTGCAATATATATTTTTGGGATTGAGAATACATGCGCTGCTTTTATAAATGTTTTACGAAATAGACACAAGTAATCGAAACTACATTATATGGTTGAATGGATCGAAGCCGAATATGCCCCTTTTAAACTTGGTAGCCTAAGAATTAGGGAACAGACCCCCTAATTGACGCGAATCCTAAAGATAGATCTATCGGGCCCAACAAGCCCCATTCTGGAATTTGGAATGCTTTAGTACTTCAATTTTATCATGTCCGATGGGTGTCCCGGAATGATGGGGATATTCTATATGCATCTTGTTAAGGTCGGTTACCAGGTGTTCAATCCATATGAATGATTTTTGTCTCTATGCATGGAACGTATATTTATGAGAAATGAAAATGAAAATCTTGTGGTCTATTAAACTGATGGAAATGATTATTTATGTTAAACTAATGAACTCACCAACCTTTTGGTTGACACTTTAAAGCATGTTTATTCTCAGGTATGAAAGAAATCTTCCGCTGTGCATTTGCTCATTTTAGAGGTATTACTGGGAGTCATTCATGACATATTTCAAAAGACGTTGCATTCGAGTCGCTGAGTTCATCAAGATTATTATTAAGTCAATTATAGTTGGATATATTATGAAATGGTATGCATGCCGTCAACTTTCGATGAAATGAAAATTTGTCTTTTAAAAATGAATGCAATGTTTGTAAAATGTATCATATAGAGGTCAAGTACCTCGCGATGTAACCAAATGTATTGTATTCATCCAGATGGATTAGGACGGGTCTCTACATTATTATATATAATTGTTTATATCTAATTATTTACATATAAATATCTATTGTTCGTGAATCGTCAGAAATGATCGATGGTCAATTGAATATATGAAACAGTTAAAAATTTTGAGACTCAACCTAACAGACTTTGCTTATCGTGTCGAATTCATATAAACATTAAGTTTAAATTTGGTCGGAAATTTCTGGGTCGTCACATTGTCTCTCGACATATGTCTCGGTTTCGGATTCTCTAACGCATTCTCATATGTTTAGAAAACTGATACTTTATGTTTCGTGTAGTGTACCTTTATACATAACAAGACTCAAATAAATGAAAAAATAATCCCACTCAAAGTGTAACTTATTCATTTGAGTGTTTTGGTCATTTGCTTCTTTAAATCGTCGTTTCATTATATTTTAAAGTATTGTTAAAAATTATTTTAAATCAAAACGTTTTATGATTAAGTTAATATTATATTTTATCACCTTATAAAATATATATGTTCATTTAGAAATATAAGTTTATACATATAATATATATTTGAAATATTTATCTAATAATATAATATTTAGTTTTTCAAAACTAATTATATTTCAAAGTGTAATTTAAGATCATTTACATAATAGGAATTACTAGATCATATAACGTTTTTCATTTTAAAACTTAACTAAGTATAGTTCATTTATGTACTATCGTTTATTTTAATCTCTTAACGTTCTAATTGACATATCTAAATACCAATCGAATCAATAAGCGAGTGTTACAATTGTTTACTTAATTAATTTGGAATCAGATATATCTAATATACATAAACACATTTTAAATACACGTTGCAAGTTATCTAAATATTTAACAACCAATATTCCAACTTACGTTAATTAATCAAAGATATCTTAATTAATCAAGTTCTATTATATCGAAAAACGTTGTCGTACGTTTGAAATTAAATTAAATAAATATAATAATTTGTTTTCCCAAAACTAAATATATTTAGGACTCATTTCAAAAGGTTAAAATAATAGAAGTCATTATATCATAAAATGTTTTATAAAAATACAATCATATATGACACATAATAAATTTCAAATTTGTAAATCGTTGTTTGTTGGTGAAGCATAACATAAGGTTCAATGGTTATAAATCATTTAATGTAAAATGTTGATTTACTTATCTTGTCAATATCCAACATCTAAATTACTTTTACATTTAAATAAAATGAAAATTAAAATAGTTATCTTATCAAAGTCATGAGAAAAATGTTGTAAAGCATGAACTGAAATTAAACAGGAATGTCCACTAATATTTGTCTAGTACTCGATAATCGGCATTTTTTTCTCACTTATAAATCACTTTACCATTTATTCCGAATATCGTTAAAAAGGAAAAGTTTCCTAAATCAAAGTGGACCTCTCAACAGAGACTCGTAATCATACAATGTATCTGATAAATCAATCATTTGATCTTATCTTCTAATTCTATCGATAAACATATTGAAACAAATACGTTCATGTAAAATATTATACGTTTAGTACTTTGTTAATGTTTCAAGTTATAATATATACACATATACATATAATCATATCCGCTCATTTAATGGTTCGTGAATCGTCGGAATTTGGTCGAGGTTTAAATGAATGTATGAACACAGTTTAAAATTTTTGAGATTTAACTTAACAAACTTTGCTTATCGTGTCGAAAATATATAAAGATTAAAGTTTTACTTTGGTCGGAAATTTCCAGGTTGTCAAAGTCCCTACCCGTTAAAGAAATTTCGTCCCCAAAATTTGATCGAGGTTGTCATGGCTAACAATAAGAATGTTTTCATGACAATTATGAGTTGATAAATAGAGTCTTATCATCATTGAGTGATATGGATAAAACAATCTGTTTATGTGAAGAGTATGAGTGAAGTTATCACAAAAGAGTGATATGAGTAGGTGTAGATTTGTCATATCTTTTGACATAGATAGGATTGATTTCCAAGTTCAAGAGATTTGGAGAAAATCTTCGTAATAAGATTTGATTCTTCGGTAATCAATGGAACTAGGATCCGCTTTAAATACGATCATCTGTTTTGATTGCTCTGTCAGATATCTCACTATAAAACCACCCTCTTCGTTTCCTTATTTCGACAGCTCATACTCTCTATTATTTCTCCCTCAACTCATACTTTAAATCATTCATCAATATGCTCCATCCTGTTCTAATTCTTGATATACTCCTAACCTTTATATCTATCATTCTTCTTTTTCATCTGCCACTAGAAGAATCTATTTACTTCTACTATACACTTGGTTTTATAGTGTTTTTAGTCCTCCCGTGTCTTTATGTTGCTATATGCATCGATATATATGGTTTATAATTTTTGGGTTGTCGTTGGGCTTTATATCCTCCTTTATATTTCGAAATCCCTGCCTCTGTCTTTTATAATCATTGTCATCCACAGTTAATACTCTCTCCTATTTGCTGCGATTTATACTCCCATTTTTATTTCAGAGCTTCATTCCTTTGTTTTCTCTTCCCGACTTTAAGTCAAACGAATAATGGTCCAGAATTCGTAGATATGAATTTCTGAATGAACATAGTTAATGTTCTAAGAAGGAAATTGTAATAGCACGATCTTGATTTGTCAAATTACCAGAATATCCGGAAAAGACCGAACCATCAAGAAAATATTTTCTTGATATTTTAGAAGTTAAATAGAATGAAAGAATTATGTAACATGGTGCCTGATGACGTTATGGTCTGTGAATCATCATGTTCCATTTATAAACTCAGCATGACTTACTGTAATATAATCACGTTGATAAAGTGTCATTATATTATACTAACTCATGCTTCAGTTCCCAAAACTACTTCTAAAACATTCATACTTTAAACTCGAAGGTTTCAGAAATTAGAAACTAAAATAGTTTCTTTTATGATATAACATAGATAGCGCAAAGAGGTAAATAATTTCGGATAACAATAGTTATGAAGATATCTTCAGAAAAATCGAAGATATTTATAATGAAAGATACGATGATATCTTAGAATATCTAAGATCAAAGGATGATGAAGAATATTGTTCACAAGAATTTTGGAGTAAGGAATAAGGTATTCGTTAATGACTTCAGCAGATACTGAATCATTTGGATTCTTTGAAGGCATGTTTAGTCTTTGTGATTTGTCCACAGCCTCCTTCATACTCTGCTCAATCTGTTTTCCAGTTCCAACCCTTCTCTTTTTCTGAGCTTTGCCAACACACTATTCTTTATCATCAAACTTTTTACTGTTAAGGTTGTTTATAGTTTTTGCTGCTTCATCAGCATTTCGAGAACTATTCCACAGTTCGGGTGTTTTTCAGAAACTTCACATTCGAAGTATGTAAGTTCGTTATATGTACACATATAACTGTTGGCGTAGACATGCTGCGAGATTTCAAAATATTGATTGCTAATTCCCGATGATTCATATGGAAATTCTCGTTACAAGATGCAGATGAATAAATGATGGGGTTTTGATAAATATAATGATTTTTCGGAAAAATCAAAGATCAGTGGAGTTGTTGGTAAGTTTATTGCTAATGTGGTGGAACATAAACGGTTCTCCGGTAACGATAGCGAAAGGGCAACGTATATATCGAGGTTATAGTAAGATGTTTGGATGAACTTTCATGTTCGGGTTGATGATTGGATGAACTTTCATGTTCGGGTCATCGAAATCCGAGCCACGGATCACCCGGTATGACTAAAACATGTTTTTGAACGGATTAAAGCTCCAAGTTGAATAATGGCTATAGGTCACGACTTGGTGGTTGTTCTTAGGGTGTTCTTGAGTACTCTAATGTGTCGGGTGGATTGGTTAGGCGAAGATATATATAAGGCTCGCCGAAAACTGATTCCCGGGGCTCAATTTATGACCCGATGAACATTTGATTAAAACTTATGGTTATTAAATAAGACTTATGATATAAATAATGAATATCATTATTAATAAATTACTTATGATATAAAAAGTAATTATTATAATTTAAGACTTATGATATATATATTTATTATATCATTTATTAATTAATTATGATTTAATTAAACATTTAATCAAACTTATGATTAATGAAACTTTTATTATTAATGAAAAATACTTATGGTAAGTATTAAACTTATGTTATGAGTTTATTATAATGAGACTTATAATAAATATTAATTAATTATTTAATTATTATTTAATTATAATTTAATTATTAAATACTTATTATTTAATAATTATAATTAGAAAGTTATGATATGATTAATAATTCATAATTAATTAATAATACTTATGATATGATTTAAAATTTATTATTAATTAATAATACTTATGTTATAATTAATATTTAATTAATTAATTAAATACTTATGTTATATTAATTATATCATTTAAACTTATGTTAACTTTAATAATTCAAGTTAATTTAATTAAACTTATGTTATGACATAATTATATATATATGACTTAAAATAACATTATAACTTATATTATTAATATAACTTATACTTTTAAAATTAATGTTGCCTATGTTTGACCAAGGATGACTTTTGAGTTGACTTTCGGTTGACTTTGACTTTCAGTTGACTTCTGTTGACTTTCTAATTAAGGAAACTTTCCTAACTTATATACTTTCTAAAAATAGAAACTTTCTAAATATGGAAACTTTCTAAATTTGGAAACATTCCAAAAATAGAAACTTTCCAAAAATAGAAACTTTCCAAAAATAGAAACTTTCCAAAAATAGAAACTTTCCTAAAAAGAAACTTTCCAAAAATAGAAACTTTCCTAAAATAGAAACTTTCCAAAAATGGAAACCTGCGAAAAATAGAAACTTTCTAAAAATAGAAAGTGTGTGTGTGTGTGTTGACAATCATTATTGTAATATTTAATGTCGTGCGGTTTATGTCTTGTATTAGTCTAGTGGCGTGTGCGTTTTAGTCTTATAATTGTAATAGTCTAGATTATGCTATTTACCACGGTAACTTAGTGTTTACCATGTGTTTGTAACTTGGGAGCTTGCTATGATATAAAGCAAGCTCCCCACCCTTGAACAAGAAGCTAGTCATTAATATCACTTTACTTTCTCTCACTAGCTTCTCTCTACAAGAAACACTCTCAAAACCCACTAACACTATCAAGAACAGATCGAAGACCCTAATTGTGGACTAACAATTGGTATCAGAGCGGGTCTAAGCTCTTTGCATAAAAGATCCGTTGCTTGAATGTCTCCATCGCGTTTTTGAAGTGTTTGTGTTTATTTTCGGTTTAGGTAACTCGGAAACTCAACTCACTATCTTATTCTTGTTGGTTTTAGTGTTTATCATATCATATATTTGTTCTTTAACCACTTGAACTAATTTTTACACCCTAGTATACCTACAGATTCATCCAATCTTATGTTACTTTTATTGTGAAAACTTAAAACTTGAACTGTTGAAGCTTTAAAGTGTTAAATTTGCTTGAATCCCTGAACAAATTTGCTACTATTTACTGATTTAATATGAACAACATTTTTGAGTTTGTGAAACTAACTGTTTTAATGTGTTGTATGCTTGAAAATCTGAATTTAGTGCTTTAAAACCCGATTTGTCTTTCTCAAACACTTGAAACTGATCAGATACTTGTGCTCGAAAACATCAATCTATGCAAAATTAAGTGCTCTGGATCTGTCCAGATTACTGCTCGAAATACTTTATTTTTGCTCGAAAATCTGTGTTTGTGCCGAAAACCTTGATTTTTTGGCTCCAAATTTGACTTTATTTTGACTCCATAATTTTTTCCCTTGGATAATACCCACCGAAAATAATTTATTTTGTCGTTATTACCCACCGAAAAGGCATCTTTGACTTTGTGTGTCATAAAAAATACAAAGGACAAAAGTAAAAAAAGTTGACAGATCCAGTGCTCGAAAAACTTAGTCCTAAAACCCCTGCTCGAAAACCCTTGCTCGAAAACCACCTACCAAAAACCTCTGCCCGAAAAATAACCGCTCGAAAACCAGTGCTCGAAAAACTTGTGCTCGAAAACTTTGTTCAAAAATCCTGCTCGAAAACTTGTGTGAAAACATCTGCTCGAAAACTTTACACAAAAACTTCCTGCTCGAAAATAATTGCACGAATACATCCTGCCCGAAAACCTCCTGCCTGAAACCCTTATAAAGCCAAAAAAAAAACATTTCTACGCGAGATTTAAATTTTCACGACAGAAAATTTTTTGGCCCCAAAAACCACTCGAAAACGCACGTTTTTGAACGAAATTTGCCAGAAAATTTCGGAAAAAGTCAAAAATTTTCCTCAACCCCCCGGTCACATATTAGTTCATATCCCAAAAATTTACGACATTAATTTTTGTTGAAAAATATTGGAGGAAAATCCAAATCATGTAATTAACTGACACTTAACGGACAATTAACGGACACTTAACGGAAAGTTAACGAAAACCAACGAAACCTCGTTTTCAAAATTTGATTCACGTGAATCATATTTTGAGGGGGAGAAAAGTGATATTTCTTAAGATTATTTGTAATTTCGTGGTTTGCTCGTAAACCTTGTCTATCCTAACCTATTTGTTGAACACCTGTCCTGTTAACATGGCAAATCATGATGATCACGTATCCTCTAATGTTTAGGAAGAGGTACAACTATACAATGATATTACTCATGAATATTACAACTCTGTGCATAATAATTCTGTGTCTATATCTGATGTATTGCAGACTTTTCGTGAAACACCTCTTGATCAAAATGATTCAATTGCATGTAGCTCTGCTTTTCATACCCCTATCCCACCTGTCCAAATGAAACTACCCATTAAATCTGAATATGCGACTGTTTATGATGAATGTGTGTTTCCTATACTACCTGATATGTATGTAGAAAACTTTGCCAAGATGAATAGAGACCTTAGATCATTTGCTAGTCAAATTAGCGAACTGAAAAATGAGAACTCTAAGTTGAAATCTGAATTGGAAATGAAAGTGTCAAATCATACTTATTTAAAACTAAAACAAGATCTAGCTGACAAAGTAACTGAATTAAGAGAGCTAGAAAGTAGTGTGAAACCCCTACGGATAGAAATGACAGATTTTAAACTGAGGAATGCAGTTCTCACGGAAAAAGTGAACAACACTGAAAAAGAACTTAAGAAGCTTAATAATTCTAGGATACTTTTTCTAGAGAATGTAGAACAGAAAACTAGAAAGCCTTTGAATGACCTAGCTGAAAAGACTTTTGAGTGCTCTAAGTTAGTTACAGAAACTTAGACTTGAAAACCCAACTAAGTTTACTTGATAAAAAACTTTACAGAACTGACCAAGCTAAAGTAGTCTTAGATGGCCACATTTCTAAAAAAGCTTTGTTCTTGAATCGACCTAAAAACTCCTACCAAAAACACCAGGGGTTAGGGTTTGAAAATCCAAAAATACAGTCCAAGATCTCCAAAGCCGAACCTTGTTTATATGATGGTAGATACATTAAGATAGGTTTGCCAGAGAGATTCACTTTTGCCAATGAAAGTGAGATTGAGGAAAGAATAGCCAATCGATCAACAAAAATGAAACGTGAGGTGTCGTTGGTTCATGACAAAAAAATGCAAATTACACGAGAAAAGATGGTTCATATTATAACACACCTCTCGATTTATTCAATGATTTTGAAAGTTTGAATGCTCAAAATAGCCCTAAAAGTGTATAATCTATTTACCAACCTTGGTTTTAGAAAGATACATCATCAGTCTGGAGGACGAACTTGATCAAAACAAAATCAAATATTTTGACAACTAACTCAAATTTCAAATGATCATTAAGGCTTTACAACACCAAATCTCTGTCATTGAATCCCAAAACAACAAACTGGTCTCCAATGTTCATAAACTTGAAAATCAAATTGCAAATCAAGTTGTTAATTTTTGTGAATTGATTTCAAAGAACACTGAATCACGGGACTCAAACCCAAAATCCGTGAATGACACCATCAATTGTGAAGGTCTAGCACAAGAACTCAAAGACTTTGGTGATTCTCTTTTGACCAAATTTGACATTGTTGAACGCAGGTTAGAATCATCTAGGTCCAAATCTCTAGATCACTTCTTAGAATCTCAACCCAAGATTCCAGAAGTTAAGGTAGAACCACAACCCGAGAAAGAACCTATCTCTTTAGGAGCTCAGGATGTTGAGACTGACCTTACTCAATTTGTTGACAAGCTAGAACGAGAAAACATAGATCTTCAGGTTAAATGTGAGACCTACAAGAAAACTCTAGCAACAATTGAGAAGATGCCTGTAGTTCCGAAAGTAGAACCCACTTATGATTTTAAAGACTCTGTAGTAGTTTTTGTTGATGACATTGTCTTAGAAATTCAGGAGTTAAAAGCTCATGTGAATCTACTTAAGGAAGAGAATGAGACCTTGCATGACCAATGTGATTCACTGAAAAGTATGGACTTCGTGACCAAGACCATATATTCAAAACCTGGTTCTTACAAGATCTGTCCTGGTACTGAGACCATGCTAACCTCCACTAACACTCCAAAACCAAAAGTGTCAGGTGGTATCCCAGTTACCAAGTCTGAGTTGTCCAACACTTCAAAGTCTACTCCCAAGACTATGAAAAAGCAGGTGACCTTTGTCAAGACCAATCTCAAACCCATAGTGTACCAATCTTCAATGTACTCAAAGAGTGCTTTATGTAAAACACCAAAGACCTTGGAGGCACCAAAACCAAAAGACAATGGTCCTCCTAAACCTACACATGCACTGAGGAAATTCCCCATGAAACCAAAAGTTCACCTGGATACCTCACCCAAAAGGTTCTCTAAGCCCAAACCAAAAGAACGAGGTTCTCCAAAGTCAACGGTGACTCCCAGAAAAACATCCTCGAAAACAAACGAACCCAAAATTACTCAACCCAAACCAAAGGAATTTAACGTTTCCCTACCCGTAGAATCCAAGTTCCCAAGCAAAAGGATTTACTCCGGTTACCAGACCAAGTTCAACCGCCCATTTCTGGAAAAAAATTATGGGAAAAATGGGGAGATTACGGGGCTTCTCGATCAATATGTTTGGCTTCCACACAAACCCATGAAGCCATCCGTAGGTCCGAAAAATATCCCGCGCACCAAAATTGACCTTATTTCTAAACATTCAACGAATAATCTTGCTAAACAAGTGTCAAATAAGAAGTGGACAACCAAACCATTTTCAACACCAAGATCCACTTCTTCTTCAAAACCAATGAAGTACTCTTCGTCTGAGTTACTTAAACTTAAGTCGAGATCAGTTTCTCTGGCTTTGTCAAAAGACTTTCAATCACCGTTGATTCCATAAAATCAACTTTCTAAGGATACATCATGTATTAAACCCAAGTGGAATTCAACGTCCATAAGTCAGATCGACAATTCCTATAAATGGTATTCAAATTTAACTATGAAAAAAATGATTTGACTGCAAGATGGTTCTTGGATACAACAGTCCAATACCTGAACTTAACCCGCTGACACCTGACTGAACACTCAGGCATGACCCACTCGCAACCCAAGATGACCTGATATGTTGTTTGAAGCTTTCTTTTTTCCAACCTTGCCTAATCCCTGATTAATCTAAAACCAATTTCGCATGAATCCATAACCTTTAGTACATATACTTTAGTAGTTGTAGGCGAATCACCCTCCGTTGAAATAGACTCATATGAGTTTCTTCTAATCGATGAACCTGGAAACTGCATGTGTCTAGGGGGAGCAATGCATGTACCTAGGGGGAGCAATGCATGTGCCTAGGGGGAGCAATGAGACCCGCAATGAAATGATGATTTTCAAAATCTGAAATGTCAAAAAAAATTTAGGGGGAGAAGGGGGAATGTTGGTTCCCATAATAGATCTATATGGGACCCGCACTTCAAAGAAGGTTTTCTCCAAAACATTATACGGTATATGCAAACATTTCAGTGTATGCCTCGCGTCTCGAATGTCTCTCTTTCTTTCTTTTAAAAAATCTTCAGTGAAAATGTCAAAAAAATTTTAGGGGAAGAAGGGGGGAATGATAGTTCTCATAGAGATCATTATGGTTCTCATAATAGATCTCTATGGGACCCACAAAGCAAAGAAGTCCGTGGGAATGATGGTTCACATAATAGATCTCTAAGGGACCCGCAAATCAAAGTAGGTTTCGTTCAAAACCTTATATCGTGCATGCTCATATTTCAGTGTATGCACCGCGCCGCAATTGTCTTCCACTCTTTCTCTTAAAAACTCTTCAGTGGAAATGTCAAAAAAAATTTAGGGGGAGAAGGGGGGAATGATGGTTCCCATAGAGATCATGATGGTTTCCATAATAGATCTCTATGGAACCTGCACTACAAAGAAGGTTTTATCCAAAACCTTAAATAGACCCGCAAAGAACGTTTTCACCAATACCTTATATGACCCGCGCCTCAACTGCCCTTTCAACCTTTCTCATCAAAACCTGTATTTTCTGTGTAACAAATTGTCAAAATATGTGTTAATTCCAAATAAATCATATTTTGAGGGGGAGAAAAAGACCAAGAAAATAAAGGTTTTATCAAAACGTGACATGTCATATATTGAGGGGAGGGTAAAAGGATTATAACCAACATGAGTTCCATCCAAAATGGCTTCTACATACTTTTGTGTAGAACCCGCATCTCAAAGTGGTGTCAAACACACTTGAAAGTGGTGTTAAACATCAAAACGGCCTTTGCATAAATAACATTGTAAAACCCGTATTTTCACACATAACTCTCCCAAGAAACCAAAGCTAAAATGTGCAACTATCAAGGGGGTGTTTAAAGATTCAAATGTCAGCAATGACGGATGATGTGTCCTGGTGACTGCCTCAAGAGGATGTGTCTAGATGACTGCCTCAAACAAAATATTCATCAAATGACGGACGATGTGTCCTAGTGACTGCCTCAGGAGGATGTGTCTAGATGACTGCCTCAAATATGGAATGACCTAACAACTTGATGCAAATTAAGTTTTTGGTGTCTCGAACTGCTGAAGGGGTTTCGTAAAACCATGAATAGAAACCCTGCATATCGACCGGAAATCCTCTATCAACACCTTATTTTAGAAGGTGGGACTTCAAACAGGGTTCAGAGGTCATACTTATCTTGATGAGGGAGATCTGTCTAATTCAACGGAGAGGCAATATGACAATACTTAGGCTAACCTTGGTATATTTATCATACCTCCGGAAGGATGATCACCTTAACGATCAGTCAGCATTTAAGCCTGACCACACACACTCCTCCGAGAGTACAACAACTGAAAGAGATCAGTCACCTCATGCCATATCAATGACTTCAGGACGCGATGTAACATCTTCCTAAATTACATTGATTTCTACCGACACCAATGCGGTGTTAGGTACAGTTGGAAGACTTGGTATAACCAAGATCGCCATAGTCGTACAAAAGTCCCATGATACTTTAATCATGTAGGTGGATAGCTTGCTAACGCCGGCTGGAACTTCGGTGACCAGTCATCCTTAACATCCACCGAGGTTAAACTTGGACCTACCAATACCAGTGAGGTCCCCAAATCCGGAAACAGTTTTGGTTTCAGAAAACTTGTCCAGTGTAACAACTAGCATGCCTGATTTAAACCTATCTAGTTTAACAACTAGCTTGATTTTTACAAAACTAAAAATGATTTCTGAAGATCCTGTTTTCCCTGAGGATTAAACTTTTACCTTAACCTCTTTGTCTCTTCTTAGCAGGTACACGTTCCCTGTCTAATGATAATCATATATGCTCTCTCTGCTATGAACACGGGATGCCATATTCATACTACACGTGCTGAACACGGTACACCATATTAATCATGCGAGGAGAATGAAACAAGAGTCAAAAATAAACCGATCTCGATCAAGAAATAGATGACTCAACATTTGAGGGGAAGCAAAAGAGGTTTACACAAGATCATATCAAGCTACCTTCAGGACCTTCTAAGCATTTCATAAAGATGGTCGAAAGTCAATAAACAAGACCTCATCGCCTGCCCCAACTGAAGAAGAAGTCAAAATAAATCAAAAATAACACTCCTAGATCAGTTCATCCTATGTGCAAGTTCATGTTCAAAGCTGATAGCATCAAAAGCTTTATAGCTTCAAACCGAAACCAAAGCCCAGAAGAAGGCAACACAAGAAACTGCAAGAAAATGATCATAGGAAGTGTTAACATTTGTAAACATAACACTCTCGGATGGAGACTCCAAAAGAATCTACAAGAGTCACGGGAGGTGTTATATTTTGAGAAACCCATGCCACTGCAAATAGACAAAAAGACGAAGACATGATCGCACCTTTCAAAGAAGAAAGATCAATGAACCCTATCAAGAAGGAAGATTGTTGAAAATCTCACCGATTACACAACCATAACACTCCTAGGTGAAGAGTGAAAGTACACGCACTCAGAAGGACTTTCAACAAAGGGCGTAATCCAAAACCCCATGACAAGGGGGAGATTGTTGACAATCATTATTGTAATATTTAATGTCGTGCAGTTTATGTCTTGTATTAGTCTAGTGGCGTGTTGATAATGCTAAAAACGAACATATATTTCATAGCATTATTCCTCAAGAAAGACAAGCTTTTAGTTGCAATTGTTCTATTTACAAGTGATATTCGTTTAAATAATAAAAGGTGAAGACAAAAGACAGATTCGACGAATTGAAGACGCAAAGGACCAAAAAGCTCAAAAGTACAAAATACAATTAAAGATGTTCCAAATATTGATAAGAAACGTCTCGAAATTACAAGAGTACAAGATTCAAAACGCAAAGTACAAGATATTAAATTGTACGCAAGGACGTTCGAAAATCCGGAACCGGGACATGAGTCAACTCTCAACGCTCGACGCAACGGACTAAAAATTACAAGTTAACTATGTATATAAATATAATATAATATATAATTAATTATATTAATTATATATATATTATATTTATAAATAAATCGTCGGCAAGAAAGACTCCAAAAGCTGGTGAGCTGTATTTACAAACTCCGCGACTCGCGGAGTTTGAAGGCAAAATAGGCCGCGAGTCGCGGAGCCCCAAGTTTTGAAAGTCCCTATAAAAGCAACCGAATTCTGAGCATTTTTAATCATCATATATCATTCTCTCTATCTATATACGTAAAATATATATATATAATTTATATTTTAATTTTAATTTTAATTTTAATCCTAATAATAAGGGTATGTTAGCGAATGTTGTAAGAGTGTAAGTCGAAATTCTGTCCGTGTAACGCTACGCTATTTTTAATCATTGTAAGTTATGTTCAACCTTTTTAATTTAATGTCTCGTAGCTAAGTTATTATTATGCTTATTTAATCCGAAGTAATCATGATGTTGGGCTAATTACTAAAATTGGGTAATTGGGCTTTGTACCATAATTGGGGTTTGGATAAAAGAACGACACTTGTGGAAATTAGACTATGGGCTATTAATGGGCTTTATATTTGTTTAACTAAATGATAGTTTGTTAATGTTAATATAAAGATTTACAATTGGGCGTCCCTATAAATTACCTTGGGTTACACTCAGTCGACATCCTGGTGTAATTATTAAACAAAGTATTAAAATCTTGTTACAGTTTAAGTCCCCAATTAGTTGGAATATTTAACTTCGGGTATAAGGATAATTTGACGAGAACACTCGCACTTTATATTTATGACTGATAGACTGTTATGGACAAAAACCAGACGGACATATTAAATAATCCAGGACAAACTACAATTAACCCATGGGCATAAAACTAAAATCAACACGTCAAACATCATGATTACGGAAGTTTAAATAAGCATAATTCTTTTATTTCATATTTAATCTCCTTTATTTTATATTTAATTGCACTTCTAATTATAGCACTTTTATTTATTGTTATTATATTTAATTGCACTTTTAATTATCGTACTTTTTAATTATCGCAAGTTTATTTTATCGCACTTTTATTATTCGCAATTTCATTATCGTTATTTACTTTACGCTTTAATTTAAGTCTTGTATTTATTTTTAATATTTTACATTTGGTTTTAACTGCGACTAAAGTTTTAAAATCAACAAACCGGTCATTAAACGGTAAAAACCCCCCTTTATAATAATAATATTACTTATATATATATTTGTATTTTTATAAAAGTAAACTAATATAGCGTTAAGCTTTGGTTAAAAAGATTCCATGTGGAACGAACCGGACTTACTAAAAACTACACTACTGTACGATTAGGTACACTGCCTATAAGTGTTGTAGCAAGGTTTAAGTATATCCATTCTATAAATAAATAAATATCTTGTGTAAAATTGTATCGTATTTAAGAGTATTTCTTGTAAAATTTAATAGTATTTTTATACCACTCTGCTAAAACATCACGTGTACGTTTTAGTCTTATAATTGTAATAGTCTAGATTAGGCTATTTACCATGGTAACTTAGTGTTTACCATGTGTTTGTAACTTGGGAGCTTGCTACTATATAAAGCAAGCTCCCCATCCTTGAACAAGAAGCTAGTCATTAATATCACTTTACTTTCTCTTACTAGCTTCTCTCTACAAGAAACACTCTCAAAACCCACTAACACTATCAAGAACAGATCGAAAACCCTAATTGTGGACTAACAGTGTGTCCGTACGCTGTTTCGATCAAACCGATGCATGTTGAGTGTTGTTCTATGTCTACTTGCAATATGTACAATAGCTATCATACTAAGACTTGACCTAAGTTAGTTATTTATATTGAACTGCTTTATTTATAAGTCGGCGTTGTGATCATCCCTGATCGCTTTACTTTATTTGCTGTTCGCATTTTTGTGTGGTTACTTCGTTTACTTTAAGGTGAGTTATAGTCCCGTTTTTACATACTTATCAAAGTATATTTTTGGGATGTGATTACATGCATTTTGTTTTACGTTTAGACACAATTGTTAATTAAATTTAAATTATTTATTATGAGTTGAACAAAAATATTTCCTAGTCTGGTAACTGTAATCACTGGTTTCTACTGGTGAATGCGAATCCTACGGATAGATCTATCGGGTTTGACAACCCCATTTCGAGCTAGTCGCGCTAGCAATTTATAATCGGAATGTTTAGTACTTTGTATTTAGTTGAAGATACACTTGTTCAGTGTATATTATTTATTGTGTTTAACAAGGGTAAATAAAGGGTTAAGTGGTTACCAGGTGGCTCATTGATAATGGAATAATGTTTTATATTTTCTAACATTTTAAATCTTGTGGTCTATAGAATATACGTTTATTTAAACCTATAATTCACTCAACATTTTTATTGACAGTTTACTCACATGTTTTCACAGGTACTTGAGTTTGTTTGATGCTTCCGCTGTCTTAGAAGAGTCTGCATGCATTTGGGCAGATTTTGGTAAACATTTATGAAACTTTGAACTTGTATTCTATTTTTGAATAATTTAAACTTGTGGGTTTTGTTGACAATGTTTTAATGTCAACTTTGGTTATTAATATGTGGGGTTGTTTAAACTACATATTTTGGTATGTTTCCTTTTTGGGAAACTTTTGAAACAAAAGAATGCAATGTCGTTTATTAAATTCATTTAAGTTCGATCAAGCTGTGGGACCTATTGACGGGGCCATCATAGTTGGTATCAGAGCTCTGGTTGTAGGGTATTAGGTTGTATTAATGTCGTATTATTATAGCGTATTATTATATGTGGTTATTTGTATCCTATAAGTAGGTATATGGTTACCATACATACATCTTTGTTATGTTCTGAATCCGGGAGGAACTCCCATTCCGATTTAAATGTATTCTCCGACTCATGCGAGTTTATCTTTATAAGAACACCTCGGATAGTGAAACCGAGGGATGTCATTCTTGACTTCTGAAATTCTCGATATTTCTATGTCATCTATTATGGTTATGTATATAACGTTTGAGTTATATTACGTGAGATGCCATTCTTGACTTCCAAATGCTCGGCATTTCAATGTCAGATATTATGTTTAGGTATATAACATTCTTGTTATATTATGTGCTTTTGTGGCTTTGTGCTTTGGGTTGCGTCCCGGAAACATCATTCTTGACATTTAAAGATTCTTGATACTTCAAAGATATTTTTGTGTCATCACTTTTGATGTTTTTGCATCTAGTGCTATCTTTAGCACATTGTTTAAGAAATTGTTATAGAGAAATTGGGTGGAAATTCGAGGTTGATCACGTGTCCTGACCTCATGTAGTGCTATTGGAATGGAACTATGAATTAGTATAATATAATGACATCAGGCCAACGTGATTATATTACGTTAATTTATATAGAAATTCCAATATTGTGACATGAGGAATAGAAAGCGAGTCAAAGAAAATTTTGTAGTGACCCGAACTTTTCCATGTTTATATATATTAATTGAATTTGATAATTACATGATTAAGTGTTTCCAACATGTCAAGCAATCAAACTTGTTTAGACGTGATTAATTGAAATAGGTTTCATATAGACAATTGACCACCCAAGTTGACCGGTGATTCAGGAACGTTAAAACTTGTAAAAACTATATGATGACATATATATAGTTATATATATAGTTAACATGATATTATGATAAGTAAGTATCTCATTAGGTATTTTAACAAAGACTTATATACATAAAAATGAGACTATTGAATTAAGAAACTCGAAAACGATATATATAACGATTATCGTTATAACAACGTCTTACTAAATACATATGAATCATAATAAGATATTGATACACTATGTTTAATCATGATAAATGATAAGTAAACATGTCATTAAGTGTATTAACAATGAACTACATATGTAAAAACAAGACTACTAACTAAATGATTTCGAAACGAGGCATATATGTAACGATTATCGTTGTAACAATATTTAAGTATATATATATATATATATATATATATCATATTAAGATATATTAATACATCATATTATCATGATAATATAATAACTTAACATCTCATTTTATATAATAAACAATTGGTTAACAACATTCAACAAGATCGTTAACCTAAAGGTTTCAAAACAACACTACATGTAACGACTAACGATGACTTAACGACTCAGTTAAATATATATACATATAGTATTTTAATATGTATTCATACACTTTTGAAAGACTTCAAGACACGTATCAAAGTACTTCTACTTAACAAAAATGCTTACAATTACATCCTCGTTCATTTTCATCAACAATTCTACTCGTATACACTCGTATTCATACTCGTACAATACCTAGCTTCTAAATGTTTTTACTATTGGTATATACACTTCAATGATCAGCTCTTAGCAGCCCTTGTCAGTCACCTAACTATGTGGGAACCATCATTTAACTTCTAGCATGAAATATCTCACAAAATTACAAACTAATGGAGCCTATATGGGAACTCCAAATTCACGTGAAGTAGTACTCTCACAAACACATTTACTTTGCAATTTTCTTGAATCAAATTACTCTCTCTCAAGTATTCTTCCTTTATTCTAAGTGTTCTTCATCATCTTCAACAAAATCTAGCTCAATCTAGTTCATAAATCCATACATAAACCAAGTTATAAATCAACTACTCAAGAACACACCAACAACACTTCCAAGTTTGCTAGCTTACTTCCAATCTTGCAAATCCACTTTGAGTGATCATTCAACCTCAAGAAATCTTTCTTATTTACAGTAAGATATCTTTCTAATATAAGGTAATATTCATATTCAAACTTTGATTCAATTTCTAAAACTTTAACAATCTTATTTCGAGTGGAAATCTTACTTGAACTTGTTTTCGTGTCATGATTTTGCTTCAAGAACTTTCAAGCCATCCAAGGATCCTTTGAAGCTAGATCTATTTTTCTCATTTCCAGTAGGTTTATCCACAAAACCAAAGGTAGTAATGATGTTCATAACATCATTTGATTCATATACATAAAGCTACCTTATTCGAAGATTTAAACTTGTAATCACTAGAACATAGTTTAGTTAATTCTAAACTTGTTCGCAAACAAAAGTTAATCCTTCTAACTTGACTTTTAAAATCAACTAAACACATGTTCTATATCTATATGATATGCTAACTTAATGATTTAAAACCTGAAAACACGAAAAACACCGTAAAATCGGATATACGCCGTCATAGTAACACCGCGGCCTGTTTTGAGTTAGTTAATTAAAAGTTTTTCTTCTGGGAAAATGATTTTTCTTATGAACATGAAACTATATCCAAAATTCATGGTTAAACTCAAAGTGGAAGTATGTTTTCCAAAATGGTCATCTAGACGTCGTTCTTTCGATTGAAATGACTACCTTTACAAAAATGTCTTGTAACCTGTATTTCCGACTATAAAATTATACTTTTTCTGTTTATATTCATAAATTTAAGTTCAATATGAAACCATCGCAACTTGAATCACTCAAAACGGATTTAAAACGAAGAAGTTATGGGTAAAACAAGATTGGATAATTTTTCTTATTGTAGCTACGTGAAAATTGGTAAGAAATCTATATTAATCATATCCTAGCTAACTCATATTGTATTATACATGTATTCTAATATATTATGTAATCTTGGGATACCATAGACACGAATACAATGTTTTGACATATCATATCGACCCATCTATATATATATTTCGGAACAACTATAGACACTCTATATGCAGTAATGTTGGAGTTAGCTATACAGGGTTGAGGTTGATTCCAAAATATTATATATACTTTGAGTTGTGATCTACCATGAGGCTTGTATACACGAGGTCGTGGATTGATTCGAGATAATATATATTGCTTTATTTCTGTACATCTAACTCTGGACAACTAGTTGTAGGTTACTAACGAGGACAGCTGACTTAATAAATTTAAAACATTAAAACGTATTAAAAATGTTGTAAATATATTTTGAACATACTTTGATATATATGTACATATTTGTTATAGGTTCGTGAATCGACCAGTGGCCAAGTCTTACTTCCCGACGAAGTAAAAATCTGTGAAACAGAGTTATAGTCCCACTTTTAAAATTTAATATTTTTGGGATGAGAATACATGCAGCTTTATAAATGTTTTACAAAATAGACACAAGTACATGAAACTACTTTCTATGGTTGAACGATCGAAGCCGAATATGCCCCTTTTACTTGGTAACCTAAGAATTAGTAAACCAGTCTACTAATTGACGCGAATCCTAAAGATAGATCTATTGGACCCAACAAACCCCATCCGTTGTAGCGGATGCTTTAGTACTTCGAGTTTTTATATCATGTCAGATGGATGTCCTAGAATGATGGGGATATTCTTATATGCATCTTGTTAATGTCGGTTACCAGGTGTTCACCATATGAATGATTTTTATCTCTATGTATGGGATGTATATTGAAATATGAAATCTTGTGGTCTATTATTACGATTTGATAAATATATAGGTTAAACCTATAATTCGCCAACATTTTTGTTAACGTTTAAAGCATGTTTATTCTCAGGTGATTATTAAGAGCTTCCGCTGTTGCATGCTAATATATGGACAAGATTTGGAGTCAGCATGCTTGTATAATATTGTTTAAAACTGCGTTTGAAATTTACTTCGTTGTAATATATTAATTTTGTAAACCAATATGTATTGGTAGTGTGTAAGTGTGATATTTTTAGATTATCATTTCTGATAATCTAGGTGGTGTCCTTTTAACCTTGTCGATAAAATAAAGATTATGGTTTGTTTTAAAAACGAATGCAGTCTTTGAAAAACGTCTCATATAGAGGTCAAAACCTCGCAACGAAATCAATTAATATGGAACGTTTATAATCAATATGAATGGGACATTTCAGTTGGTATCCGAGCGTTGGTCTTAGAGAACCATAAATTTGCATTAGTGTGTCTTATCGAGTTTGTTAGGATACATTAGTGAGTCTGGACTTCGACCGTGTTTTCTTTAAAAACGATTGCTTAACACTTTTGTTGGAAACTATATATTATTAACATGTAAATATTATGTGATATATTAATCTCTTAACGTGTTTGATATTGTGTGATAGATGTCTACCTCTAGTACAAATCCCATCGACTCACCTAATAATAATGAAGAGTCAAATATAATTTGGGAAGATTCACAAATTCCCGAAGAAGAACCGGAAGATGTGGAATCGGAAGAAGAGGAACCGGAAGAAGAGGAACCAGAAGAGGAGGAACCGGAAGAGGAGGAACCGGAAGAAGAAGAGGTTCCGGAGGAAGAAATATTGATACCTACAGTAAATCGATTAAATAAAAGAAAATCCTCAACCAACGGACCAAAGTCAATAATGGTCAATGGTGTTTCTACCGAGGAAGCGAAATATTGGGAAGATTACCAATTTTCCGATGAATCGGATCCCGATGAGGATTCCGATGATGTTATAGAAATTACCTCGACCCAATTTAATAAAGCAAAAGAAAATAATAAGGAAAAAGGTATAAAAATAGAGAAACCTGATTCCAACCCCGATGAACTTTATATGTATCGACAACGTCCGTATTTCCTAAAGTGTAACAATAACCCGGGAACCTCTAAACCACCAGGTTTTTCTAAACCATTGTGGAAAATGACGGCTCGTATTAGAGGAACACCATATATCCCTAGAAAATTAGGAAAACGAACCAAGTTCTAAGAAGAAGAAACCAGTGATTCAGATTAGAGGGTTGTAATCATGTTGTGTATTATATGTATTGTAGTGTGCTTGTACATTATGTTCTATGTAAAAATTACTTGTATTGTTTGTTAATTATCTTTTACGAATCTAATCATTGTCTATTTTACAATATAAAAACAAAATGGACGTTAAGGGTAGACAACCGAATATTTTAGAAGACCTACCAGAGGATATGATTGAGGAAATCTTGTCTAGAGTCGATCAGAATTCATCAACACATTTAGTTATGGCGAAATTAACTTGTCAAACATTTGAAAGACTTTCCAGAAATGCCTTAGTTTATAAAAGGCTTTCCTTTGATAGGTGGGGTATATCACATTGGGGAGACCGTAAGTTACGCCGTGTTTTCTTTAAAGCGTTAAATGCGGGGAACCCAAATGCAATTTTACGCTACGGGTTAAGAACCTATTTTGACTCAATATATCCCAACATAGGATTTCGGGAGTTAGAAAGAGTTTCTAACATGCAACATAAAGAAGCATGTTATACTTACGGGTTAGTGATGTTCGCTTCTTACCAAAGTGAGAAAAAGAACATCGGATTACAACTTTTAAATAAAACCTTCCCACAAGTGACAGATTCAGTAGTTGGGATGAGAAACAAGGTTTTTAGATTATTACGGGGCTGTTGGACATTACGAAATCCTCGTCCTTTTGACGACATTACAACATGCTGCCTAGCCAATGGTCATAACGGTTACTTTCCACAAGACCAAGTATGGGAAGTCGTCTTAGTAAAACCAGAATTCATGCCTTGTTTCTGGACTTATGAATTACGTGTCTTTATTTCTTTTGCTGAACAACTTGCGTATTAACTAGAAATGCATTTATAGATGCCGAGTGGCAATGTTATTATGTGTTATATTTCATCCTATATGTATAATAGCGGTATTGTAAGTTTGTAATATTTTGTATAAAGTTTGAACGCGAAATATTATTGTAATAAGTTTTTCATATAGAAGCGTAGTAGTTGAGTTGTATAGTAGCTAGTAAGTATGAACTTAACGGGTAGGTACTACCCGAATTAAAACTATAAAAATGCTAATATGAAGTAAAAGCTTTTACAAATAAGTTCATATAATGCTATGAAATACTATTGACTACTCTTAAATTCTATATGATTAACTCAATTCTTTTGACCATTTTTGAAGGAAATGGCACCGGCGACTCGTCAGAACTTGAACATGATTGAGGAAGACTTCCGTGTTTTCCTTGCTATGAACATAGCCGCAGTACAGGTTACGATGCAAAATAACAATAACTCTGGATCTAGTAGTGGAACTAATTCCGCAAGAAATCGTGTAGGATGCTCTTACAAAGAATTCACTTCCTCCAAACCTTTGGAATTTGATGGAACCGAAGGACCAATTGGATTGAAACAGTAGACCGAGAAGGTCGAATTGGTGTTTACCATAAGTAAGTGTACTGAAGAGGACAAAGTTAAGTACGCTATGCATACCTTCACAGGTACGGCGTTGACATGGTGGAATACCTATCTCGAACAGGTAGGACAAGATGATGCTTACGCACTACCATGGTCAGCATTCAAGCAATTGATGAACGAGCAGTATCGTCCCAGAAACGAGGTCAATAAGCTCAAGGTAGAGCTTAGAGAATTACGAACGACGTACGAACGACAATTCACAGAATTGTGCCTATTGTGTCCCAGAACGTTCGAAGACGAAGAAGAGAAGATCGATGCATTTGTAAAAGGGTTACCAAAAAGAATTCAAAAAGATGTGAGTTCACACGAGCCCACCTCCATACAAAAGGCAAGTCGAATGGCTCACAAATTAGTGAACCAGATCGAAGGAAGGATTAAAGAGTAGGCGACCGAAGAGGCTAACATGAAACAAGTCAAGAGAAAGTGAGAAGAAACCAATGATAAGAGTCACCAATACAACAACAACAATCACAACCACAATCGCAATAACTATCCCAATAACTGCAACATTAATCGCAACAACAACTTCAACAAACGTCCCAACAACAACTACAATAACCGTCCCAACAACAATAACAATAACAACAACAACACCAACAACAACAACAACAACAACAACAACAACAATCCCAACAACAATCTCAATAACAACAATGGCAACAAAAACCAAAAACAGCCATGCCAAAGATGTGAAGAGCATCACCTGGGTTTCTGCATGACATTTTGCAACAAGTGTAAAAGAAACGGTCATAACGCGAAGAAGTGCGAAATCTACAGACCAATGCATAACAGAACTAAAAGAACAAACAATGTCGGAACAAATAACACCGCCATAGTTTGTTTTGGATGTGGAAAACCGGGCCACTTTAGTAGAAATTGCCCGAATAAGGGGAATACTAATGGGCAGGGCCACGGAAGAGTTTTCAATATTAATACGACAAAAGCGCAGGAAGACCCAGAGCTTGTTACGGGTACGTTTCTCATTAACAATAAATCTGCTTATGTTTTATTTGATTCGGGTGCGGATAGAAGTTATATGAGTAGAGATTTTTGTGGTAAACTAAGTTGCTCACCGATGCCCTTGGATAATAAATTTTTACTCGAATTAGCAAATGGTAAATTAATTACAGCAGATAATATATGTCGAAATCGATAAATTAAACTGGTTAGCGAAACATTTAAGATTGACTTGGTACCAGTAGAGTTAGGGAGTTTTGATGTGATAATCGGTATGGACTAGTTGAAAGAAGTGAAAACAGAGATTGTTTGTTACAAAAATACAATTCGCATTATACGAGAAAAAGGAAAACCCTTAATGGTGTACGGAGAAGAGAGCAACGCGAAGTTAAATCTTATTAGTAACCTGAAGGCACAAAAACTAATAAGAAAAGGTTGCTATGTTGTGCTAGCACACGTCAAGAAAGTCAATTCCGAAGAAAAGAACATCAATGATGTTCCCATCCCAAAAGAATTTCCCGATGTATTTCTGAAAGAATTACCGGGACTACCTCCACACCGATCCGTTGAATTTCAAATAGACCTTGTACCAGGAGCTGCACCAATAGCTCGTGCTCCATACAGACTCGCACCTAGCGAAATGAAGGAACTTCAGAGCCAATTACAAGAACTTTTAGAGTGTGGTTTCATTCGACCAAGCACATCACCGTGGGGAGCTCCTGTTTTGTTTGTCAAGAAGAAGGATGGTACATTTAGGTTATGTATCTACTACCGAGAGTTGAACAAACTTACCAACAAGAACCGCTACCCACTACCGAGAATCGATGACTTATTTGATCAACTACAAGGCTCGTCGGTTTATTCAAAGATTGATTTACGTTCTGGGTATCATCAAATGCGAGTGAAGGAGGATGATATTCCAAAGACTGCTTTTAGGATGCGTTACGATCATTACGAGTTTATGGTTATGCCGTTCGGATTTACGAACGCACCAGCTATGTTTATGGACCTCATGAACCGAGTGTGTGGGCCATATCTTGACAAGTTTGTCATTGTTTTCATCGATGACATACTTATTTACTCGAAGAATGATCAATAGCACGAAGAACATTTAAGAAAAGTTCTAGAGTTGCTGAGAAAAGAAAAACTGTACGCTAAGTTTTCAAAGTGTGCATTTTGGTTGGAAGAAGTTCAATTCCTCGGTCACATAGTGAACAAAGAAGGTATTCAGGTGGATCCAGCAAAGATTGAAACCGATGAAAAATGGAAAACCCCAAAAACTCCGAAGCATATACGCCAATTTTTAGGACTAGCTGGTTACTACAGAAGGTTCATCCAAGATTTTTCCAGAATAGCAAAACCCTTGACTGCATTAACGCATAAAGGGAGGAAATTTCAATGGAAGGATGAACAAGAGAAAGCGTTTCAATTGTTAAAGAAAAAGTTAACTACGGCACCTATATTGTCATTACCTAAAGGGAATGATGATTTTGTGATATATTGTGACGCTTCAAAGCAAGGTCGCGGTTATGTATTAATGCAACGAACGAAGGTAATTGCTTATGCGTCTAGACAATTGAATATTCACGAGCAGAATTATACGTTGCATGATTTGGAATTAGGCACGGTTGTTTTTGCATTAAAGACTTGGAGGAACTACTTATATGGGGTGAAAAGTATTATATATACCGACCACAAAAGTCTTCAACACATATTTAATCAGAAACAACTGAACATGAGGTAGCGCAGGTGGATTGAATTATTAAATGATTATGACTTTGAGATTCATTACCACTCGGGGAAGGCGAATGTGGTAGTCGATGCTTTGAGCAGAAAGGACAGAGAATCCATTCGAGTAAAAGCTATGAATATAATGATTCACAATAACCTTACTACTCAAATAAAGGAGGCGCAACAAGGAGTTTTAAAAGAGGGAAATTTAAAGGATGAAATACCCAAAGGATCGGAGAAACATCTTAATATTCGGGAAGATGGAACCCGGTATAGGGCTGAAAGAATTTGGGTACCAAAATTTGGAGATATGAGAGAAATGGTACTTAGAGAAGCTCATAAAACCAGATACTCAATACATCCTGGAACAGGGAAGATGTACAAGGATCTCAAGAACATTTTTGGTGGCGGGTATGAAAGCCAATGTTGCTAAATACGTAGGAGAATGTTTGACGTGTTCCAAGGTCAAAGCGGAGCATCAGAAACCATCATGTCTACTTCAACAACCCAAAATCCTGGAATGGAAATGGGAAAACATTACCATGGATTTTATCACTAAATTGCCAAGGACTGCAAGTGGTTTTGATACTATTTTGGTAATAGTTGATCGTCTCACCAAATCAGCATGCTTCCTGCCAATAAGAGAAGATGACAAGATGGAGAAGTTAGCACGATTGTATTTGAAGGAAGTCATCTCCAGACATGGAATACCAATCTCTATTATCTCTGATAGGTATAGTAGATTTATTTTAAGATTCTAGCAGACATTACAGCAAGCATTAGGAACTCGTCAAGACATGATTACTGCTTATCATCCACAAACTGATGGGCAGAGCGAAAGAATGATATAAATGCTTGAAGATATGCTACGAGCATGTGTTATTGATTTCGGAAACAGTTGGGATCGACACCTTCCATTAGCAGAGTTTTCCTACAACAATAGCTACTATTCAAGCATTGAGATGGCTTCGTTTGAAGCACTTTATGGTAGAAAGTGCAGGTCTCCAATTTGTTGGAGTGAAGTGGGGGATAGACAGATTACGTGTCCAGAGATAATACAAGAAACTACCGATAAGATCATCCAAATTCAACAACGGTTGAAAACCGCCCAAAGTTAACAAAAGAGCTACACTGACATTAAAAGAAAAGATATAGAATTTGAAATTGGAGAGATGGTCATGCTTAAAGTTGCACCTTGGAAAGGAGTTGTTCGATTTGGTAAACGAGGGAAATTAAATCCAAGGCATATTGGACCATTCAAGATTATTGATCGTGTCAGACCATTAGCTTACCGACTTGAGTTACCTCAACAACTAGTGGTTGTACATAACACTTTCCACGTCTCGAATTTGAAGAAATTTTTTGCTAAAGAAGATCTCACTATTTTGTTAGACGAAATCCAAATCAACGAAAAACTTCAATTCATCGAAGAACCCGTCGAAATAATGGATCGTGAGGTCAAAAGACTTAAGCAAAACAAGATACCAATTGTTAACGTTCGATGGAATGCTCGTAGAGGACCCAAGTTCACCTGCGAACGAGAGGATTTTATGAATAAGAAATACCCGCACTTATTTCCAGAAGATACGTCAACACCTCCAACTGCTTAAAATTTCGGGACGAAATTTATTTAACGGGTAGGTACTGTAGTGACCCGAACTTTTCCATGTTTATATATATTAATTGAATTTGCTAATTACATGATTAAGTGTTTCCAACATGTTAAGCAATCAAACTTGTTAAGACATGATTAATTGAAATAGGTTTCATATAGACAATTGACCACCCAAGTTGACCGGTGATTCACGAACGTTAAAACTTGTAAAAACTATATGATGACATATATATGGTTATATATATATATATATAGTTAACATGATATTATGATAAGTAAGTATCTCATTAGGTATTTTAACAATGAGTTATATACATAAAAATGAGACTATTGAATTAAGAAACTCGAAAACGATATATATAACGATTATCGTTATAACAACGTCTTACTAAATACATATGAATCATAATAAGATATTGATATACTATGTTTAATCATGATAAATGATAAGTAAACATGTCATTAAGTGTATTAACAATGAACTACATATGTAAAAACAAGACTACTAACTTAATGATTTCGAAACGAGGCATATATGTAAGGATTATCGTTGTAACAATATTTAACTGTATATATATCATATTAAGATATATTAATACATCATATTATCATGATAATATAATAACTTAACATCTCATTTGATATAATAAACAATGGGTTAACAACATTTAACAAGATCGTTAACCTAAAGGTTTCAAAACAACACTTACATGTAACGACTAACGATGACTTAACGACTCAGTTAAAATGTATATACATGTAGTGTTTTAATATGTATTCATACACTTTTGAAAGACTTCAAGACACTTATCAAAGTACTTCTACTTAACAAAAATGCTTACAATTACATCCTCGTTCATTTTCATCAATAATTCTACTCGTATACACCCGTATTCATACTCGTACAATACCTAACTTCTAAATGTATTTAATATTGGTATATACACTTCAATGATCAGCTCTTAGAAGCCCTTGTGAGTCACCTAACTATGTGGGAACCATCATTTAACTTCTAGCATGAAATATCTCACAAAATTACAAACTAATGGAGCCTATATGGGAACTCCAAATTCACGTAAAGTAGTACTCTCACAAATACATTCACTTTGCAATTTTCTTATATCAAATTAATCTCTCTCAAATATTATTCCTTTGTTCTAAGTGTTCTTCATCATCTTCAACAAAATCTAGCTCAATCTAGTTCATAAATCCATACATAAACCAAGTAATAAATCAACTACTCAAGAACACAGCAACAACACTTCCAAGTTTGCTAGCTTACTTCCAATCTTGTAAATCCACTTTGAGTGATCATTCAACCTCAAGAAATCTTTCTTATTTACAGTAAGATATCTTTCTAATATAAGGTAATATTCATATTCAAACTTTGATTCAATTTCTATAACTTTAACAATCTTATTTCAAGTGGAAATCTTACTTGAACTTGTTTTCGTGTCATGATTTTGCTTCAAGAACTTTCAAGCCATCCAAGGATCCTTTGAAGCTAGATCTATTTTTCTCATTTCCAATAGGTTTATCCAAAAAACCAGAGGTAGTAATGATGTTCATAACATCATTTGATTCATATACATAAAGCTACCTTATTCGAAGGTTTAAACTTGTAATCACTAGAACATAGTTTAGTTAATTCTAAACTTGTTCGCAAATAAAAGTTAATCCTTCTAATTTGACTTTTAAAATCAACTAAACACATGTTATATATCTATATGATATTCTAACTTAATGATTTAAAACCTAAAAACACGAAAAACAACGTAAAACCGGATATACGCCGTCATAGTAACACTGCGGCCTGTTTTGGGTTAGTTAATTAAAAACTATGATAAACTTTGATTTAAAAGTTTTTCTTCTGAGAAAATGATTTTTCTTATGAACATGAAACTATATCCAAAATTCATGGTTAAACTCAAAGTGGAAGTATGTTTTCCAAAATGGTCATCTAGACGTCGTTCTTTCGACTGAAATGACTACCTTTACAAAAATGACTTGTAACCTGTATTTATTACTATAAACTTATAATTTTTCTGTTTATATTAATAAACTTAAATTCAATATGAAATCATAGCAACTTGAATCACTCAAAACGGATTTAAAACGAAGAAGTTATGGGTAAAACAAGATTGGATAATTTTTCTTGTTGTAGCTATGTGAAAATTGGTAAGAAATCTATATTAATCATATCTTAGCTAACTCATATTGTATTATACATGTATTCTAATATATTATGTAATCTTGGGATACCATAGACACGAATACAATGTTTTGACATATCATATCGACCCATATATATATATATATATATATATATATATATATATATATATATATATATATATATATATATATATATTTCGGAACAACCATAGACACTCTATATACAGTAATGTTGGAGTTAGCTATACAGGGTTGAGGTTGATTCCAAAATATTATATATACTTTGAGTTGTGATGTAGTCTGAGGCTTGTATACACGAGGTCGTGGATTGATTCGAGATAATATATATTGCTTTATTTCTGTACATCTAACTGTGGACAACTAGTTGTAGGTTACTAACGAGGACATCTGACTTAATAAACTTAAAACATTAAAACGTATTAAAAATGTTGTAAATATATTTTGAACATACTTTGATATATATGTACATATTTGTTATAGGTTCGTGAATCGACTAGCGGCCAAGTCTTACTTCTCGACGAAGTAAAAAATCTGTGAAACTGAGTTATAGTCCCACTTTTAAAATCTAATATTTTTGGGATGAGAATACATGCAGCTTTATAAATGTTTTACAAAATAGACACAAGTACATGAAACTACTTTCTATGGTTGAAGATCGAAGCCGAATATGCCCCTTTTACTTGGTAACCTAAGAATTAGTAAACCAGTCTACTAATTGATGCGAATCCTAAAGATAGATCTATTGGGCCCAACAAACCCCATCCGTTGTAGCGGATGCTTTAGTACTTCGAATTTTTATATCATGTTCGATGGATGTCCCGGAATGATGGGGATATTCTTATATGCATCTTGTTAATTTCGGTTACCAGGTGTTCACCATATGAATGAATTTTATCTCTATGTATGGGATGTATATTGAAACATGAAATCTTGTAGTCTATTATTACGATTTGATAAATATATAGGTTAAATCTATAACTCACCAACATTTTTATTGACGTTTAAAGCATATTTATTCTCAGGTGATTATTAAGAGCTTCCGCTATTGCATGCTAATATATGGACAAGATTTGGAGTCAGCATGCTTGTATAATATTGTTTAAAACTGCATTCGAAATTTACTTCGTTGTAACATATTAATGTTGTAAACCAATATGTATTGGTAGTGTGTAAGTGTAATGTTTTTAGATTATCATTTTTGATAATCTAGGTGGTGTCCTTTTAACCTTGTCGATAAAATAAAGGTTACGGTTTGTTTTAAAAACGAATGCAGACTTTGAAAAATGTCTCATATAGAGGTCAAAACCTCGCAACGAAATCAATTAATATGGAACGTTTATAATCAATATGAACGGGACATTTCAATTTTTACACCACTCATTCAGAAATTCCAATGTTATTACATGAGTAAGGAAAATACTCATTCTCTTAATTGTTGAGATACGAGAAACTCGTTTTATCCCATGCTTTATCATTCATACCTCCCCTGTTAGCGACAGCTTCGTACGTGAACAGTTTTGGCCCAAGGACTTTTTCCTGATAATAGTCAAAACAATATTTAACTCATTGGTTTTCATGACCTCGTAGCATTTGTTGATTAGATGTCGCAGGACGATTCAAGTCCTTCACCCGATCTTCAACGATCTTACTTCAACTCGAAACCCCTGAAATACTGATACCCTACTATTCATCAAAAATTTTACACATTTGTTTAATTGGGCGGTCCTCATGGGATTTATGGACAAATAGAAGTAGTAAGATTTTCTGTCATGTATGCAATTTATAAAATCATATTTGTACATATAAAATCAAATGAATAAATTTACCCTTAACTTATTTTGGTTAGTACATACTAAATTATATCTTCAAATTATTTTAAATCCAATCCTTTATTGACTTGTTTAATTAAGTCAAATTGTTTTACGTAAAATGGTACACTTTGTACATACTTCTAAATTAATAAGAACTTCGTTCCGTTTATGGGGTTACATCAGACGTTTAGAGCTTTTTCAAAACTTCTTTGATTGATTATATTAAAATTTTCGCATTACTCTGTAGTGTGTTTGGATCACGATTCTTCTCATCCTCCGTTTAAGGATGAAATTTACCATTAAGTTCAGCGATAAAAACTCTTACGCCACTTTGGATGGCAGTTTTATAAAATTGTTGGGAATTCTTTACGCTCATAAAATTTTTCGTCTATTGGTTGGACATGAGCGAAACGCGGACTGATAAACCAGTTTTCTGAGGTACGTTTAGTGGTTATCCTGTTATCAGGAAAGGTACTGGGTGGGTTTTTCCCCCAACTATTGTTATAGTTGGTATAACAGATAGATATTACACTAGATCGTCTGAGAAGTTTCTACTCTCGATATTCACGGCTAACCGCACCACCCTCGTAAACATCAATCCTATGATTCTATACTTTGTGGTGCACAGAATAATTTTTGGAGATTCATCTCACCTGGAGACGACTATTCTTTATAACCCACGATTCACGTTTCTTTTCATCCGCACATGAATTGAAGAATAAGAATGAATCCTAGATTGCCTCACTCATTGTACAAGGAAGTTTACTCTCATTGAAAGACCAAACCTTTCGTACGTCTTCCTTTCGAAAATGTAATGGAAATTTACTTTAAAATCTATGATCCTCGTTATCCCTTTTGAAGGAATTTCCTTGAACGTCTATACCACAGATATGGCTACTCTTTATATTTCTTCCTTCGTTGGTTGCAACTGTATCTCATTCGTCCTAGTGCGTCCCCTTAGGGAGCTCCTATTCCGTTTGTTAAGAAGAAAGATGGTTCGTTCCGATTGTGTATTGACTATCGCGAGTAAAGAAGCTTACTGTTAAGCGTCATTATCCTCTTCCAAGAATTAATGATCTGTTCGATCAACCTTAAGGTTCATCCATTTATTCTAAGATTGATCTTCATTTTGGTTATCACCAATAGCGCGTTAAAGAAATTGATATTCTAAAAACTGCTTTCTGTACCCGTTATGGTCACTACGGATTTCTTGTTATGCCATTCGGATTTACTAAAGCAGCTTGTGTGTTCATGGACCTCACGAACCGTGTGTGTAGACCCTATCTGGACAAATTCGTTATCGTCTTCATCGATGATATTCTTACATATTCAAAGAGTGATGAAGAGCACAAAGAACATTTGAAGTTGGTGCCTGATTTATTGAGGAAAGAAGAGATGTACGCTATGTTCTCTAAGTCTGCTTCCTGGTTAAGAGAAGTTCAATTCCTTGGACATGTTGTTAGTAAACAGGGAATACAAGTTGATCCTGCCAAGATTGAGGCAGTTGAAAGGTGGGAAATTCCGAATACTCCTACTCAGATTCGTCAGTTCCTAGGGTTGGCAGGTTTCTATAGAAGGTTCATTCAAGATTTCTCTCTTATAGCGAAACCTTTGACTGCTTTAACGCACAAGGGGAAGAAGTATGAGTGGAAGGATGAACAAGAGACTGCTTTTCAAACTTTGAAGAAGAAGTTGACTACCGCTCCGATTTATCACTACCTGAGGGTAATGACGATTTTGTTGTTTATTGTGATGCTTCGCGTCAGGGCTTTGGCTATGTTTTGATGCAGCGAAAGAACGTCATTGCTTACGCGTCACGTCAGTTGAAGATCCACGAGCAGCATTATACAACCCATGATTTAGAGTTGGGAGTTGTTGTGTTTGCCCTTAAGATTTGGAGACATTATCTATATGGGGTCGAAAGTACAGTGTACACTGTTCACCAAAGTCTTCAACATATCCTTGATCAAAAACAGTTGAATATGAGACAGCGGAGATGGGTTGAGACATTGAGTGATTATGATTGTGAACTGTCATATCATCCAAGGAAGGCCAATGTTGTGGCCGATGCGTTAAGTCGTAAGGAGAGGGCTGAACCTTGTAAGTTTAGAGCCTTGAATATGACAATTAGAACAAACCTCGCAAGGTAGATTCTTGAGTCACAACAAGAATCCTTGAAGGAGGAGAACTTTTTGAATGAGAAAGTCAAAGGCATGGCTAAGAATTTTAAGGTACGAGCCGATGGTACTAGGTATTTTGTGGGATGTCTTTGGGTTCCGATGTTTGGTGATCTGCAACAACTTGTTTTGGATGAAGCTCATAAGTCTAGGTACTCTATTCATCCTGGTTCAGGAAAAATGTATCATGACCTTAAAGAGCTGTATTGGTGGCCTAATTTGAAAGGTGATGTGGCTACTTATGTGACTAAGTGTTTGACCTGTGCTAAGGTTAAAGTTGAATATCAGAAACAGTGTAGACTTTTGGTGTAACCTGAGATTCCCGAGTGGAAGTGGGAAGGTATTACGATGGATTTTATTATGAAGTTACCGAGAACTGTGGGTGGTTATGATACCATTTAGGTGATTGTTAACCGACTCATTAAGTCAGCTCACTTTTTACCGATTAAGGAAATAGATTCAATGGAGAAGCTTACTCGTTTATATTTGAAGGAGATTGTTTCTAGACATGGTGTTGCTGTATCTGTCATTTCAGACCGAGACAGTCGATTTATATCGAGGTTTTGGCGATCCTTATAGCAAGCCTTAGGGACTAAGTTAGATATGAGCACCGCTTATCACCCTTAGATGGATGGTCAGAGTGAAAGGACCATTCAAACGTTAGAAGACATGTTGCGAGCATGTGTTATTGATTTTGGTAATGGGTGGGATAGATATTTGCCGCTAGCTGAATTTTCTTATAACAACAGTTATCATGCAAGTATTAAAGCCGCACCGTTTGAAGCTCTGTATGGTAGAAAATGTAGGTCTCTTGTCTGTTGGAATGAGGTTGGGGATGCTCAACTCACAAGCCCAGAGATTATTCATGAGACTACCCAGAAGATCGTACAGATTAAGGAAAGATTGAGAACCACCAGAAGTCGACAAAAGAGCTATGCCAATAAGAGAAGGAACGATATTGAATTTCAGTTCGGTGATCGTGTTATGTTGAAGGTATCGCCTTGGAAGGACGTGATACGTTTTGGTAAAAGGGGAAAGTTGAATCCTCATTTTGTTGGCCTTTTGAGATTATTGAGAGAGTTGGACCCGTGGCTTATCGTTTGAAATTGCTACAAGAATTCAGTGCTGTTCATGATGTTTTTCATGTATCGAATTTTTAGAAGTGTTTGGCTGAGGCCGATGAGACTATTCCTCTGGAGAAACTTCATGTTGATAAGCAACTTCATTTTATTGAGGAACCTGTTGAAATTATGGATCGGGAGGTTAAGACTCTTAAGCAGAGTAGAATTCCTATTGTTCAAGTTAGATGGAACGCCAGACGTGGCTCGAGTTCACTTGGGAGTGTGAAGATCAGATGTAGCAGACGTACCCGCATTTGTTCCCAGATGCTGAGTCAACCCCTGCACCTGTGATATTGCTCAAAACAAACATATATTTAGTAGCAATATCGTTCCAATATGTGAAGTTTTTAATTGTAATTTCCTTATTTTTAGTTGTAATCGTTTAAATAAATATGTGCGAAGACAAAAGACAAAAATCGCTCGAAAATGAGGATTTAAAGTCGAAAACGAAGATTTGAAAGACGAAAATGTCCAAAATGCTCAAACGTACAAGTTACACTCCAAGTGGTTTAATTTATCGATGAATAACGTCTAAAATTGACAAGAGTACAAACCGCGGAACGCAAAGTACAAGATATTAAAGCATACGAAAAAGCGTTCGAAAAACCGGAACCGAGACATAAACCGAGCATCAACGTATAAGTCAACGGAGCAAAAATTACAAGTCAATTATGCACAAAAATATAATATAAAATATATATAATTTATAATAATAATAATATAATAATAATATAATAAATTACTCAATTGATAAATTTAGAAATGAAAGCCACCGGATGATATGCTGTCCACCTATTTCTACCAAAAATTCAACCTAAATACAGTGCAATTTTTGAACTATAAATAAGCAACTCACGGACACTCATTCAACATACCATCAATATCTATCTCTCCCTCTGTATAATATATATATATATATATATATATATATATATATATATATATATATATATATATATATATATATATAATATTAGTTTAGTTTTATATTAGTTAGTTAGGTAATGTAACGGTTAATTTACGGATTTTGAAGTCGAAGTTCTGTCCGTGTAACACTACGCGACTAATAATCATTGTAAGTTATGTTCTTTTTTTTCAATTAATGTCTCGTAACTAAGTTATTAATATGCTTATTTAAGTCGAAGTAATCGTGATGTTGGACTAAATTTTAAGACGAGGTTATTGAACTTTGGACCATAATTAAGGTTTGGGCAAAAGACCGACACTTGTGGAAATTGGACTATTGACTATTAATGGATGGGGGTAATTGTCTAATAGAGTGACAACTCATTGGAATCTGTTAAATCTATTCTCAAATTATTTAATCTAATAATTAATAAAGATTGTAGTTGTCCTATTTAGTGACGTTTATACGGAATCTTTTACAATCATTTAATTAATCAATTGGGTTGGGTAATTTATTATTTATTTTGATCAAGTGGATGAATTAATATTCATAAACTAATTAAAACAGGGGTGGATTATACACAGGGAGACCTGGTATAATTGTTGACAGAAGTGAAAACCGCGTCACAGTCTAAATCCCTAATTAGTTGGACTATTTGACTTTGGGTATAAGGGTTAATTTGACGAGGACACTCGCACTTTATAATTATGACCGATGGACTATTATGGACAAAAACCAGATAGACATATCAAACAATCCAGGACAAAGGACAATTAACCCTGAGTAATAAATTAAAACTAAAACGTCAAACATCATGATTACAGAAGTTTAAATAAGCATAATTATTTTATTTCATATCTTATCGCAATTTAAATTATCGTCATTTAAATATTGTTATTTATTTTACGCACTTTAATTATCGTCATTTGTATTTACGTTTGACTTAAAATCGACAAACCGGTCATTAAACGGTAAAACCCCCTTTTATAATAATAATAACACTACTATATATAATTATATATATTTTGTATAAATATAGTTGTATAAAAATATAGTGAAAAATAATCGTCTCCCTGTGGAACGAACCGGACTTACTAAAACTATACTACTCTACGATTAGGTACACTGCCTATAGTGTTGTAGCAGAGTTTAGGTATATCCCATTCATAAATAAATAAATTAAAACTTGTGTAATTTGTATCGTATTTCGTAGTAAAAATAATAGTATTTTCGTACGCCTCCGCTCCATCATCAAGTTTTTGGCGCCGCTGCCGGGGAGCGCTAAAACGCTAAATTTTTAATTTATATTTCTTAAAATATAATTATAAAAATAAATAAATAAATAAATAAATAATTAAAAGGGCTATGTGAATCCCGTAGTATTATCACACGTAAATTTTGAAAGGCGAAATGGTTATAGTTGGTTGAATCACACAGTCACACTAAATACATTGAGGACATAAAAACAAGGATAGATTAAACATCTCTTCACAATTTTTGCACCAAGAAAATTAAGTGACAAATTAAACTATAATGACAAGTCATAAATAATTAGCTAGCTTGAACGTACTAGTCATTACCAAATTGTAAAATAACTTCCAAAATATTTGTGTCTTTGTATATATGCTTTTGAGTTTCAAATTAATAGATTCATATGTTACAACGAACTTTAATGACCCGTCCCAATCCATCTAGACGAATACATTACATTTGTTACATCGTGAGGTACTTGACCTCTATATGATACATTTTACAAATATTGCATTCGTTTTTAAAAGACAAACTTTCATTACATCGACAGTCGACGGCATGCATACCATTTCATAATATATCCAACTATAATTGACTTAGTAATAATATTGATGAACTCGACGACTCGAATGCAACGTCTTTTGAAATATCTCATGAATGACTCCAAGTAATATCTCTAATATGAGCAAATGCACAGCAGAAGATTTTTTTCATACCTGAGAATAAACATGCTTTCAAGTGCCAACCAAAAGGTTGGTGAGTTCATAAATTTATCGTAAACAATAAAATTCATCATTTTGATAGACCACAAGATTTAAATATAGTACACCTATCTCGTGTACGAAACCATTTCCATAAATCTTAGTAACCGTACACATATCTCGTGTACAAAAATATTATACACATAACCTGTGTATAAAATCATTCTCTCGATACATAACATTCATTTTTCATTCATTGCTTGGCTTGGTAACTGACCTTAACATATAATGCGCATAATAATATCCCCAAAACAGAACATCTCGTCTGTATAATAATAATAATATTCGAACTACTAAACACCACGCCCACTAGCTCTTCCGTCTAGCGAACATTCTGGGTGTGGGTGTTAAACCCGGTAGCTACCTTTAGGATTCACGTGAATTAGGGCCATACCCGATTCTAATTCTTAGGTTACCAAGCAATAATAATCAGGAGAAAAATATTCATATCAATTGTAGCAATTATCACGTCCACATAATTCAATGGTGGCAATTATCTTGTCCACATAATTCATTCAAGGAATGTTTTGCTTGTGTCTATCTCGTCAAACATTTATAAAATCATTTCATGTATTCGCAGTTCAAAATGTATTTCAAAAGAATTTAATAAAGCAGTTGTAAAAGTAGTGCATGTATTCTCAGTCCCAAAAATGTAAAGAGTAAAAGGGAATCAAAGGAACTCACCGTACGATATTTTGTAGTAAAAATATGCATACGACGGAACTGAACAATGCAGGGTTGGCCTAGGATTCACGAACCTTTGAAGAAAGGAGCTTTAAAAATAAAATGCCACTGCCCGGGCTCGAACTCGTGACCTCTTCTTAAACCGTCAACACACTTAACCATTCTACCATTCGTGTTTTTCTTTTAGAATTAAACCTAGCTAATATAAATACAACCTTTTTTTATTTTTAACTAGTGTTTAGTCCATTAACAGCCCAACAGAAACCTTATACCTCGGCCCAACTTCGGCCCAACAGACCCACTCTTCTTAAGGCAGCTTTTAATAATTAAAAAGACTTGCAGGTTCCTGGGTTCGAACCCATGACCTCCTGTTCAACACCATCACCCAAACCACTCAGCTGTTACTTCTTTTCTGAAACAACTAACAGATTAATTTCTCTTAACCTTTAAATATGTGTTCTTCTTTTTCTTCTTAATAACCCATTTCGTAATCATCTATATGTTCATTGCAACATCATCATCTATGATTATCATCACCGTCAATCTTTATTATTATTATCATCCGTATCATTTATCATCATCATCAAAATGTCATCATCACGTACATCACGCATCATCATCATCCTTTATATTATCGTCATGATCATCCTTGTTATCAAAACCATCATCATCGCTACTGTAATATTATCTTCAACTTAATCTATCAACATAACCCCATCATACTCGATTTAATCTATCATTATCATTCTTTTACCTATTTTAATTGAAACAGAAAAGTCCTAGCAGCAGCTTAAGCAAATCGTCAATCAGAAAGGATGGGGCCTTCGATATTATTTATTCAACTAAGACTTTACTATCTAGATCATAAATATTTTAATCATTACCGTTACTTCCTTAAATCACAGATCATCATCAATCTAATATCTATCCTACTTTTGTCTGTCAATAATTCTCCACTTGATTATATAAAATCAAACGCTATATTCCTAATTATCATCACCACATTAATACATAAAAGAAAAGCAAGACGTTCCCTTTTTGTCTCCCACTATAGTTGCCCACCAAGAAAAAAATATATATATGTGGCTCGCATACTTTTGAATAGCTGGAGGTTTTAAATCTTTGTGATATTTCGGTCCAACTACAACCAAAAGAAATATATATATATATATATATATATATATATATATATATATATATATATATATATATATATATATATATATATATATATATATATATATATATATATATATATATATATATATATATATATATATATATATATATATATTAAGCATGGGTGTCGGGTTTTCGAAAGAAAAGGAAGAAAATATAAGGTGGCGGTTAAAATAACAAAACATTGGTGGTAGTGATTTATATGATTAAAGATATGACGGTTTGAAGGTGGTACAAGTCATGGGTCCATGTGGTAGTGTTTCAAGGTTGTAAGAAAAAGTGCAGCTGTGGTCGTTAATAACAAACAACAACAGAAAAAAATACGATGCGAAAGAGAGAAAAGATAGTGGCGGTTCAAGGGAGGTGGTACTCACAATGGTGTTCTTGGTGGCCCTTTATTCACGTCAATAGCACTATTAGGTGGCGGCTGTGGGTTGGGTTTGGTTATCACATATCAAAGAATTCAAGGTGATATGGGTTTCCAATTGTGTGTTTGTGAGGGTTTATGACGGGTGATTGATGGCTCACGATTTACGTTCAAGGTGATGGTGCTTCAAGGTGATGGCGTGATTAAAGGTTGTTGATGATAATTGAAGGTGATTTTTAAGTTCACCAGGAATTTAAGATGGTGAATGTAAATCTCTATAACTCTCTCTACCTCTCTCTGTAATGTACCATATGTGTATATTAAATATAAGGAGATAGGATATGATGGTTGTCGATCAAAGTATTCGAGCCAGGAAGAAACCAACAAAAATAGATAAAGTAGAAAAGGAAGTGTAACAGATTCGTACAATTTCTATTGATATTTAACAACTTGATTTGATCAAGTTTATTTTGTTGTGATAATGAGATCGATTGGAATCCAGTTTCAAGACAGAAAACAAATTCAATAAAGCTTGATAGTTACGTGAAACTGAATTCATTCCTATTTCTGATTAAATTCATACCAATCAAGACTTTAATATTAGATAATAATTTAAGGTGATTGTGTTATATAGCAGAGTACGTAATTAGTTATATATATATATATATAAGTATATAACTGTATTTATATATATAGTTGTATATATTTTGATATATATATATATATATATATATATATATATATATATATATATATATATATATATATATATATATATATATATATATATATATATATATATATATATATATATATATATAACTGTATTTATAGATATCTATTGGTATATCTACATGTAAATTCATAATATTTGATATTTAACAAGTATAACTAGATTAATATTACAAATAATAATATTATTATTAATAATAATATCTTTGATAGATGAACTAGTAATAATAATTGATAAATAATGATATGATAATATTAATAATAATAAAATTAATAATAATGATAATAATAATAATAATAATAATCTCATAATAATAATAATTCTTAATGATAATGGTAATATTAATATTATATAATAATACTAATATTATTCATATTAATTAAAATTTATAACCTTACTATTAATTATAATTGTGATATTAACAATGATAACACTGATATTAATAATGATAATAATAATATTAATAATAATGTAACCATTCAAATGTATCAAATATAATATTATTAATAATACATATATTATTATTAATATTAATATTAATATTAATATTTATTTTAATACTGATAATGAAATAATAGCATTAATATAACAACTATATTGTAACTAATATTATATATTATTAATTGTGCAATTAATAATCATATATTTTATAATATCCTTATTGAATATTTATTATTTGTACATTTTATATATATTACCATATAATAATATTTATTATTAAGAATCAAATATATACATATATAGCTTAGTATCATATATATATATATATATTTATATTTTAATAATACTTAATTATTCTGTTTATTATTTTACATTTTTAACTCTATTGATTAAAGTGTATTTTTATTTATTCAAAAATATTAAATATACATTTGTATTTATAATTATATATATAGTTACATTTTTATTTACACACAATTGTTCGTGAATCGTTGGGAGTAGTCAAGAGACAAATGAATTCATGTGAACAGTTCTAAAAATTTTTGAGACTCAACATTACAGGCTTTGCTTATCGTGTCGAAATCATATAGAGATTGAGTTTAAATTTGGTCGGAAATTTTCGGGTCGTCACAGTACCTACCCGTTAAAGAAATTTCATCCCGAAATTTAAATGTGATCGTTATGACTAACAATAAGAATGTTTTTATGACGAATATGAGTTGATAAATAGAGTTTTATTACCACTGAGTAATAAGGGTAAAATAATTCACTTATTCGAAGAGTACGAATGAAGCTATCACAAAAGAGTGAAATGAAGAAATAGAGATTCGTCTTAGCTTTTGATGTAGACACGATTGAATTCCGGAATTCAAAGGATTTAGAGAAAATCTTCGTAATAAGATTTGGTTCTTTGGTAATTAATGAAGTTAGGATCCGCTTTGATTAAATGCGATAATCTGTTTTGATTGCTTTGTTGGATATTTTACTATATATCCACCCCCTTCATTTCCTTTATATTTTGGAGTTTCATCCTTTTGTTTTCTCTTCCCGACTTTAAGTTAAGCGAATAATGGTCCAGAATTCGTAGGTATGGAGTTTCGAATGAACATGACTAATGTTCTAAGAGAGAGAGTGTAATAGCACGATCTTGATTGGTTATATTACCAGAATTTAAGAGAAAAGATAGAACTATCAAGAAATTATGTTCTTGATTTGTTTAGAGATTTAGTAGAATGTAAGAGTCGTGTAACATGGCACATGATGACGTTATGATCTGTGAATCATCATGTTTCATTAGAAACTCAGCATGACTTACTGTAATATAATCACGTTGATCAAGTGTCATTATATTATACTAACTCATGCATCAATTTCCAACACTACTTCAAAATCATTCATAATTCAAACTCTAAGTTTCCAGAGATTTAGAGACTAAAACAGTTTTCTTTTATGATATAACCCAGATAGAGCGGAGAGATAATTAATATCGGACAAGAATATTTATGAAGATATCTTCAGAAATATTGAGGATATTTACAATGAAAGATACGATAACATCGTAGGATTTTAGATTCAAAGTGTGATGAAGAATTTCATTCACAATGATTTAGAGCGATTAAAGCTTAAGGTATTCGCTAAAGATTTCATCAGAAACAGAATCATCAGGATTCTTTAAATACAGGTTTAGACCTTGTGATTTGTTCGGAGTCTCCTTCATGGTTTGCTCAATCCGTTTTTCAGTACAAATTTTCCATTGTGTGTTTCCATCACTCAATTATTTATCATCAAACTTTTGACTGTTAAGGCAGTCTTCAGTTTTTACTGCTTCCTCAACTTTTTCAAAACTCATAAAACTGATTCATAGGCTAAAGCACTTTTATAGATTTAGAATTGAAGATCAGAATTCTAGGAGATAAAGTTAATATGTACATAAATAACTGTTGATGTAGAAACGCTGCGAGATTCGAAATATTGATTGCTGATTCTCAGTAATTGGTATGGTAATTCTTGTTACAAGATGCGGATGAGTATATGATAGGGTTTTAATGAACAAATATAATGGTTCTTCGGAGAGACTTAAGCCAATGAGTAATGAAGTTGCTGATAAGTTTACTGCTAATGAGGTGGAATATAAATGATTCTCCGGTAACGATGATGAAGGGGTAATCTTAATAATAATAAGGTTTATTCGAATAAAAACTTGAAGTTGGCTTACTGGAGCTGTGACAAAATTGGCTAATTTGAAAAAAGTTTGCAAGGTTATTTTTGGTAATAATAACGCTAAAGGAATTAGCACAGCTACGTGTTAAACGTTTACTCGGTTCCGAGAGTTTTTCAGGTGTATAACAATATGCATCAATCTTTTCTTCCGTAGATATAGTGCGATTGATTCATCCTCTCGATTGAGGTGTTTTCAAGAATCATGAAAGGTTTGAATGTATATTGTAATCGTCAAGATACAAATGAGGTTTAAGATGAGATCAAGTGGCAAACTTGAAGAATTGTTTAGTTTCATATGTTATAATCAATATTTTAATTCATTTTAATTGTCTAATGTTGGTAGTCCACAGTTAACAGTCCACAGTTACTAGTTCAATAATTCATATATAGTTTAATATATAATATCCTCATTAATTAATACGTATCTTGACCCATTGTATACATGTCTCAGACTCGATCACAACTCAAAGTATATATATTATTGTAGAATTAACCTCAACCCTGTATAGCTAACTCAAGCATTACTGCATATAGAGTGTCTATGGTTATTCCAAATAATATATATAGATGCGTCAATATGATATGTCAAAACCTTGTATACGTGTCCCGATATTTAAAGTGCGTAAAATAAATAACAGAAATTAAATGACGATAATTAAAATTGCATGAATATAAATTGCGATAATTAAATTGCGATAAATAAAATGTAATCAGTTAGCTAGGAACAGTTAGCATGGATTCTTAACAAAATTCCTCATAGTTAATTTGTTTGTTTCTAACAAATTTTATTTTGTCGAATGTTTTCTTCATTATGCCACTTGTTGGAATTTGATAAGTCAAAATCTAATTATGAAATTGAATGAAAATGGTTACTCTGTGGTAAACGGATTCGTATAGCTGTGGATGTGAGTAGGATAGTAAATGACTGTTGAATCAGATTCGAAGAATGTACAGTGTAACTTTTCAATGTGAAATCTAAATATTCCTCGGGTATTACGTACCCGTTAAAATATTTTCAACATTAACAGTTTGTACAAAAGAATTTTTAATTACAATCTTTATGAAAACATATATACATATATATTTTCTTCAGATGCAATCATGGATTTAATGAGTTAATATGATATTAATCTCATTTGCTTTTCGGTTTAAGCTAGAATAAATAATCTCTAAGACTTTAGAGATTACATAATTGCCATGAAGAACGAAGATAATTGATGTAGATCGATACATAGAATGGTGATTATACTCGAGGTACAGAATGAGATGTTGAGGCATGGATTGTTGATGGTATTGGTGCTGTTATTGATGGTACTGTTGGTGCCGGTGATATTGCTGAAGCTGGTAATTTTTGCACCATATTCTCCAAATTGCATACTAGAGCGCGAAGTTCGTTGACTTTTTCTATTATTCCGGGATGATTGTCGATCGGAACGAGCGAATGAATAAGGTTTAGAATATGTGGATGGAATATAATCGTGTCGAGCTACACTGGAAATGAGGCTGAAAATGGTGTTTCGGATAGGTTCGCCGGTAAGTGCTTCAGGTTTTTCTCCAAGAGGGAAATGTGGTGGATGAAAGGGATCACCTTCTTCTTGTCTCCAATGATTTAGTAAACTAAGAATCTATCAGATGAATTGATGATGGCTAAATGGTTGATCAATTACGGTCTCACTGCTTTCGGAGTTTTAGTGGAAATTCATATCGGAATAGCTGTCGGAATTCGAGGAATTCGAACTGGTTGAGGGATCCATTTCGTACGATCAGATGGAGGATTTTTGATATGAATTAGATTATAGGATGTAGATTAGTATCCTGCAATACATAATTTACATATGCATATATAATACTAAAGTCCCATAAGTTACGGAGGAATCTACGGAAGCTGTCAAGCAAAGTCTACAGTAACAGATATGCTAAGATATGAATTAGCAGATATGTAAAGATATGAATTTTGTCTATACACTAATCATGCAATCAATGCAATAAGATGTGTCTAGACTAAGGATGATAAGCAAGTGGTTCCCTAAGAATGATAAGCAAGTAATTTTTGACACGAAATGATAAGCAAAACTTTTGACATGCAGACACGGTCGAAGTCCAGACTCACTAATACATCTAAACAACTATCAGTTAGACACAGTAATGCAAGACCCGGTTCGCTAAGACCACCACTCTGATACCAACTTTAATGACCCGTCCTAATCCATCTGGACGAATACATTACATTTGGTTACATCGCGAGGTACTTGACCTCTATATGGTACATTTTACAAACATTGCATTCGTTTTTAAAAGACAAACTTTCATTACATTGACATTCGACAGCATGCATACCATTTCATAATATATCCAACTATAATTGACTTAGTAATAATCTTGATGAACTCGATGACTCGAATGCAACGTCTTTTGAAATATGTCATGAATGACTCCAAGTAATATCTCTAATATGAGCAAATGCACAGCGGAAGATTTCTTTCATACCTGAGAATAAACATGCTTTCAAGTGTCAACCAAAAGGTTGGTGAGTTCATAAGTTTATCGTAAACAATAAAATTCATCATTTTGATAGACCACAAGATTTAAATACAGTACACCTATCTCGTGTACGAAACCATTTTCATAAATCTTAGTAACCGTACACATATCTCGTGTACAAAAATATCATACACATAACATGTGTATAAAATCATTCTCTCGATACATAACATTCATTTTTCATTCATTACTTGGCTTGGTAACCGACCTTAACATATAATGTGCATAATAATATCCCCAAAACAGAACATCTCGTCTATATAATAATAATAATATTCAAAGTACTAAACACCACTCCCACTACCTCTTCCGTCTAGCGAACATTCTGGGTGTGGGTGTTAAACCCGGTAGCTACCTTTAGGATTCGCGTGAATTAGGGCCATACCCGATTCTAATTCTTAGGTTACCAAGCAATAATAATCAGGGGAAAAATATTCATATCAATTGTGGCAATTATCACGTCCACATAATTCAATGGTGGCAATTATCATGTCCACATAATTCATTCAAGGAATGTTTTGCTTGTGTCTATCTCGTCAAACATTTATAAAAGCATTTCATGTATTTGCAGTTCAAAATGTATTTCAAAAGCATTTAATAAAGCAGTTGTAAAAGTAGCGCATGTATTCTCAGTCCAAAAAATGTAAAGAGTAAAAGGGAATCAAATGAACTCACCGTACGATATTTTGTAGTAAAAATATGTATACGACGGAACTGAACAATGCAGGGTTGGCCTCGGATTCACGAACCTTTGAAGAAAGGAGCTTTAAAAATAAAATGCCACTGCCCGGGCTCGAACTCGTGACCTCTCCTTAAACCATCAACACACTTAACCATTCTACCATTCGTGTTTTTATTTTAGAATTAAACCCAGCTAATATAAATACAACCCGTTTTTATTTTTAACTAGTGTTTAGTCCATTAACAGCCCAACAGAAACCTTATACCTCGACCCAACTTTGGCCCAACAGACCCACTCTTCTTAAGACAGCTTTTAATAATTAAAAAGACTTGCAGGTTCCTGGGTTCGAACCCATGACCTCCTGTTCAACACCATCACCCAAACCACTCAGCTGTTACTTCTTTTTTGAAACAACTAACAGATTAATTTCTCTTAACCTTTAAATATGTGTTCTTCTTCTTATTCTTCTTAAAAACCCATTTCGTAATCATCTATATGTTCATTGCAACATCATCATCTATGATTATCATCACCATCAATATTTATTATCATCATCACGTACATCAATCATCATCATCATCCTTTATATTATCATCATGATCATCCTTGTTATCAAAACCATCATCATCGCTACTGTAATATTATCTTCAACTTAATCTATCATCATAACCCCATCATACTTGACTTAATCTATCATTATCATTCGTGTACCTATTTTAATTGAAACAGAAAAGTCCTAGCAGCAGCATAAGCAAATCGTCAATCAGAAAGGATGGGGCCTTCGATATTATTTATTCAACTAAGACTTTACTATCTAGATCATAAATATTTTAATCATTACCGTTACTTCCTTAAATCACGGATCATCATCAATCTAATATCTATCCTACTTTTGTTTGTCAATAATTATCCACTTGATTATATAAAAACAAACGCTATATTCCTAATTATCATCACCACATTAATACATAAAAGAAAAGCAAGACGTTCCCTTTTTGTCTCCCACTATAGTCGCCCACCAAGAAAAATATATATATATGTGGCTCGCATACTTTTGAAAAGCCAGAGGTTTTAAATCTTTGTGATAGTTCGATCCTACTGCAACCCAAAGAAATATATATATATATATATATATATATATATATATATATATATATATATATATATATATATATATATATATAAAGCATGGGTGTCAGGTTTTAGAAAGAAAAGGAAGAAAATATAAGGTGGTGGTTAAAATAACAAAACATTGGTGGTGTTGATTTATATAATTAAAGATATGACGGTTTGAAGGTGGTGCAAGTCATGGGTCCATGTGGTAGTGTTTCAAGGTTGTAAGAGAAAGTGCAGCTGTGGTCGTTAATAACAAACAACAACAGAAAAAATACGATGAGAAAGAGAGAAAAGATAGTGGCGGTTCAAGGGAGGTGGTACTCACAATGGTGTTCTTGGTGGCCCTTTGTTCACGTCAATAGCACTATCAGGTGACGGTTGTGGGTTGGGTTTAGTTATCACATATCAAATAATTCAAGGTGATATGGGTTTCCAATTGTGTGTTTGTGAGGGTTTATGACGGGTGATTGATGGCTCACGATTTACGTTCAAGGTGATGGTGATTCACGGTGATGGCGTGATTAAAGGTTGTTGATGATAATTAAAGGTGATTTTTAAGTTCACCGGGAATTTAAGATGGTGAATGTAAATCTCTATAACTCTCTCTACCTCTCTCTGTAATGTACCATATGTGTATATCAAATATAAGGAGATAGGTTATGATGGTTGTCGATCAAAGTATTCAAGCCAGGAAGAAACCAACAAAAATAGATAAAGTAGAAAAGGAAGTGTAATAGATTCGTACAATTTCTATTGATATTTAACAACTTGATTTGATCAAGTTTATTTTGTTGTGATAATGAGATCGATTGGAATCCAGTTTCAAGATAGAAAACAAATTCAATAAAGCTTGATAGTTACGTGAAACTGAATTCATTCTTATTTCGAATTAAATTCGTACCAATCAAGACTTTAATATCAGATAATAATTTAAGGTGATTGTGTTATATAGCAGAGTACGTGATTACTTATATATATAAGTATATAACTGTATTTATATATATAGAGTTGTATATATTTTGATATATATATATATAAAACTGTATTTATAGATATATGTTGGTATATCTACATGTAAATTCATAATTTTTGATATTTAACAAGTATAACTAGATTAATATTACTAATAATAATATTATTAATAATAATATATTAGATAGATGAACTATTAATAATAATTGATAAATAATGATATGATAATATTAATAATAATAAAATTAATAATAATGATAATAATAATAATAATAATCTAATAATAATACTAATTCTTAATGATAATGGTAATATTAATATTATATAATAATACTAATATTATTCATATTAATTAAAATTTATAACCTTACTATTAATTATAATAATGATATTAACAATGATAACACTGATATTAATAATGATAATAATAATATTAATAATAATGTAACCATTCAAATGTATAAAATATAATATTATTAATAATACAGATATTATTATTAATATTAATATTAATATTAATATTAATATTAATATTAATATTTATTTTAATACTGATAATGAAATAATAACATTAATATAACAACTATATTGTAACTAATATTATATATTATTAATTATGTAATTAATAATCAGATATTTTATAATATCCTTTATTGAATATTTATTATTTGTACATTTTATATATATTACCATATAATAATATTTATTATTTAGAATCATATATATATACATATATAGCTTAGTATCATATATATATATATATATATATATTTATATATTTTTATTTTAATAATACTTAATTATTCTGTTTATTATTTTACATTTTTAACTCTATTGATTAAAGTGTATTTTTATTTATTCAAAAATAATACATATACATTTGTATTTATAATTATATATATAGTTACATTTTTATTTACACACAATTGTTCGTGAATCGTCGGGAGTAGTCAAGAGACAAATGAATTCATGTGAACAGTTCCAAAAATTTTTGAGACTCAACATTACATGTTTGCTTATCGTGTCGAAATCATATAGAGATTGAGTTTAAATTTGGTCGAAAATTTCCAAGTCGTCACACGAACTATCTAACAAATATTTTTCACCCTAGTAATATAACACACTTAGGCACACAAGTACTAATCTTCAAGGGTGGGCCCCACGATTGCAATCACCACTTTGCTTCTTATCTTTTCTTCTTGATTTTTCTTCTGTTCGTCAACCTACCCCTCAAAAGGGTGGTCCCAGCTGCGGCTGCAAAACCACAAGACTTTGTTGGAAATTAATAGACGCCAATTTTCTTGTTCGTAGTAATAGTTGGATTTGTTAGTGGCGAGTTGTGGATTTCCGATTTAAATTTCGAAACGTGGGAAAAATCAGAAAAGTCTATTAATTTGATAACTTATATAATTTTTAGTTTTATAACTAATAGAATAATTAGTAAATGCACCACATTGTAGCTAAAATTTGGTAATAAACGTATTATGGAAAATCTCGAAAATATTTTGGAAACTCTTTCTGACATACGAAATCAATTACATCAATACTCTCAAACGGGTGTTGATGACAATTCATTCAGTTAATCTTGGATCACGAATGACGAAACAATAACTGGTTGTGAAATCTATGGAGATTATCATTCAACATGGGAATGTTATTATTACGTTCCTAAGGAATATTATGCACCCATAGAACCTGAATGGAATGATTATGAGGAATACAATTCAAATTGGGATTATTCCCAAGAATATATCCAAACTCAACAACCAGATGACGAGGAAAATTATGTGTCTGAAATTTTTTTTGATTATATGAAAATCAAACTCGAAGAACTTAACGCTCAAAATGAACAAATGAGAGAGTTTGCAAATAGGCAAGCTGAAACTCTATTAGACTACATACATGTTGATCTGAGGAGTATTGTGCAAGAAAATCTCATATCATCAAATTTTGTTGAATTCGAGAGCTCCGAAATCACCAATTATCCCGATGATACTTTTTATTCAGTTCTACCAATTTCACAACATACCGACACATTAGCCTCTACCGACGAAATCATCGATCCATCAATGGATAAAGAAGAAGTAAGGGTGACAAATTGGTACTCTTGGGAAAACGATAACGTTGAAAATTTTACCTCCGAGACCAAAGTGGTGGGACCGATAAGGACCGTTAATGAAGAAGAATTTGCTTCGATCCCGAAATTCACCATTCCACAACCTTCTAACCCAATATTCTCAATAGACGAGTCATCTACTGAAGATGAACTACAAGTTGTAATAGATATTGAAACCTCAAATTTTACCCAATTGGGTAATAGAGGTGAAAACTTTGATCCCGAGAATGAACGGAAGAAAATGTTAGGAATTGTCCACCCTAAAGAAATATGTATGTCGGTGTATAACGATCCATTTGACCAAGAACCAGAAAAGAGACATATCCATTTACTAAAACCTACACTTAAAAAAGAATTAAGTAGTGATGATCAGGTGGGTCTAAACTTTAAACCCATTGATATATTATACACCTCCCGAGATGTAAATAACTGGCTCACTATTCTAATTCGTGAAACTTATTCTACCGACTTTATATGTCGTCAGCTAAGTGTGGGGAAGTTTAACCCCACTTAACGTTAAATTCGGGGTACGGGTTAGTGCATAACTCGTTAATAAAAATGCATGATAAATTAGGGTAAATACCTATTTTCAAAGATTAGCAAACAGTTCAGAAAAGTAACCATTTTTGAAGAAAAACAGGTGTGATAAAACAACAAAAAGAATGAAGGTGCACCATCTATCATTCGACGAGCTTTGAAATTACAAACTGGGTATTTTTAATCACTTTTCTACACTAATCACCCTCATGAATTTATAATTATTGTCTGATTTCATGCAAATGAGGGCATTGCATGATCTCAAGTGTGGGGAAGGGTTATAAATTCTTTAGGGTTTATACTTGGCTTATTTTCTAAATTTTATGAAAATTTGAAAAAATTTCAACTAAATGAATTCAAAATTATGTATATACATATTTATGAACGATAAAACTAGGTGTTAATACCGAAATTATTGTTACCCTAAAAAGAGGACATAAATTGAGAAACAACTAAAACGCTTGAATTTATTTATTAAGTTATAAAAAGACGCATGAAAAAAGCCAAGTGTGGGGAGAATATACCAAGTTATTCAATTAAAAACTATCTATCACATGTTTCTGTAAAGTTATTGCAAGATCTTTTGTTTTGGACTAAATTAACTGTTTTACCCGGTTTATTGTAATACATTTGAAATAAAAGATGGGTCTACACGATGAATCAATTCCATCATTAAAAGGAAGTAAAGTCTTCCGAAAAAGAAATGTGCTTCTTGATTTAGGTCAAGAAGTTGTCATACAGACCAGTTGTAGAGTCTATGAAAAATCTTGAAAAGTATTCTCTAAAATCAGCTGAAAATCCACGGACCTCAGCATCAAACAGGGTCGCCAAGTGGTCTGACTTATCCTAACCATGAGAGGACCTATCTCGTAAAATGGGAAGGGCGCCGTGCAAATTAGCTTGATAAGACTAATGAATCAGACCCCCAGAAAGGATAATCTCCTTAAAGATTAAAAATCAGCTTTTAAGCCTGATATTACTCAATCCTTGAGATTAACTTTAAAGATTGAGAATTACAAACTCATAGAATTTGATGATATCTAAACTCGAGCTTGAACAAGAAAATATTTTGATCAAAATTAAAACCAATTTATTTTCTGAAAACCTAATTTCAATGCGTTCATTACCATTGAACGTAAAATCCTGAGAATTCATCAGAATTTATTAGGTCACCTGAACCAAATCGAGTGTCAACCATAAGAACGGTGGTTGCATAGCATGGTCGAGGACAGGACCTTGTGCCAGACCAAAAAATTATACGGTAATCTTTTACTATTTCTCCTACAAAGGATAGTAATTGCATCCGACATGTTTTTGGACCATGAATATCTGCATGTCATTAGACATTGCCTTAACAGTTGCTTGTTCAACGCTTTCCTTTACAAACGGACGGTAGTTTACCGAAAGGTAATATACGGGATAAGTATACTGGAAGTGTTGCTTTCGTAATATAAGGTTAGCAAGTGGGTGACACAAAACCACAAGTTTTAAGCTAAAATTTTAAAATCTGAAACCCACAAAAACATTTTGCAAACACTGGTGAAGGGTTATTCCAGAAAACTTATCTAGGGTAAAATCTATAATGAATTTTCAAAAGATCAAATGTTTTCATAAAGATCCAATTTCTTAAAGGATCTAAATTTTCATAGACATGTGGGACTGTAAACCACAATGTTACTATCATTGTTCATACCGCCGTATTAAAATCACTGAATGTATAAAGTGTGAGAATAAAAAAGTGATTCGAGTGAAGTATATTTTATTTCAAGTTCTATATTGCTTGAGGACAAGCAACGTTCAAGTGTGAGGATATTTGATATTGCTCAAAACAAACATATATATAGTAGCAATATCGTTCCAATATGTAAAGTTTTTAATTGTAATTTCCTTATTTTTAGTTGTAATCTTTTAAATAAATAAGTGCGAAGACAAAAGACGAAAATCGCTCGAAAATGAGGATTTAGAGTCGAAAACGAAGATTTGAAAGACGAAAACGTCCAAAATGCTCAAACGTACAAGTTACACTCCAAGTGGTTTAATTTATCGATGAATAACGTCTAAAAATTGACAAGAGTACAAGCCGCGAAACGCAAATTACAAGAACAGGAAACGTGACATAAACCGAGCATCAACGTACAAGTCAACGGAGCAAAAATTACAAGTCAACTATGCACAAAAATATAATATAATATAATATATATATAATTCATAATAATAATAATAATAATAATAATAATAATAATAATAATAATAATAATAATAATAATAATATAATAAATTACTCAATTGATAAATTGAGAAATGAAAGCCACCGGATGATATGCTGTCCACCTATTTCTACCAAAAATTCAACCTAAATACAGTGCAATTTTTGCACTATAAATAAGCAACTCACGGACACTCATTCAACACACCTTCAATATCTATCTCTCCCTATGAATATTATATATATATATATATATATATATATATATATATATATATATATATATATATATATATATATATATATATATATATATATTAGTTTAGTTTTATATTAGTTAGTTAGGTAATGTAACGGTTAATTTACGGATTTTGAAGTCGAAGTTCTGTCCGTGTAACACTACGCGACTAATAATCATTGTAAGTTATGTTCTCCTTTTTAAATTAATGTCTCGTAACTAAGTAATTATTATGCTTATTTAAGTCGAAGTAATCGTGATGTTGGACTAAATTTAAAGACGGGGTAATTGAACTTTGAACCATAATTAGGGTTTGGGCAAAAGACGGACACTTGTGGAAATTGGACTATTGACTATTAATGGATGAGGGTAATTGTCTAATAGAGTGACAAATCATTGGAGTCTGTTAAACCTATTCTCAAATTATTTAATCTAATAATTAATAATGATTGTAGTTGTCCTATTTAGTGACGTTTATACGGAATCTTTTACAATCATTTAATTAATCAATTGGGTTGGGTAATTGATTATTCATTCTGATCAAGTGGATGAATTAATATTCATAAACTAATTAAAACAGGGGTGGATTATACACAGGGAGACCTGGTATAATTGTTGACAGAAGGGAAAACCGCGTCACAGTCTAAATCCCTAATTAGTTGGACTATTTGACTTTGGGTATAAGGGTTAATTTGACGAGGACACTCGCACTTTATAATTATGACCGATGGACTATTATGGACAAAAACTAGATAGACGTATCAAACAATCCAGGACAAAGGACAATTAACCCAGAGTAATAAATTAAAATTAAAACGTCAAACATAATGATTACGGAAGTTTAAATAAGCATAATAATTTTATTTCATATCTTATCGCAATTTTAATTATCGTCATTTAAATATTGTTATTTATTTTACGCACTTTAATTGTCTTCATTTGTATTTACGTTTGACTTAAAATCGACAAACCGGTCATTAAACGGTAAAACCCCCTTTTATAATAATAATAACACTACTATATATAATTATATATTTTTTATAAATATAGTTGTATAAAAATATAGTGTAAAATAAGTCGTCTCCCTGTGGAACGAACCACACTTACTAAAACTATACTACTCTACGATTAGGTACACTGCCTATAGTGTTGTAGCAGAGTTTACGTATATCCCATTTTTAATTAATAAATTAAAACTTGTGTAATTTGTATCGTATTTCGTAGTAAAAATAATAGTATTTTCGTACGCCTCCGCTCCATCATCAACCTGCTTAAATTTCGAGACGAAATTTACGTAACGGGAAGGTACTGTAACGACCCTACTTTTTCCATTATCTTTTACCGTTAATTATTTAACGATCGTTAACTGTTATTCGTGCCACGTCATTTCTATGACCTATAATTATTTTATATTAATATATTAATTATTATGTGCTATGTGAATATTTGTATTCATATTTTAAGTTATACGTTTCTACGTGTCGCAGATTTCTATCCTGCGAATCTTTTCGGTTTTCAAACCAACGGTCAAGCTTTTGGGATTTTTAAGTCCTAATTATTTTAAATATGATATTTTAATGTCATATGTATATATATAGTGTTTATATATATTTTTCGTCGCGTATTTGTTATCTCTCCGAATTTTCAATTGCGTAGTCGTGTTTTCGCGTTTTGGGTTTCGATCGAGCATTCGGGCCATAAGGAAATTGTCATTTATCAAATTTGGCCCACTTTTGAGGCCCACCCTACCCCATTCGGCCAAAACTCCCTAAGGGGGAGTGTTAGCTTTTGTTTCTCCCATTTAATTTTTACAAGGTCATTTCCATTCTCCCATTTTAAACCTAATTTCATTTTTGTGAAAACTTCTACTTCTTCCTCCCTTTGTAGCCATCGCCTACAACCTTCAAACATCATCATCCTTCATCAATTTCAAGCTTGGATCATCTAATCATTTGCATAATCGGATTCTACACATTCTCCTCTACGCGTCCACATTAATCTTTTCTCAATTGGGATATAAACTCTGACCCTAGATTTTTGATTTTTCTTATATTTTACTGATTTTGTATGTTATATTGGTTGTATGATGATTATATGTAATTGTATTGTTGATAGTATGCGTAGAAATGCACGATTATACATGTTTTCGGTTTGATTATTTTGGGACAGCCATTTGTTTGTTCATTTCTATAAACTTAACTGTTATAAAAGTGAAATTAAAATGTTTAGATGAGTTCCTCTCATCATGACATTAATTTTAGACTCTGGATTCCTGTTATTTCGATTCCCGGAGCTCTAGATATGATTAAAATGGTGTTTAATTGAAATTAAAATGTAAGAACGAATTGGTACAGGTATGGTCCGACTTTGTGACCACTTTTGGAGTCTTTAGGGTGTACTAGTGTGTTAGGATTGATGATTGGATGAACTTTCATGTTCGGGTCATCGAATCCGAGCCACGGATCACCCGGTATGACTAAAACATGTTTTTGAACGGATTAAAGCTCCAAGTTGAATAATGGCTGTAGGTCACGACTTGGTGGCTGTTCTTGGGGTGTTCTTGAGCACACTAATGTGTCGGGTAGGTTGGTTAGGCGAAGATATATATAAGACTCATCGAAAACTGATTCCCTGGGCTCAAGTTATGACCCGATGAACTTTTGATTAAAACTTATGGTTATTAAATAAGACTTATGATATAAATAATGAATTTCATTATTAATAAATTACTTATGATATAAAAAGTAATTATTCTAATTTAAGACTTATGATATATATATTTATTATATCATTAATTAATTAATTATGATTTAATTAAACATTTAATCAAACTTATGATTAATGAAACTTTTATTATTTATGAAAAATACTTATGGTAAGTATTAAACTTATGTTATGAGGTTATTATAATGAGACTTATAATAAAGATTAATTAATTATTTAATTATTATAAGGCTTATTTATTATTTAATTATAATTTAATTATTAAATACTTATGATTTAATAATTATAATTAGAAACTTATGATATGATTAATAATTCATTATTAATTAATAATACTTATTATAATTAGAAACTTATGATATGATTAATAATTCACTATTAATTAATAATACTTATAACCACTCAGGCTTGCCTGAGTGGCTACCGAGTGGCCCAATGAAGGACACCACCCGGGTTCAATCATTGGCTATGCCAAATTGTTCAAAAAGGGAGCGTGACAAGAGGGTGTGCATAATGCGCAATTCACCCGGTACCAGGTCTCGCGCTCGGGGGGCTTGATTACCCGAGGTTTTATCTTCTATGGGGGAGTCAATGTGCTCGTTCATATGAGGGTTTCCTTGCTTACCAAAAAAGTAATAATACTTATGATATGATTTAAAATTTATTATTAATTAATAATACTTATGTTAATCAATTAATAATACTTATGTTATGATTAATATTTAATTAATTAATTAAATACTTATGTTATATTAATCATATCATTTAAACTTATGTTAACTTTAATAATTCAAGTTAATTTAATTACACTTATGTTATGACATAATTATACATATATGACTTAAAATAACATTATAATTTATATTATTAATATAACTTATACTTTTAAAATTAATGTTGATTATGTTTGACCAAGGTTGACTTTTGAGTTGACTTTCGGTTGACTTTGACTTTCAGTTGACTTCTGTTGACTTTCTAATTAAGAAAACTTTCCTAACTTATATACTTTCTAAAAATAGAAACTTTCTAAATATGGAAACTTTCTAAATTTGGAAACTTTCCAAAAATAGAAACTTTCCTAAAAGAGAAACCTTCCAAAAATAGAAACTTTCCTATAATAGAAACTTTCCAAAAATGGAAACCTGCTAAAAATAGAAACTTTCAAAAAATAGAAAGTGTGTGTCCGTGCGCTGTTCCGTTCAAACCGATGCATGTTGAGTGTTGTTCTATGTCTACTTGCAACATGTACAATAGCTATCATACTAAGACTTGACCTAAGTTAGTTATTTATATCGACCTGCTTTATTTATAGGTTGGCGTTGTGATCATCCCTGATCACTTTACTTCATTTGCTGTTCGCATTTTTGTGTGGTTACCTCGTTTACTTTAAGGTGAGTTATAGTCCCGTTTTTACATACTTTTCAAAGTATATTTTTGGGATGTGATTACATGCATTTTGTTTTACGTTTAGACACAAGTGACAATTAAATTTAAATTATTCATTATGAGTTGAACAAAAATATTCGCTAGTCTGGTAACTGTAATCACTGATTTCTACTGGTGAACGCAAATCCTACGGATAGATATATCGGGTTTGACAACCCCATTTCGAGCTAGTCGCGCTAGCAATTTATAATCGGAATATTTAGTACTTCGTATTTAGTTGAAGATACACTTGTCCAGTGTATATTATTTATTGTGTTTGGCAAGGGTAAATAAAGAGTTAAGTGGTTACCAGGTGGCTCATTGATAATAGAATAATGTTTTATGTTTTCTAACATTTTAAATCTTGTGGTCTAAAGCATAATTTTATTTAAACCTATAATTCACTCAACATTTTTGTTGACAATTTACTCGCATGTTTTCACTGGTACTTGAGTTTATTTGATGCTGCTGCTGTGTTAGAAGAGTCTGCATGCATTTGGGCAGATTTTGTTAAACATTTATGAAACTTTGAACTTGCATTCTATTTTTGAATAATTTAAACTTGTGGGTTTTGTTGACAATGTTTTAATGTCAACTTTGGTTATTAATATGTTGGGTTGTTTAAACTACATATTTTGGTATGTTTCCTTTTTGGGAAACTTTTGAAATAAAGAATGCAATGTTGTGTATTAAATTCATTTAAGTTCAATCAAGCTGTGGAACCAAGTGACGGAGCCGTTAAGTGTATTGACGGGGCCATCACACTTTCCTTACCGTGTTGAAATCATATAAAGATTAAGTTTAAATTTGGTCGAAAATTTCCGGGTCATCACACCAGAGTTTGGAGTTTTGCTTTTGGCAGGAGTCTTGTGTGGGTTTGCCTGTTTCGATCCTGTAACATCAGGACCCTGAGAACGAGACGATTGATTGCTACCAGACTTTTCCATTGTAACCTGTTACACAAGAATAACCATAAAGAGATAAGAAGTTTTACAGTTAATCAATTTGTAACATATAAAAATTTTATGCAATTCTAGTTATGGTCTCACGGATGGCGTCATTTGATCAAACATAAAATCTACTCAAACAGCAAAGTTAATGTTGAGTGCATGAAGGAGTGCTTAATAATGTTTGTAGCTTTAATCTTCAGTCCGGTATACCGTGAATAACCCTTATTGAGATGATGATCTACGAAAGGGTGATCAAAGCTATGTCCACCATTGATGGCAGTTGCAGCAATAATGGCCACTAAGGATGGTTGCATAGGGTTTATGTCCATGGAACATACCTGTTACCTTAAGAGTGTTTTCTAGATGCAATCTTAAATTCGAGTAATATAGAAAACGTTATATCGAGTGAAGGAGGTTAGGGTCGTATTTATAATAAAACCCAAACCCTAGATTACCTCATAATTAGGTTCTACATCCTACCGAATAACAACCATAAATAACAGGTTTATAGTTGAAAAAATATCACGTTTAATTATGGATAAAATCATATCCGATTACTTTCGTGTGCGCTAAGTAATAACAGCGTGCGCACTACCTAATCAGATGTTCTACCAATATTCAGGACGTGCGCGCTGCACGTGATACGCACGAGCGCCATGCACATAGGTACGCGTATCATCATTAATATATATATACTTCAAAATTTTGTCTATAATTTTATATATTTTCGGTTATTATGCTTTATAAATATTAAATACTTTATATTTATAATTTAACATCTAATTAATATTATCAATAAATATAATAACAATATTTATTATTATGACTGAATTATAATATAATTTATTAATATTATTTAAATTATTAATAAGATAAAGTTAATAGATTAATATATTATATTATATTAATAATACAAATCTATTTAAAAGTATGATATCATTCATTATCTAAATAGATTATTACAAATATATTATACATTATAATTGGTAAATATCTACAATTTTATATATATATATATATATATATATATATATATATATATATATATATATATATATATATATATATATATATATATATATATATCTTACTTAATACCTATATTAATAAAATAATATTATTATATCAATAACATAATGAATAATTACCATAAGTACTTAAATATTTAAAACTATTAATATATTTAATATATTAATACTATTACACTTAAGTAATTATAATGTATTTATAAATACTAAACTTATAATATGACGTAACATATATTATAACTATATATTGTATGATAGTATAATATAAACAATAATCACAACAAGGTGACGTACGACTTTCAAACTTCATCGCTACTTACAGTCACGCTCGGATGGTGTCTAGGTTGCCATTATGAGATATGGTTATAGATTACGAAAGGTTGTGACTTATGGTCAAACTGAAAGAATCTTGGGCCCCGGTTACAGCTGGCCATTCTATGACTTACTTGATAGCACCGAGGTTTGTTTCTAGTTGTATAACATCTTACCATGAATGTTATAACCCGAACTTATAAAACTTTCTAAAAATAGAAACCTGCCATAAGTGGAAACTTTCCTAAAATAGAAATCCGCTATTAATATATTTATTATATTAATAAACACTATTTATATAAATGTTATTTTATTAAAATCATTAAACGTCAATTAACTTTATATGTAAGTGGACACACTTTTTTGGTTAGACAACCACTGACAAACCTTATATCTCTAGGTTGAGATCCCGGTCTGGCTTATTTGCTCTTATTTATTTTAAGGAATAACTTTTTGTTTTGCTATTTAAGGTGAACTTCATATCCCACTTTTACTTATTTTATTGTTATTTTTATAACTCGGTGTGAGACACACGATTGTTTTAAACTGTTTTAGATTTTAGACATAAGTACTTAAACTTATATGCAATCACATGAGTATTTTTTTTTCCCCATGTTTTTATACATGCTAAATGTCAATTGCTGGTATCGACATGTTGGCAAGCTTTATTATTATGAATAGGCCTATTGAGAGCGACGTCTCTATCCATTGACTTTTGGTAAGTTGGTTACATAATAATGATTACCGACACGAATGTCAAAGTGTCACAGGGTAACTTGTTTTGCTTTGATATTATACGCTCATGGCATCTTTTATTGATATGTTTATATCAACCTTTTAACTAAATCTTGTGGTCTAAAACTTGTTGATTATCAATCACAAACTTATGAATTTCACTCAACCTTTGTTTTGACATTTTAAGCATGTTTTATCTCAGGTAACTAGCTGATTACTACTTGATGTTTGATGATTGATTGCTTCCTGCATGGAGTCCACATCATTTATTTCATATTTTATTTAAACATTTCATTTACATTTTCTTTATGATGTAAACATTTATTATTCCACTGCAAAACTCATTTAATGATATTTCTAAAACGTCTCATTTAGATTTGTTCTCATTTTTACACTCGTGTTATGATATAAATGGTCACATTTACCCCTGGTCCTATTTGGGGGTGTGAAAACATGTTTTCCATGCACTTTGTGATTTATTTGTTATATAAATTGCATGTGACTTGTGTGTTGTATCAGACTTGATATTGATATACATGATCCGATAAGACTATGTAAGGCATATATAATATACATTTCTTTTACTTGATTTATCAAGACACCCGCAGTGGCCCGTGGGGATTAGGGTTAGATGGTAGTCTACATGTGTGTATGATGATGGACTTAAACTCTGTATTCCGTTGATATTTTATATGTGATTTTCTTGTATGTAAATCATGACCGAACTGTTAAGTGTGATATTTACCTTGCTATTTTAATATGCATGATTAGACTAGCGGTGCAAGATTCGTAGTGATTCTTTAAGGAATTATTTTCCTTTCTGGACCCACGTGACTTTTGTTGTGACCTTTAGAAGTGAGTGTGGGTGGTGCTAACTATGTTGTGTCCCTAGAAAATAGTGAAACCTTTGACCTGAATAGGACTTTGTATCTGATTTGTGATATGACTTGGAGAAAGAATGGATTGTTAGACGATGTTTGAAATTGTGATTAGTATATCATTAGGATGGAATGGTATGCCTACATATATTCCTATGCACAGATGATTGTGTGACCTCTTAGTTGAGTGTTATAACCCTCGGGAATTAGACTAATAACGCCCGGACTGTTAGTGATTTGTATGTGGCGTGACTTCAATAACTGGATTTAAACTACCATGATATGTTGTCACTGATGACTAAATGAGAGTTAGTTAGATAACCATGTGTGAAGAATCCGTGATGGTTGATAGCATAAGACTAATGAGACTAGTTGATTAGTGAAAATAAAATAATAATTTTCCTATTACCGATGCTTAATAGGAAATTGAGTACCATGACAAGGTGTAAACCATGTAGGAGTTTCCTTATCGAGTAACTCAGAATAAGGGTATGATTTAGAAGAATACTCACTTCTAGCCAACAGAAGTATACTGTGGTAAATCGCACATGAATTTTGGGAAGCTAAAGGAAATTTAGTTGAATTGAATCGTACATGGACTGTGAACTGACTGATGGACAATGAATCGTCCACACATAATATGACTAGCCTATACAATTATATGAATTAAAGATGTGTTTTATGGACATAAGTATAGAACTTAGTGAAATAAAGGGAATTCAGTTGTCATTGCTTTAAATTTTAAAGGAATTTAACTGTAAAAAAGTTAAACCTGATAATAAATACATGAATTTGATCGTATCAAGTGACATAATGACCTTGACTTATGAAGTTACTATGGAAATTATGAACACCGGTGATTAGTGATATGTGCTTAGACGGTGCCTTGTAGTATGTGTGATGACCTGGAAAATTTCGACTAATTTTAAACCAAACTCTCGATACGATATTATATTTTTGACATAATAAGCAAAGTCTGTAAGGTTAAGTCTCAAAAAGTTTGAACTGTTTCATATATTCAATTGACCTTCGACCATTCCTGACGATTCACGAACCACTATTTGTAAATAGTTATGTGTGAACATATATATATATATATATATATATATATATATATATATATATATATATATATATATATATATATATATATATATATATATATATATATATATATATATATAAGTAATAATTGGAAATATAATTCCAAACATTATATGTTGTTGTTATTAAAACGAATTATGTAAAATAAAATAAAAAATAGAATATTATTATAATTATTATTTACAACATAACTATATATAAATAACGTATAATAAAAATAAATATTAAATAATTGTAATACTTGTTTGATGTTCCGATTGATTTTAAGCAAACTAAATTGATACTTATATGATTTTAAAATAAATAGTGATCCCGAAATGAGTTCTATAAATTATAGACTTATTAAAAATGTATTTAGGAGCAGTTTGTTTCTTGACTTGATGAATCATTGGATTATATGTATACATATATGTGCATAATATACCACCCAGTTCATCTATTTCTATTTCTTATCACAATCAATATCATTGATATCCACTTTCTTATTACAGATATATATAAATAATATATATACATATTATGCTTCTCTTTTGAGTGATATTAGTGAGACCTTTAACAGTGATATTATCTTTTGGCCTAAGAAAATTTAAATGTTTGATTAGGTCCAGTTAAAAAGCTTTGATCAACTCACTTTCCTTCTACTCCGTTTTACTTATTTGTTCACTTTTGTAGACCCATCCTCACTTGTCCTCACACCATTTATGAAACCCATAATTCTAAAGTTTTTAAATAAAGCAGACAGTGTCTTTATTCTTTACATACATTGCATACACTTGAAAGTTATCATTATTATTATATGATTATTATTACTTTACATATTCACGAGTAATTTTCTGTTCCCTATCATAATCAATTTCATTCATTCTACCATCTCTAAAATATCTATTCCCCTGACCAACAATGAGAACCACAACCATAATTTAAGTTTACTGTGTCACTACTTTTATCTCACTACTTTATATAATCTCTATCTATATTATATGCTTACTCAAACCCCACACCAATTTACCCATCCCTTTATGTTGATTAATTGATTTACACTATACAAACTTCAATATCTATTGATCACTTTTGTTTCATTTCAACTCTATTATAATTATATATGTACACGCACAAAAGACATACTTGCAACACCACAAAACTATCCAGCACTTCCACAACCATCGGCTCCCTCTTCCACCCTACACCACTCTCAACCAACCATCGAACTACCCATTTAATCACCACCACAGCCACCTACTGTAAATCATGACCCATGACCATCCCAGAACAACCATCGAGCACCATCAACTTAAAACAAACCAACACCGTCGACACACACCACCTTCTATCATAACACCTACCACGAACACTCTACTTTTATTTACTCGTTTCGTTATGTTTTCTCTAACCATCGAAGTACCACCAGGTGAAAACGAGACCCACTATTATGCTCGACTTCCATCCATGTATCATCACCATTAAAATACCTTAACTGTGCTATTATCTTCTGCAGCCTGTCGTCTAAATTGATTCATTACTGCTCAAAGAATTCATCGGTTGTTACTCCTCACTTGTTCTACTATTCGGTAGTTTGAAAACCATTGAAGCCACCTACTGCCCTTATTTTGTTGACACCCAACGAAGCCTACCTCCTACCCCATTGAAAACAATACTCGAACAGGCCTCTATACAAACCCAAATACACCTATAACACCGAACCCACTTCAAACTCGATCGTTTCTTTCTGTTATTGTTTCTGTTTGAAAGATCCAACACACACACCTTATAAACTACTGCAATATTACTGTTTTTCTGTTCAAACCATGAACAACCATTGACGGGCTGCCATGGCTATCACTCTTCTGTTTCTATTTTGATCCAACCATAAACCACCCTACAACACACCACGACTAAACCAGGTTGCTGTGCGTTGTTTTTTTTTTTTTTTGTTTCAAGCAAACCGCTGCAGCAGCCTATGCGTTTCTGTTTCTAAAGTAAATCACAAACCAACACCATTTATTCATAAATTTTTTAGGCAATGATTTGAATTGCTTTTGGCGTTTCCTTTTTACTATGTGGCCAACCATTACCAAAGTGAAAACCCCACATCCCTTTCATATTGTATGTCGGTTTCTAATTACATTAAAACCACTAGCTTCCAGCTGTTTATTTCACGGGGCATATAACAAATCTAAAACAAAACTGGACTAGTCGTTTATGAATAGACTGTTGAGGTATTAATTGGGCCATGAATCTTTTTAAGCTCATGATTTGTACATGGGTCTTGATTGTTAATGTACCTAGGCTCGCTTGTTAATGGACTACACAGATTTATGGTCTCAAAGAACTGTAAACGACTTGTTTTAGAATTAGGATTAAAAGATGATACGGTGGTGTTGTTAGTGGTGATTATGGTTACGATGTTAAATATAAGATGATGACAAATGTAACGATGATAGATGTTAGACTAGGATGTTAATGGTCAGGATGATGATATTATGATCGGGTGATGATGATTCGAGTACGCGTTTGATGATGTAGATCACGATGTATGAACTATGATGATGATGGACAGATGCATGATGATGATGATGAAGGCATGACGATAAGGATGATGCCATGTTCTGATAATAATGAAGTTATGATAATAAGATGATGATAATTAAATAATAGAAATAAATATGGTTAAAAACATTTAAGGAACGAATTTCGACAGAAAGTAACGGGCAGATCAGTGGTTTGGATTTGTTATCGAGTTAGCAGGACGTCTCGGGTTCAAACCCGGACTTGGACATTTTTTTAAGGACTACTTCATTGAGGTAGTTTACTTATTACTCATTTTTATTATTATTATTATTATTGTTATTATTAGTTATTATTTTTATTAGGTTATTACTAATATGAAGAACATAATTATTAGTATTGTTAATACAATTAATTAATGTAAATATCATTATTGTTAATATTAGTAATATTATTATTATTATTATTATTATTATTATTATTATTATTATTATTATTATTATTATTATTATTATTATCATCATTTTTATTAAAAATTATTATCCTTAGTATTAAATGATTAATAAAATTATTGTTATTATTATTACTAACATTGATATTAGAATTAACATTATTATTATTATCATTTAGGTTATTATTATTAGTATCATTATTGAAATTATTATTAATACCATTTATATTAGAAATTTTCATTATCATGAGTATCATTTTTATTATCACTATTATTGTTATTATTACAAATAAATATTATTTTTTAAAAATACATTACAAATATGTTAATATTATATATTACTAAATTTTTATGACATTAAGTATGCTATATATAAAATATATTAATTAATATAAATATATATTCTTATCATATATAAACCCTGAAATAAATTTTTATTTGTAATATATTATGATAAATGATAAATATTATATTATTAAACTACTTTAATAAGTATTTATTATATTAATATTAATAAATGTAATATAGAAATAAATATTAACTACCTAAAATACATAGGATAAATATAACTTAATTAGTAATATGATGTGTAAAATATTAATATATCAACTTGTTAGTTGTTATTATATGTTTTAATATATATACAACTGATATAGGTTCGTGAATCCGAAGCCAACCCTACACTTGTTCAATGTTGTCATATGTATTTTTACTACAAAATACAGTATATGTAAGTTTCATTTGCTCCCTTTTTAAATGCTTTTGCAATATATAATTTAGGGACTGAGAATTACATGCGTTGCTTTTATAAATGTTTTACAAAATAGACACAAGTACTTGAAATTACATTCTATGTTGGATTATGAATACCGAATATCACCCTTTTAGCTTGGTAGCCTAAGAATTAGGGAACAGACACCCTAATTGACACGAATCCTAAAGGTAGATCTATGGGCACTAACTACCCCCATACTGGAAAATGGTATGCTTTAGTACTTCGAGTTATTAATACAGATGGATTTCTGTTTTGGGGATATTCTATATGCATTTTGTTAATGTCGGTTACTAGGTGTTCAACTTATGAATGGTTTTTATACAGTTTGCATGTTAGTGAAAAATGGAAATGAGTATCTTGTGGTCTATTACATAATTGGAAATGATTGTTTATGATAAACTAATGAACTCACCAACCTTTTGATTGACACTTTAAAGCATGTTTATTCTCAGGTATTAAAGAAATCTTCCGCTGTGCATTTGCTCATTTTAGAGATATTACTTGGAGTCATTCATGACAAATTTCAAAAGATGTTGCATTCGAGTCGTTGAGTTCATCAAGATTATTATTAATTCAATTATAGTTGGATATATTATAAAATGGTATGCATATCATCAACTGTTGATGAAATGAAAGATTGTCTTTTAAAAACGAATGCAATGTTTGTAAAATGTATCATATAGAGGTCAAATACCTCGCGATGTAATCAACTATTGTGAATCTTTTATAATCGGTATGAACGGGTCCTTTCAGTTGGTATCATAGAGTTGGTCTTAGCGAATCAGGTCTTGCATTAGTGTGTCTAACTGATAGTTGTTTAGATGCATTAGTGGGTCTGGACTTCGACCGTGTCTGCATGTCAAAAGTTTTACTTATCATTTCGTGTCGAAAATTACCTGCTTATCATTCTTAGTCTAGACACATCTTACTACATTGATTGCATGAATAGTGTATAGACAAAATTCATATCTTAGCGTATCTGTTAATCCATATCTTAGCGTATCTGTTACTATAAACTTTGCCTAGTATATTCCGTAAATTCCTCTGTAATCTACGAAATCTTTTGTTCTATATATATATATATATATATATATATATATATATATATATATATATATATATATATATATATATATATATATATATATATATATATATATATATTCTATATAATTAGAATACCACCCGATAGCCGGAAATCATTTCATATCAAATTTTTTTTAATCGTACAAAATGGAACTCGCCACTAGTTCAAGTCCCTCAGATTCTGATATCGAATTCCACTCAAGCTCCGAAAGCAGTGTGACCAGAATGAATCAACCAATTAGCCATCATCTATTCTGGATGAATTGGGAATGGGTTCGTAGTCTATTAAATCATTGGAGACAAGAAGAAGGCGATCCCTTCCATCCATCACATTCCCCTCTTGGCGAAGAACCTGAAGCACTTACCGGAGAACCTGTTCGTAATACCATTTTCTCTCTCATTTCCAGAGTATCTCGTCACGATTATATACTATCTCAGATTCTAGATCTTATTCATTCGCTCGCCTGAATCGACAATAACCCCAGTATAATAGAAGAAGTCAACAAGCTTTGCGCTCGGGTAGTGGCTTTGGAGAATATGGTGCAAAGGTTACAAGCACCAGCAGCAACATTGGCAGTGACAGTACCACCAGTAACAGCACCAGTACCATCAACAATCCATGCCTCAATATCTCATTCTGTACCACGAGTATAATCATCATTCTACATATCGTTCCACATCATCTATCTTCATTCTACATTGCAATTATATAATCTCTGATGTTTTAGAAATTATGTGTTCTAGATCTAACAATAAATCAAATGAGTTTAATAGTATATTAACTCATTAAATCAATGATTACATCTGAAGAAAATATATATGTATATATGTTTTCATAAAAATTGTAATTAAAAATTCTTTTGTACTAACTGTTAATGGTGAAAATATTTTAACGGGTAGGTAATACCCGAGGAATATTTAGATTTAACATTAATAAGTTACACTGTACATTCTTCGAATCTGATTCAACCATTATTTACTATCCTACTTACATCCACAGATATACGAATCCGTTCACCACAGAATAACCATTTACATTCAATTTCATATTTGGATTTTGACTTATCAGAATCCAACAAGTGGCATAATGAAGAAAACATTGAACAAAATAAAAATTGTTAGAAACAAACAAATTAACTATGAGAAAATTTTTGTTAAGAATCCACGCTAACAAAATACTAGCTAACTGTTCCTAGCTAACTGTTAATTCCTTATTACATTTTATTTATCGCAATTTTAATTCTCGCAATTTTATTTATCGTCATTTAATTTCTTTTATTTATTTTACGCACTTTATTTATCATCATTTAAATACTCTTATTCACGCATTTTAAATATCGGGACACGTATACAATGTTTTCACATATCATATCGACGTCATCTATATATATTATTTGGAATAACCATAGACACTCTATATGCAGTAATGCTTGAGTTAGCTATACAGGGTTGAGGTTGATTCTAAATAATATATATACTTTGAGTTGTGATCGAGTCTGAGACATGTATATAATGGGTCATGACACGTATTAATTAATTCGAATATTATATATTAAACTATATATAAATTATTGAACTACTAACTGTGGACTACTAATTGTGGACTACCAACATTGGACAATTAAAATGAATTAAAATATTGATTTTAACATATGAAACTAAACAATTCTTCAAGTTTGCCACTTGATTTCATCTTAAACCTCATTTGTATCTTGACGATTACAATCTGCGTTCAAACCTTTCATGATTCTTGAAAATTGCTCAATCGAGAGGATGAACCAACCGCACTTCATCTATGGAAGAAAAGATTTAGCAACATAGTTATACACCTGGAAAAACTCGAAAACTGAGTTAACATTTAACACGTAGCTGTGCTAATTCCTTTAGCATTATTATTACCGAAAATAACTTTGCAACTCCTGTTCGAGATAGCCAGTTTTGTCATAGCTCCAACAAGCCAACTTCGACTTTTCGTTCAAAATAATCTTATTACAACCTTGATATATATGCGTGCTCTTTTATTGTTACCGGGGAACCTTTTATATTCCACCATATTACCAGCAGACGTACCAGCAACCTCGTTGCTCCTTAGCTTAAATATCTCCAACAAATCACTATATTTATCTATTGAAGTCTTATCATGAACTCATCGGCATCTTGTAACAATAATTACCATATCAAATACCGGGAGGCATCAATCAATAATCTCAAATTTCTCAGCGATTGTACAACAACAATTATATATATATATATATATATATATATATATATATATATATATATATATATATATATATATATATATATATATATATATATATATATATATATATATATATATATATAACTTATATCTCCTGGATTTACGAACTTCAGTTCTGAATTTCTGAAAAGCACTTTAGCCTAGGAAACAGTCTTCTGAGTGTTGAAAAAGCTCAAAGATTTTGATACTAGAAAATGAATTGAGCAAACCATGAAGGAGACTCTGAACAAATCACAAGGACTAAACTTGTACAAAAAAAATCCCAATGATTCTGATTCTGATGAAATCTTTAGCAAATACCTAGCTCCTTAATCGCTCTAAATCATCGTGAATGAATTTCTTCATCACAATTTGATTCTAAAATTCTAAGATATTATCGTATCTTCCATTATTAATATCCTCAATATTTCTGAAGATATCTTCATAAATATTCTCGTCCAATATTAATTATCTCTCCGCGCTATCTGACCTCATAAAAGAAACTATTTTAGTTTCTAAATTCTGAAATATTCGAATTTAAAGTATGAATGTTTTTTGAAGTAGTGTTTGGAATTAAAGCATGAGTTAGTATAATATAATGACACTTGATCAACGTGATTATATTACAGTAAGTCATGCAGAGTTTCTAATGAAACATGATAATTCACAGACCATACCGTCATCATGTGCCATGTTACACGACTCTTACATTCTATCTAATCTTCAAACATATCAAGAACATATCTTCCTGATAGTTCTATCTTTTCTCTTGAAATCTGGTGACTTAACCAATCAAGATCATGCTACTACAATCTCTCTTAGAACGTTAGTCATGTTCATTCGAAGCTTCATACCTACGAATTCTGGACCATTATTCGCTTGACTAAAAGTCGGGAAGAGAAAACAAAAGGATGGAACTCCATAATATAAAGGAAATGAAGAGGGTGGAATTATAGTGAAATATCCGACAGAACAATCAAAACAGATTATCACATTTGACCAAAGATGATCCTAATTTCCTCAATTATCGAAGAATCAAATCTTATTACGAAGATTGCCTCTAAATTCCTTGATTTCCGGAAATTAGCCGTGACTACGTCACCAGGCAAGACGAATCTGCATTTATTCATTTCACTCTTTTGTAATAGCTTTATTCGTGCTCTTTGAATAATCGAATTGTTTTATTCATATTACTCAATAATGATAAAACTATATTTATCAACTCATATTCGTCAAGAAAATATTTTTTATTGTTATCCATGACCACCTCACTCAAATTTCGGGACGAAATTTCTTTAACGGGTAGGTACTGTGACGACCCGGAAAATTTTGACTAATTTTAAACCAAACTCTCGATACGATATTATATTTTTGACACAATAAGCAAAGTCTGTAAGGTTGAGTCTCAAAAAGTTTGAACTATTTCATATATTCAATTGACCTTCGACCATTCCCGACGATTCACGAACCACTATTTGTAAATAGTTATGTGTGAATATATATATATATATATATATATATATATATATATATATATATATATATATATATATATATATATATATATATATATATATAAGTAATAATTGGAAATATAATTCGAAACATTATATGTTGTTGTTATTAAAATGAATTATGTAAAATAAAATAAAAATAGAATATTATAATAATTATTATTTACAACATAACTATATATAAATAAAGTATAATAAACATAAATATTAAATGATTGTAATACTCGTTTGATATTCCGATTGATATTAAGCAAACTAAATTCAAACTTATATGATTTTAAAATAAATGGTGATTCGAAAATGAGTTTTATAATTTATAGACTTATTAAAAATGTATTTAGGAGCTGTTTGTTTCTTGACTTGATGAATCATTGGATTATATGTATACATATATATGCATAATATACCACCCAGTGCATCTATTTCTATTTCTTATCACAATCAATATCATTGATATCCACTTTCTTATTGTAGATATATATAAATAATATATATACATATTATGCTTCTCTTTTGAGTGATATCAGTGAGACCTTTAACTGTGATATTATCTTTTGGCCTAAGAAAATTTAAATGTTTGATTAGGTCCAGTTAAAAAGCTTTGATCCACTCACTTTCCTTCTACTCCGTATTACTTATTTGTTCAATTTTGTAGACCCATGCTCACTTGTCCTCACACCATTTGTGAAACCCACAATTCTAAAGTTTTTAAATAAAGCAGACACTGTCTTTATTCTTTACATACATTGCATACACTTGAAAGTTATCATTATTATTATATGATTGTTATTACTTTACATATTCACGAGTAATTTTCTGTTCCCTATCATAATCAATTCCATTCATTCTACCATCCCTAAAATATCTATTCCCCTGACCAACAATGAGAATCACAACCATAATTTAAGTTTACTGTGTCACTACTTTTGTCTCACTACTTTATATCATCTCTATCTATATTATATGCTTACTCAAACCCCACACCAATTTACCTGTCCCTTTATGTTGATTAATTGATTTACACTATACAAACTTCAATATATATTGATCACTTTTGTTTCATTTCAACTCTATTATAATTATATATGTACACACACAAGACATACTTGCAACACCACAAAACTATCCACCACTTCCACAACCATCAGCTCCCTCTTCGACGCTATACCACTCTCAACCAACCATCGAACTACCCATTTAATCACCACCATAGCCACCTGCTGTAAATCATGACCCATGACCATCCTAGAATAACCATCGAGCACCATCAACTTAAAACAAACCACCACCGTAGACACACACCACCTTCTATCATAACACCCACCACGAACACTCTACTTTTATTTACTCATTTCGTTATGTTTTCTCTAACCATCGAAGTACCACCAGGTGAAACTGAGACAGACTATTCTGCTCGACTTCTAGCCATGTATCATCACCATTAAAACACCTTAACTGTGCTACTATCTTCTACAGCCTGTCATCTAAATTGATTCATTACTGCTCAAAGAATTCATCGCTTGTTACTCCTCACCTGTTCTACTATTCGGCAGTTTGAAAATCATTGAAGCCACTTACTGCCCTTGTTTTGTTGACACCTAACGAAGCCTACCTCCTACCCCGTTGAAAACAATAGTCGAACAGGCCTCTCCACAAACCCAAATATACCTACAACACCGAACCCACTTCAAACTCGATCGTTTCTTTCTATTATTGTTTCTGTTCGAAAGATCCATCACACACACCTTATAAACTATTGCAATATTACTGTTTTTCTGTTCAAACCATGAACAACCATTGACGGGCTGCCACGGCCATCACTCTTCTGTTTCTATTTTGATCCAACCATAAACCACCCTACAACACACCACGACTAAACCAGGTTGTTGTGCGTTGTTTTTTTTCTGTTTCAAGTAAACCGCTACTACAGCCTAGACGTTTCTGTTTCAAAAGTAAATCACAAACCAACACCATTTATTCATAAATTTTGAGGCAATGATTTGAATCGCTTTTGGCGTTTCCTTTTTACTATGTTGCCGACCATTTCCAAAGTGAAAATGAAAACCCCACATCCCTTTCATATTGTATGCCTATTTCTAATTACATTAAACCCACTAGCTTCCAACTGTTTATTTCAAGGGGCATATAACAAATCTAAAACAAAACTAGACTAGTCGTTTATGAATGGACTGTTGAGGTATTAATTGGGCCGTGAATCTTTTTGGGCTCATGATTTGTACATGGGTCTTGATTATTAATGTACCTAGGCTTGCTTGTTAATAGACTACACAGATTTTTGGGCTCAAAGAACTGTAAATGACTTGTTTTAGAATTAAGATTAAAAGATGATACGGTGGTGTTGTTAGTGGTGATTATGGTTATGATGTTAAATATAAGATGATGACAAATGTAACGATGATAGATGTTAGACTAGGATGTTAATGGTCATGATGATGATATTATGATTGGGTGATGATGATTCGAGTACGCGTTTGATGATGAAGATCACGATGTACGAACTATGATGATGATGGACGGATGCATGCTGATGATGATGATAATGATGAAGGCATGACGATAAGGATGATGCCATGTTATGATAATAATGAATTTATGATAATAAGATGATGATAATTAAGTAATAGAAATAAGTATGGTTAAAAAGATTTAAGGAACGAATTTCAACAGAATGTAAGGGGCAGATCAATGGTTTGGATTTGTTATTGGGTTAGCGGGATGTCGCGGGTTCAAACCTGGACTTGGGCATTTTTTAAGGACTACTTCATTGAGGTAGTTTACTTATTACTCATTTTTATTATTATTATTATTGTTATTATTAGTTATTATTGTTATTAGGTTATTACTAATATGAAGAACATAATTATTAGTATTGTTAATACAATTAATTAATGTTAATATCATTATTGTTAATATTAGTAATATCATCATCATTATTATTATTATTATTATTATTATTATTATTATTATTATTATTATTATTATTATTATTATTATTATTATTATTATTATTATTATTATTATCATTTCTATTAAAAATTATTATCCTTAGTATTAAATGATTAATAAAATTATTGTTATTATTATTACTAACATTGATATTAGAATTAACATTATTATTATCATTTAGGTTATTATTATTATTAGTATCATTATTGAAATTATTATTAATACCATTTATATTAGAAATTATCATTATCTAGAGTATCATTTTTATTATCACTATTATTGTTATTATTATAAATAAATATTATTTTTCAAAAATACATTTCAAATATGTTAATATTATATATTACTAAATTTTTATGACATTAAGTATGCTATATATAAAATATATTAATTAATATAAATATATATTCTTATCATATATAAACCATGAAATAAATTTTTATTTGTAATATATTATGATAAATGATAAATATTATATTATTAAACTACTTTAATAAGTATTTATTATATTAATATTAATAAATGTAATATAGAAATAAATATTAACTACCTAAAATACATAGGATAAATATAACTTAATTAGTAATATGATGTGTAAAATATTAATATATCAACTTGTTAGTTATATATATATATATATATATATATATATATATATATATATATATATATATATATATATATATATATTATATGTTTTAATATATATATAACTGATATAGGTTCTTGAATCCGAAGCCAACCCTACACTTGTTCAATGTCGTCATATGTATTTTTACTACAAAATACAGTATATGTGAGTTTCATTTGCTCCCCTTTTAAATGCTTTTGCAATATATATTTTTGGGACTGAGAATTACATGCGTTGCTTTTGTAAATGTTTTACAAAATAGACACAAGTACTTGAAATTACATTCTATGTTGGATTATGAATACCGAATATCACCCTTTTAGCTTGGTAGCCTAAGAATTAGGGAACAGACACCCTAATTGACGCGAATCCTAAAGGTAGATCTATGGGCACTAACTACCCCCATACTGGAAAATGGTATGCTTTAGTACTTCGAGTTATTAATACAGATGGATTTCTGTTTTGGGGATATTCTATATGCATTTTGTTAATGTCGGTTACTAGGTGTTCAACATATGAATGGTTTTTATACAGTTTGCATGTTATTGAAAAATGGAAATGAGTATCTTGTGGTCTATTACATAATTGGAAATGATTGTTTATGATAAACTAATGAACTCACCAACCTTTTGGTTGACACTTTAAAGCATGTTTATTTTCAGGTATTAAAGAAATCTTCCGCTGTGCATTTGCTCATTTTAGAGATATTACTTGGAGTCATTCATGACAAATTTCAAAAGACGTTGCATTCGAGTCGTTGAGTTCATCAAGATTATTATTAAGTCAATTATAGTTGGATATATTATGAAATGGTATGCATATCGTCAACTGTCGATGAAATGAAAGATTGTCTTTTAAAAACGAATGCAATGTTTGTAAAATGTATCATATAGAGGTCAAATACCTCACGATGTAATCAACTATTGTGAATCGTTTATAATCAGTATGAACGGGTCCTTTCAGTATGTGTCAAGTGTGAGTGACTGTATGTGACTATGTGTACACCCAGTGCTCATGACAATAGTGAATTCCGTCGATTGAGCTGAAGTCGATGATGAATACCAACATAAGATATCAACCTTTCCATTATTAATGTTGTGGTGATATAAGTGTGTTGAATGTGTACCCCGACCAAGTGGTGATGCCTGGACTATATTTGTGTCTAGGGATTAGTGTAATGTAGTGCCTTAACTGTGGAGCAAATCCCTCATTTGTGTCAACTACTTTTTGTAATAAGTTGAATGTGCCTGTTAATATAATTACTAAACTTTTAAGTGTCGATGTTGGTGAAGGTAGGACTATTCTAGTCACATAGTGTGTGTCTAGAATTACTATTGACATAGAGGGTAGTCTTTTCCCTGTGACTTGTCTAGTGATGCATATAGCAAGCTTTTATATAGTATTAGGATTGGATTGTCTTAGTGACCATAAGGCCAGTATTAAGTGCCATAGGAAGATTATATCTTTTCCTGTGACCGATGGGAAACTGGTAGTGGCTCGTGGTGATCGCGGCGGGTTCCGTTGTCCGTTAATGTCCATGATGAAAGCTCAAAAATCTTTGGCCAAGGGATGTGATTCTTTCTTAGCTTAGGTGATCGATGTAAAGAAGGAAAAGAAAGTAGTGTTTGACATTCTCGTGGTGTCTGAATATCCATAAGTGTTCCTAGATGAATTATCAGGCTTACCGCTGATCAGGGAAGTTGAATATAAGATCGAATTAGTGTCAGGGGCTATGCTGGTTGCCAAAGCTCCGTATAGATTAGCTACTTCATAAATTCGTGAAATGGTGTCCCAAATTCAAGAACTGTTGGACCGCGGGTTCATTCGTCCGAGTTCTTCACCGTAGGATACACCAATGTTATTTTTTTTTAAAGGAAAGATGGTACACTCCGAATGTTTATAGATTATCGTGAATTAAATAAAAGAACAGTGAAGAATAAGTATCCGCTTCCTAGGATAGATTACTTATTCAATCTGCTTCAAGGAGCTTCATCCTTTTCGAATATAGATTTACTTTCAGGATATCACCAGGTTCGTGTTACTGAATCTGACATTCCTAAGACTGCATTTCGTACTCATTATGGTCTCTAAGAGTTTTCTAGGATTAGTGTAGTTATACCTAAATGAAATAGTATCACGTCATGGGATACCGTTGTCTATTGTATCATATAGAGATTCGAGATTTGTATCTAGCTTCTGGAATAGTCTACAAGAGAATTTGGGTACTCGTGTCAACCTTAGTATAGCTTATCATCCTCAGACTAACGGTCTAAGTGATCGAGCTATTCAGACCTTAGAGGATATGTTAAGGGCTCGTGTGTTAAAATATGGTGGATCGTGGGATTATCATCTACCATTGATTGAATTTGCTTACAATAATTCCTATCCTTCAAGTATTGGCATGCTTCCTTATGAAATTTTATACGGTAGAAAGTGTCGAACTCCATCATGTTGGTTAGAGGCAGGTGAAAAACAGTTTGCGGGTCCATAAATTGTGCAGCAGACTGCAAAAAATGGCCATTGAAAGTGAAAAGTTGAAAGCTGCCGGAGATCTATAAAAGACGTATCCCGATCCGCATCGATGACCAGTGATGTTTACAGTGGGTGAATGTGTGTATTTAAAAGTGTAACCGTAGAATGGTGTAATTCGGTTCGGCAAACGAGGAAAATTAGCTCCGAGATACATTGGAGCTGACAGGTATTCATGATACCTTCAACGTGTGTTATCGCTGCAAGTGCAAAGTGGACTATGGAAATCAAATTCTTCCTCTCCAAGATCTAAAAGTGGACACTAATAAGAAATTGGTGGAAGAATCAGTGAGAATTGTACACCAAAAAGTGACAAGGTTTTGCAAGAAACATATTCCAATGGTGCTTGTGGAATGGAAGCACCGTTTGGGTGCAAACTTGACGTGGGAGACTAAGGAGTTGATGACTTCTAGATACCCTCATATGTTTAACCGTGACCAGATTCTGAGGACGGAATTGTTGGTCCCTTGATAAACAATAGGAGTATTGTAGAGGGGGTGAATACAATTCTTTTAAATTAACTTAATCAGTTAAGACAGTTTAGTATTCAAGCAAGTAAATTAAGTAGAGTCAAAGGTAAATTCTCAACGGTTTATTTTTTATTGGTTGAATCACAAAGAATTACAACTATCCTTGGCAGAATGATAGTTGGTTGATATAGATTTACCTAGTTATAGCTATTGAGGATATTCTTAAAGCTATTACAAGTTTGGACTCTAAATAATTAAACCCACACCACTAGTTGTTACAATAGTGGATACACCAATTTATAGTAGTCCTATTAACCGTGTAATTGTTCTATTGTCCACTGGCACATAGGATGTCCGTACTTGTGGGGACAATTGTGTCAGAGAGCGTGCTCCCTTCTTTCCTCTTTGGTAGCTATTTGCAGGAACACCCCAATTCGAGTTGGCACCACTATTTGTTTAAAAAAATAGAATGTTGTGTTCCCTAGGCGTTGACAAAGGATAACACATGTCTGCACATGCGTTAAACTTCTGCATTCCCACGTGGTCTTGTAAAGTCACTTTTCAGCCGCCGACGCGTGTCCTTTTTTGTTCAACTTTGTCTTCATCTTTTGTTGAATAGTACAACTGATTTAGACCACTCAGGAAACCACTATGCTTGTAATGGAGCATAGCTATCTTGTGTTATATGATGCTTTCCAGCCATACTGGTTCTTCTATGCTGAGTCACTAGATATTCTTGAATTGCTGGGTACACATCATGTGCTGATTCAAAGAATATTATCTATCTTAAGCTGGTAGACTAGGCAGCATACTAGACACTCGACATAGCAATATTTGCTATCTACATTTTAGTGTAAATAAATTCTATTTTGTCATAATTAAATCCTTAATTACTCTGGGGACTCAACAATCTCCTCCTATTTGATGATGACAAAACCTATGACATATAGAGAAAACACTAAAGCAAGCACTAAGGAACCTCATGAAAAATAGGCAGTAAATTTGTCCTTTTTTGGTTTGTTTTGGGATCTTTTGTTGAGTTATCTATATCTTATAAATTGATATGATTTTGAAGATAAACTCATTTAATTTTTATTACAACAGATTATATACAATAATTTATAAAACAGTACAATGAAACATGAAATAACAAATGATACAATAAAGCACTAGAAGGCTATCTGTCTTTATCTTTATCTTTATCTTTATCTTGTTCATCACCAGATAGCTCTTCTTCCTTCACTTTCACTGCTGCCCAGGCTTCAAGGAACCGGATAGGTATCTCAGCAGGATCAACCACTGGAATCTTAGGGGGTAGAATGATGTGATCTCTTTTGTGTGGGCCAGCACTAATAGATTTCTTCCTTTTAGGCTTTTGTGAAAGAACTTCTTCTACATTAACTTCTGGTGCATTCCCATACTTGACTGCCTTGTTGAAAAGTTCTTGTAGTTCTGGATTCAGTGCATCTTTAATACCACTTTTCCCTTTACCAGTGAAGTAATGCAGTATCTCTATCCATTCACTAAATCCAAAGGTTCTCATATCAGTATAATCTACCCTCTCATGAACATTATTGTCCCTGCCGACACTGAAGGACCTTTTTGTGCCGTTATGCACTTTAATGATCTTACCAGGATTAGATCTTCTGTTCATCACATCAGTATATTTACTCCTAAAGAAATGATCAGATAATTCTATTGTTCTTTCACTTTCAATATGAGTTACAGTAGGTACCTTCTCAGCAGCTTCCAGTTCATCAAATACCTTATCCTGTTCTTTAACTATGGCTTTAGCTAACTTGAGAGATGCAGCTTCTTATTTTCTATCAGCAGCCAACTTAGCTTCTTCTTCCCTAAGCCTCAGTCTTTCAGCATACTCAGCGTCAGCATCCTCCTTTTTTTGCTTTTCAATTTGAATACTCAAGAGATAGTCATTCACAGTGATGTTCAGGGATTTTGCTGTTGCAATCAATTGCCTGCCCTCATCTATATTTAGGGCATCACAATATTGCCTTAAGTCCATGTCAAGCTGTAAAGCCTCATAGAAGAGGGCTTTCTCCTCTTCAGTGTGAAGCCTTTGACCACTGTTGGATAGATACATACCAACATCAATGTTGTATGTCATGGCATCAATATAGAATTTCTGATCCAAGGGATGATACAACAGCCTGATGTGGTGAATTCTTTTTGGTATAGCTGCTTCTCTTTGTTCTAGCAGCTCAGGTATAGTGATCTCAAGCCTGTAAGCCTCCCTTTCATATGGATTCATTTTTCTGATGTCAGGCTTACCCTTTGCAGCTGAGTCATCTTCCCAAGTGGTATGCTTATCATTTTTCTTGGGAGAAGATGGATGATACATAAAAGGTGATTCTGCTATGCCAGAAGGACCCACTGGTTCAAAGTTAATACGTTCATCCAGTGTCCTACCAAAGTAAGCAAGAGTCCGGGCAGGTATTGGTGATTGAATGAAAGTTGAACTCCCCCTGCCCCAGACTGTGAAATCAGCAGCATCAACAGAATCAGTATCATCATTAGCACCCAGCTCATCCACCTTAGCTGGGTCTTCAGATCTTGTTTCACCCAGCAGCACACTTCTGGTTGGGTCTTCTATCACAGCACACCTTGCTGTGTCTTCAGTACCAGCTGACTGATTAGTATCAGCTGGCATAACTGTCGCAGTATCTTCACTAGCTGCCTCAAATAAGGTCTCTTTCCTTAGCGGCTAGTTGTTCCTAGGGGCAGATTTTACCCTTTGTTTATCGATTGGCTTGGGTTCAGCTGGTGGTTCTTGTGTTGATGCTGGTTGTTGTGGAGGTAGATAGGGAGTGATTGCAAGATACTCCCTCTTATCATCATCAAGGTTGATGAATTCTGCTGGTTGTTGTGGTGCACCTGGCTGAGCAGAAGATGCAGGTCGAGATGATTGGCCGGTTTCCAACATAGCATCCAGCCACTTCATAAATACATCAGCTCTTACTCCTCCTGACCCAGTCGAGTCCAAATATCTTTGCATCTCTTCAGGTGTCATCTTTTTAATTCTATCTGATCGCTCAGCATACAACTTTGCTGTAAAGACCCATCCTAATCCATAAGGACAAATACAAAAACATATGATTACATTGCGAGGTACTTGACCTCTATATGATACATTTTACAAACATTGCATTTGTTTTTAAAAGACAAACTTTCTTTACATCGACAATTGACAGGCATGCATACCATTTCATAATATCCATTATCCAACTATAATTGACTTAATAATAATCTTGATGAACTCAACGACTCGAATGCAACGTCTTTCAAAATATGCCATGAATGACTCCAAGTAATATCCTTAAGATGAGCTAATGCACAGCGAAAGATTTCTTTAATACCTGAGAATAAACATGCTTTAAAGTGTCAACCAAAAGGTTGGTGAGTTCATAAGTTTATCGTAAACAATAAAATTCATCATTTTAATAGACCACCAGAATTAATATTCCCATTTCCCATAACCATTATGCATAAAATTCATTCATATGGATTGAACACCTGGTAATCGACCTTAACAAATTGCATATAGAATATCCTCATCATTCCGGGACAACTTCGGACATGATAAATTCGCCATCATTCCGGGAAAACATCGGACATGATAAATTCGCCATCATTCCGGGAAAGCGTCGGACATGATAAATTCGCCATCATTCTGGGAAAACATCGGACATGATAAAAAGGGCACATTCGATTTCGATAATTCAACCATAGAATGTAGTTTCGATTACTTGTGTCTATTTCGTAATATAGTTATAAAAGTATTTCGTGTGTTCGCAGTTCAAAATATATTTCAAAAGCATTTAACAAAACAGTTATAAAAACAGCGCATGTATTCTCAGTCCCAAAAATGAAAAGAGTAAAAGGGAATCAAATGAACTCACAATCCAATATTTTGTAGTAAAAATATTCATACGAAGAAACTGAACAATGCAGGGTTGGCCTCGGATTCACGAACCTATATCATTTGTATATATATTAACACATATGATGGAAAGTTACATAATTTCATTTATTAATATATTATTTATATATTTGTGTTTATATAGAATTTATACTAAATTCCATTTAAAAAGGTATACTTATATTATATTTTAAAATACATGTTATATATATTTATTTTATATATATTTATATTTAAAATGATTAATATCTATTCATTTATTTATGCTAATATATATACATATAGTTATATATATGACTAATATTATTTTTAAAATCAGTAGTTTGTTATACGACGGTATTTATAAGAAAAATGATAATATGTTTGATATATAGTTATATGAAATGTTAATATAATTATGGTATATGTAATCTGTATACTTTATGTACATAATAATAATCTAAAAAAAATAGTTTTGATAATAATGGTTTACTAATAATAACAATAGTAATAGCTTTATTAATAATGATAATACTAATAATAACGATATTGTTAATAATGATACTTATGCAAATAATAATAATACTGACAATAATAACTATAATTTTACTACTAATGATAATAGTTTTAATAATAATAATGCTAATATTAATGATAATAATATTAATTTGCATTATGCTAGTGATAATAATAAGTAAACTTAACAATAATAATAATAACTCTAATTGTAACTAAAATCATAATAATAATAATAATAAATGATAATTACTACCTTAGTAGTTATGATAAATTTAATAACATTGATAATTAATAACCATAATAATAATAATAATAACAATAACAATAATAATAAGAATAACAACAACAACAACAACAACAATAATAATAATAATAATAATAATAATAATAATAATAATAATAATAATAATAATAATAATAATAATAATAATAATAATAATAATAATATTAATAATAATAATAATAATAATAATAATAATAATAATAATAATAATAATAATAATAATAAAAATAATAATAATAATAATAATAATAATAATAATAATAATAATAATAATAATAATAATAATAATAATAATAATAATAATAATAATAATAATAATAATAATACAAGAAAACTACCTCAAAAAGCGGCCCAAAAAGAAATATAGTGACCCTGCCAGGGTTCGAACCCGCGATCTCTCAATTAAACAAACACACCCAAACCACTCCACTACCCATTCATTTATGTTTAACTTATTTGTTAAACTTATTTAACCTATATTATTCCTGCTTTCTCCTTTGGATTTAGTACAAGAACTCGGCCCACTAGATAATTTAAACCAACCGAAATAGACAACGAACCACGGCCCAACATCAGCTTCTCTTGAATAAAAAAAAAATACTGTAGTGGCCTGGGTTTGAACCCAGGACCTTTCGTATAACCCAACACTCCTAAACCATCAAGCCATCAGTTTCTTTCTGAATTAGTCAAGACTTTAAATCCTTTTAGCTATTATATAGCAGTATCATTATCCCTTTTTCTTCTTCTTAATCAATTCGGCCCAATAATAATCTGTACAATTCCTTTTCTTTTTTCTTTTTTTATAACGTGCAACTACAATATGTCGGCCTCTTTTATAAATCATAAGTGGACTCTTAGGGTTTTGGCCCTACAAATAATTAGAGGAGATAAAGTAGTCGTAAATTACTTCCAAATGGGTTTGAATTGCTTTTTGAAACTCGACAGAAACAAAAAGGGTAGGGTATTCGATTTATTTTAATTGTAATTATCTCATCAACATCTTTATCTCACAGTCCATTACTTTCTTCATCATCGAGCATCATCACTTCTATTATCTTGATCATAAACATCATCTTTATCGAATAGAATAGAAACAAAAAAATATATCAGTGAAACAGTGGAAATGGTGGTGGTTTTCGTCTATTTTATGAAATGTCCCGTTCTTATTGATTAAAAACGTTCCATATTAATTGATTTCGTTGCGAGGTTTTGACCTCTATATGAGACGTTTTTCAAAGACTGCATTCATTTTAAAACAAACCATAACCTTTATTTCATCAATAAAGGTTTAAAAACTTTACGTAGATTATCAAATAATGATAATCTAAAATATCTTGTTTACACACGACCATTACATAATGGTTTACAATACAAATATGTTACAATAAAATAAGTTTCTTGAATGCAGTTTTTACACAATATCATACAAGCATGGACTCCAAATCTCGTCCTTATTTAAGTATGCGACAGCGGAAGCTCTTAATAATCACCTGAGAATAAACATGCTTAAAACGTCAACAAAAATGTTGGTGAGTTATAGGTTTAACCTATATATATCAAATCATAATAATAGACCACAAGATTTCATATTTCAATACACATCCCATACATAGAGATAAAAATCATTCATATGGTGAACACCTGGTAACCGACATTAACAAGATGCATATATAAGAATATCCCCATCATTCCGGGACACCCTTCGGATATGATATAAATTTCGAAGTACTAAAGCATCCGGTACTTTGGATGGGGTTTGTTAGGCCCAATAGATCTATCTTTAGGATTCGCGTCAATTAGGGTGTCTGTTCCTTAATTCTTAGATTACCAGACTTAATAAAAAGGGGCATATTCGATTTCGATAATTCAACCATAGAATGTAGTTTCACGTACTTGTGTCTATTTTGTAAATCATTTATAAAACCTGCATGTATTCTCATCCCAAAAATATTAGATTTTAAAAGTGGGACTATAACTCACTTTCACAGATTTTTACTTCGTCGGGAAGTAAGACTTGGCCACTGGTTGATTCACGAACCTATAACAATATATACATATATATCAAAGTATGTTCAAAATATATTTACAACACTTTTAATATATTTTGATGTTTTAAGTTTATTAAGTCAGTTGTCCTCGTTAGTAACCTACAACTAGTTATCCACAGTTAGATGTAGAAAAATAAATCGATAAATATTATCTTGAATCAATTCACGACCCAGTGTATACGTATCTCAGTATTGATCACAACTCAAACTATATATATTTTGGAATCAACCTCAACCCTGTATAGCTAACTCCAACATTCACATATAGAGTGTCTATGGTTGTTCCGAAATATATATAGATGTGTCGACATGATAAGTCGAAACATTGTATACGTGTCTATGGTATCTCAAGATTACATAATATACAATACAAGTTGATTAAGTTATGGTTGGAATAGATTTGTTACCAATTTTCTCGTAGCTAAAATGAGAAAAATTATCCAATCTTGTTTTACCCATAACTTCTTCATTTTAAATCCGTTTTGAGTGAATCAAATTGCTATGGTTTCATATTGAACTCTATTTTATGAATATAAATAGAAAAAGTATAGGTTTATTGTCAGAAAAATAAGTTACAAGTCGTTTTTGTAAAGGTAGTCATTTCAGTCGAAAGAACGACGTCTAGATGACCATTTTAGAAAACATACTTCCACTTTGAGTTTAACCATAATTTTTGGATATAGTTTCATGTTCATAATAAAAATAATTTTCTCAGAATAACAACTTTTAAATCAAAGTTTATAATAGTTTTTAATTAACTAACCCAAAACAGCCCGCGGTGTTACTACGACGGCGTAAATCCGGTTTTACGGTGTTTTTCGTGTTTCCAGGTTTTAAATCATTAAGTTATCATATCATATAGATATATAGCATGTGTTTAGTTGATTTTAAAAGTCAAGTTAGAAAGATTAACTTTTGTTTGCGAACAAGTTTAGAATTAACTAAACTATGTTCTAGTGATTACAAGTTTATACCTTCGAATAAGATAGATTTATATGTATGAATCGAATGATGTTATGAACATCATTACTACCTTAAGTTCCTTGGATAAACCTACTGGAAAAGATAAAAATGGATCTAGCTTCAACGGATCCTTGGATGGCTCGAAGTTCTTGAAGCAGAATCATGACACGAAAACAAGTTCAAGTAAGATCATCACTTGAAATAAGATTGTTATAGTTATAGAAATTGAACCAAAGTTTGAATATGATTATTACCTTGTATTAGAATGATAACCTACTGTAAGAAACAAAGATTTCTTGAGGTTGGATGATCACCTTACAAGATTGGAAGTGAGCTAGCAAACTTGAAAGTATTCTTGATTTTATGTAACTAGAACTTGTAGAATATATGAAGAACACTTAGAACTTGAAGATAGAACTTGAGAGAGATCAATTAGATGAAGAAAATTGAAGAATGAAAGTGTTTGTAGGTGTTTTTGGTCGTTGGTGTATGGATTAGATACAAAGGATATGTAATTTTGTTTTCATGTAAATAAGTCATGAATGATTACTCATATTTTTGTAATTTTATGAGATATTTCATGCTAGTTGCCAAATGATGGTTCCCACATGTGTTAGGTGACTCACATGGGCTGCTAAGAGCTGATCATTGGAGTGTATATACCAATAGTACATACATCTAAAAGCTGTGTATTGTACGAGTACGAATACGGGTGCATACGAGTAGAATTGTTGATGAAACTGAACGAGGATGTAATTGTAAGCATTTTTGTTAAGTAGAAGTATTTTGATAAGTGTATTGAAGTCTTTAAAAAGTGTATAAATACATATTAAAACACTACATGTATATACATTTTAACTGAGTCGTTAAGTCATCGTTAGTCGTTACATGTAAGTGTTGTTTTGAAACCTTTAGGTTAACGATCTTGTTAAATGTTGTTAACCCAATGTTTATAATATCAAATGAGATTTTAAATTATTATATTATCATGATATTATCATTTATGAATATCTCTTAATATGATATATATACATTAAATGTCTTTACAATGATAATCGTTACATATATGTCTCGTTTAAAAATCATTAAGTTAGTAGTCTTGTTTTTACATATGTAGTTCATTGTTAATATACTTAATGATATGTTTACTTATCATAGTTACATGTTAACTATATATATCCATATATATGTCATCATATAGTTTTTACAAGTTTTAACGTTCGTGAATCACCGGTCAACTTGGGTGGTCAATTGTCTATATGAAACATATTTCAATTAATCAAGTCTTAACAAGTTTGATTGCTTAACATGTTGAAAACATTTAATCATTTAAATATCAATCTCAATTAATATATATATACATGGAAAAGTTCGAATCACTACAGTACCTACCCGTTAAATAAATTTCGTCCTGAAATTTTAAGCTGTTGAAGGTGTTGATGAATCTTCTGGAAATAGATGCGGGTATTTCTTCTTCATCTGATCTTCACGCTCCCAGGTGAACTCGGGTCCTCTACAAGCATTCCACGAAACCTTAACAATTGGTATCTTGTTTTGCTTAAGTCTTTTAACCTCACGATCCATTATTTCGACGGGTTCTTCGATGAATTGAAGTTTTTCGTTGATTTGGATTTTATCTAACAGAATAGTGAGATCTTCTTTAGCAAAACATTTCTTCAAATTCGAGACGTGGAAAGTGTTATGTACAGCCGCGAGTTGTTGAGGTAACTCAAGTCGGTAAGCTACTGGTCCGACACGATCAATAATCTTGAATGGTCCAATATACCTTGGATTTAATTTCCCTCGTTTACCAAATCGAACAACGCCTTTCCAAGGTGCAACTTTAAGCATGACCATCTCTCCAATTTCAAATTCTATATCTTTTCTTTTAATGTCAGCGTAGCTCTTTTGTCGACTTTGGGCGGTTTTCAACCGTTGTTGCATTTGGATGATCTTCTCGGTAGTTTCTTGTATAATCTCCGGACCCGTAATCTGTCTATCCCCCACTTCACTCCAACAAATTGGAGACCTGCACTTTCTACCATAAAGTGCTTCAAACGGCGCCATCTCAATGCTTGAATGGTAGCTGTTGTTGTAGGAAAATTCTGCTAATGGTAGATGTCGATCCCAACTGTTTCCGAAATCAATAACACATGCTCGTAGCATGTCTTCAAGTGTTTGTATCGTCCTTTCGCTCTGCCCATCAGTTTGTGGATGATAGGCAGTACTCATGTCTAGACGAGTTCCTAATGCTTGCTGTAATGTCTGCCAAAATCTTGAAATAAATCTGCCATCCCTATCAGATATAATAGAGATTGGTATTCCATGTCTGGAGATGACTTCCTTCAAATACAGTGGTGCTAACTTCTCCATCTTGTCATCTTCTCTTATTGGTAGGAAGTGTGCTGATTTGGTGAGACGATCAACTATTACCCAAATAGTATCAAAACCACTTGCAGCCCTTGGCAATTTAGTGATGAAATCCATGGTAATATTTTCCCATTTCCATTCTGGGATTTCGGGTTGTTGAAGTAGACCTGATGGTTTCTGATGCTCAGCTTTGACCTTAGAACACGTCAAACATTCTCCTACGTATTTAGCAACATCGGCTTTCATACCCGGCCACCAAAAATGTTTCTTGAGATCCTTGTACATCTTCCCCGTTCCAGGATGTATTGAGTATCTGGTTTTATGAGCTTCTCTAAGTACCATTTCTCTCATATCTCCAAATTTTGGTACCCAAATCCTTTCAGCCCTATACCGGGTTCCGTCTTCCCGAATATTAAGATGCTTCTCCGATCCTTTGGGTATTTCATCCTTTAAATTTCCCTCTTTTAAAACTCCTTGTTGCGCCTCCTTTATTTGAGTAGTAAGGTTATTATGAATCATTATATTCATAGATTTTACTCGAATGGGTTCTCTGTCCTTCCTGCTTAAGGCATCGGCTACCACATTTGCCTTCCCCGGGTGGTAACGAATCTCAAAGTCGTAATCATTCAATAATTCAATCCACCTACGCTGCCTCATATTCAGTTGTTTCTGATTAAATATGTGTTGAAGACTTTTGTGGTCGGTATATATAATACTTTTGACCCCATATAAGTAGTGCCTCCAAGTCTTTAATGCAAAAACAACCGCGCCTAATTCCAAATCAAGCGTCGTATAATTTTGTTCGTGAATCTTCAATTGTCTAGACGCATAAGAAATCACCTTCGTTCGTTGCATTAATACACAACCGAGACCTTGCTTTGATGCGTTACAATAAATCACAAAATCATCATTCCCTTCAGGCAATGACAATATAGGTGCCGTAGTTAGCTTTTTCTTCAATAACTGAAACGCTTTCTCTTGTTCATCATTCCATTCAAATTTCTTCCCTTTATGCGTTAATACAGTCAAGGGTTTTGCTATTCTGGAAAAGTCTTGGATGAACCTTCTGTAGTAACCAGCTAGTCCTAAAAACTGGCGTATGTGTTTCGGAGTTTTTGGGGTTTCCCACTTTTCAACAGTTTCTATCTTTGCCGGATCCACCTTAATACCTTCTTTGTTCACTATGTGACCGAGGAATTGAACTTCTTCCAACCAAAATGCACACTTTGAAAACTTAGCGTACAATTCTTCCTTCCTCAATACTTCTAACACCTTTCTCAAATGTTCACCGTGTTCTTGGTCATTCTTTGAGTAAATAAGTATGTCATCAATGAAAACAATGACAAACTTGTCAAGGTATGGTCCACACACTCGGTTCATAAGGTCCATGAACACAGCTGGTGCATTAGTTAAACCAAACGGCATGACCATAAACTCCTAATGACCGTAATGTGTTCTAAAAGCAGTCTTTGGAATATCATCTTCTTTCACCCGCATTTGATGATACCCGGAATGTAAGTCAATCTTTGAATAAACAGACGAGCCTTGTAGTTGATCAAATAAGTCGTCGATTCTCGGTAGTGGGTAGCGGTTCTTGATGGTAAGTTTGTTCAACTCTCGGTAGTCGATACACAACCTGAATGTACCATCTTTCTTCTTGACAAACAAAACAGGAGCTCCCCACAGTGATGTGCTTGGTCGAATGAAACCACGCTCTAAAAGTTCTTGTAATTGGCTTTGTAGTTCTTTCATCTCGCTGGGTGCGAGTCTGTAAGGAGCACGAGCTATTGGTGCAGCTCCTGGTACAAGATTTATTTGAAATTCAACGGATCGATGTGGGGGTAATCCCGGTAATTCTTTCGGAAATACATCGGGAAATTCTTTTGCAATGGGAACATCATTGATGCTCTTTTCTTCAGTTTGTACTTTCTCGACGTGTGCTAGAACAGCATAGCAACCTTTTCTTATTAGTTTTTGTGCCTTCAAATTACTAATAAGATGTAGCTTCGTGTTGCCCTTTTCTCCGTACACCATTAAGGGTTCTCCTTCTTCTCGTACAATGCGAATTGCATTTTTATAACATACGATCTCTGCTTTCACCTTTTTCAGCCAGTCCATGCCAACTATTACATCAAAACTCCCTAACTCTACTAGTATCAAATCAATCTTAAATATTTCGCTACCCAGTTTAATTTCTCGATTCCGGCATATATTATCTGCTGAAATTAATTTACCGTTTGCTAATTCGAGTAAAAATTTACTATCCAATGGCGTCAATGGACAACTTAATTTAGCACAAAAATCTCTACTCATATAGCTTCTATCCGCACCCGAATCAAATAAAACGTAAGCAGATTTATTGTCAATAAGAAACTTACCCGTAACAAGCTCCGGGTCTTCCTGTGCCTCTGCCGCATTAATATTGAAAACTCTTCCGCGGCCTTGTCCATTCGTGTTCTCCTGGTTCGGGCAATTTCTAATAATGTGGCCCGATTTTCCACATTTATAACAAACTACATTGGCATAACTTGCTCTGACACTACTTGCTCTGCCATTACTCGTTCCGACACCATTTGTTCCTTTCGTTCTATTAACCCCTGGTCCGTAGACCTCACACTTTGCCGCGCTATGACCATTTCTTTTACACTTGTTGCAAAATTTGGTGCAGAACCCCGAGTGATACTTTTCACACCTTTGGCATAGCTGCTTCTGATTGTTGTTGTTGTTGCGGTTATTATTGTTGTTGGGATGATTGTTGTAGTTGCTGTTGTTGTTGTTGTTGTTGTTGTTGTTATTGGGCCGTTTGTTGTAGTTGCGATTGATGTTGCGATTGTTGGGATAATTGTTGCGATTATTGTTGTAATTGCTGTTGTTGTTGTATTGGTGATTCTTATCACCGTTTTCCTCCCACTTTCTTTTGACTTGCTTAACATTGGCCTCTTCAGCAGTCTGTTCTTTAATTCTTTCTTCAATCTGGTTCACTAGTTTGTGAGCCATTCTACATGCCTGTTGTATGGAGGCGGGCTCGTGTGAACTTATATCTTCTTGGATTCTTTTCGGTAATCCTTTCACAAACGCGTCGATCTTCTCTTCCTCATCTTCGAATGCTCCCGGACACAATAGGCACAATTCTGTGAATTGTCTTTCGTACGTGGTAATATCAAATTCTTGGGTTCGTAACCCTCTAAGTTCTGTCTTGAGCTTATTGACCTCGTTTCTGGGACGGTACTTCTCGTTCATCAAGTGCTTGAATGCTGACCACGGTAGTGCGTACGCATCATCTTGTCCCACTTGCTCTAGATAGGTATTCCACCATGTTAACGCAGAACCTGTGAAGGTATGCGTAGCGTACTTCACTTTGTCCTCTTCAGTACACTTACTTATGGCAAACACCGATTCGACCTTCTCGTTCCACCGTTTCAATCCGATCGGTCCTTCGGTTCCATCAAATTCCAAAGGTTTGCAGGCAGTGAATTCTTTGTAGGTGCATCCTACACGATTTCCTGTACTGTTAGATCCAAGGTTATTGTTGGTATGTAGCGCAGCCTGTACTGCGGCTATGTTTGAAGCTAGAAAAGTACGGAATTCCTCTTCATTCATATTCACGGTGTGTCGAGTAGTCGGTGCCATTTCCTTCAAAATAGTCAAATGGAACAAGTTAATCATACAGAATATTAAGAGTAGTTAATAGTATTTCGTAGCATAATATGAACTCATTTATAAAAGCTTTTTCTTCATATTAGCGTTTTATAAGTTTAAATTCGGGTAGTACCTACCCGTTAAGTTCATACTTAGTAGCTAATATACAATTCAACTACTACAATTCTATATGAAAAACTGATTATAATAATATTTCGCGTTCAAACTTTTACACAATATTTTACAAACTTACAATACCGCTTATTTTACATATAGCATGAAATATAGCACACAATAAATTTGATACAAGATGGTTGTGAAGATAATTCTAGCTAGTACACAAGTCGTTCAGCAAAGGCAATAAAGACACGTAATTCATACGTCCAGAAACAAGTCATGCATTCTGGTTTTACTAGGATTACTTCCCATCCTTGGTCTTGTGGAACATAACCGTTATGGTCGTTGATAAGACAGCGTGTTGTAACGTCATCAAAGGGACGAGGGTTACGTAATGTCCAACAGTCCCGTAACAATCTAAAAACCTCATTTCTTACCCCAATTACCGACTCCGTCACTTGTGGGAACGTTTTGTTTAATAGTTGTAGCCCGATGTTCTTGTTCTCACTTTGATGAGAAGCGAACATTACTAATCCGTAAGCATAACATGCTTCTTTATGTTGCATGTTAGCCGCTTTTTCTAAATCACGAAATCCAATATTCGGATATATTGAGTCAAAATAATTTCTTAACCCATTGCGTAAAATAGCATTTGGGTTCCCCGCAATATATGCGTCAAAGTAAACACATCGTAACTTATGGATTTCCCAATGTGATATCCCCCATCTTTCGAATGAAAGACTTTTATAAACCAAGGCATTCTTGGAACGTTCTTCGAATGTCTTACAAACTGATCTCGCCTTAAATAGTTGTGCCGAAGAATTCTGACCGACTCTAGACAAGATTTTATCAATCATGTCTCCGGGTAGGTCTCTTAAAATATTGGGTTGTCTATCCATTTTGTGTTTTTATACTGTAAAATAGACAAGAGTTAGATTCATAAAAAAAATACTTATTAATACAAGCAATTTTTACATATATCATAAAGCATAAGCACACTATATTACATATATTACACCACACGAATACAACTATCTTATTCCGACTCGCTTGTTTCTTCTTCTTCGGTTTTGGTTCGTTTTGCCAAGTTTCTAGGGATATATGATGTTCCCCTAATACGAGCCGTTGTTTTCCACATTGGTTTAGAAAAACCTGGTGGTTTAGAGGTTCCCGGGTCATTGTTACAACTTAAGGACTTCGGGGGTTGACGATACATATAAAGTTCATCGGGGTTGGAATTAGATTTCTCTATTTTTATGCCCTTTCCCTTATTATTTTCTTTTGCCTTTTTAAATTCAGTTGGGGTAATTTCTATAACATCATCGGAATTCTCGTCGGAATCCGATTCATCGGAGAATTGGTAATCCTCCCAATATTTTGCTTCCTTGGCGGAAACACCATTGACCATAATTAACCTTGGTCGGTTGGTTGAGGATTTTCTTTTACTTAACCGTTTTATTATTTCCCCCACCGGTTCTATTTCTTCATCCGGTTCCGATTCTTCTTCCGGTTCCGATTCTTCTTCCAGTTCCGACTCTTCTTCCGGTTCCTCTTCGGGAACTTGTGAATCAGTCCACGAATCATTCCAATTTACATTTAACTCTTCATTATTATTAGGTGAGTCAATGGGACTTGTTCTAGAGGTAGACATCTATCACATAATATCAAACGCGTTAAGAGATTAATATATCACATAATATTCACATGTTAAAAATATATAGTTTCCAACAAAATTTGTTAAGCAATCATTTTTCAAGTAAACACGGTCGAAGTCCAGACTCACTAACGCATCCTAACAAATTCGATAAGACACACTAATGCAAAATTCTGGTTCTCTAAGACCAACGCTCGGATACCAACTGAAATGTCCCGTTCTTATTGATTAAAAACGTTCCATATTAATTGATTTCGTTGCGAGGTTTTGACCTCTATATGAGACGTTTTTCAAAGACTGCATTCATTTTAAAACAAACCATAACCTTTAATTCATCAATAAAGGTTTAAAAACTTTACGTAGATTATCAAATAATGATAATCTAAAATATCCTGTTTACACACGACCATTACATAATGGTTTACAATACAAATATGTTACAACAAAATAAGTTTCTTGAATGCAGTTTTTACACAATATCATACAAGCATGGACTCCAAATCTCGTCCTTATTTAAGTATGCAACAGTGGAAGCTCTTAATAATCACCTGAGAATAAACATGCTTAAAACGTCAACAAAAATGTTGGTGAGTTATAGGTTTAACCTATATATATCAAATCATAATAATAGACCACAAGATTTCATATTTCAATACACATCCCATACATAGAGATAAAAATCATTCATATGGTGAACACCTGGTAACCGACATTAACAAGATGCATATATAAGAATATCCCCATCATTCCGGGACACCCTTCGAATATGATATAAATTTCGAAGTACTAAAGCATCCGGTACTTTGGATGGGGTTTGTTAGGCCCAATAGATCTATCTTTAGGATTCGCATCAATTAGGGTGTCTGTTCCCTAATTCTTAGATTACCAGACTTAATAAAAAGGGGCATATTCGATTTCGATAATTCAACCATAGAATGTAGTTTCACGTACTTGTGTCTATTTTGTAAATCATTTATAAAACCTGCATGTATTCTCATCCCAAAAATATTAGATTTTAAAAGTGGGACTATAACTCAATTTCACAGATTTTTACTTCGTCGGGAAGTAAGACTTGGCCACTGGTTGATTCACGAACCTATAACAATATATACATATATATCAAAGTATGTTCAAAATATATTTACAACACTTTTAATATATTTTGATGTTTTAAGTTTATTAAGTCAGCTGTCCTCGTTAGTAACCTACAACTAGTTGTCCACAGTTAGATGTACAGAAATAAATCGATAAATATTATCTTGAATCAATTCACGACCCAGTGTATACGTATCTCAGTATTGATCACAACTCAAACTATATATATTTTGGAATCAACCTCAACCCTGTATAGCTAACTCCAACATTCACATATAGAGTGTCTATGGTTGTTCCGAAATATATATAGATGTGTCGACATGATAGGTCGAAACATTGTATACGTGTCTATGGTATCTCAAGATTACATAATATACAATACAAGTTGATTAAGTTATGGTTGGAATAGATTTGTTACCAATTTTCACGTAGCTAAAATGAGAAAAATTATCCAATCTTGTTTTTACCCATAACTTCTTCATTTTAAATCCGTTTTGAGTGAATCAAATTGCTATGATTTCATATTGAACTCTATTTTATGAATCTAAATAGAAAAAGTATAGGTTTATAGTCAGAAAAATAAGTTACAAGTCGTTTTTGTAGAGGTAGTCATTTTAGTCGAAAGAACGACGTCTAGATGACCATTTTAGAAAACATACTTCTACTTTGAGTTTAACCATAATTTTTGGATATAGTTTCATGTTCATAATAAAAATCATTTTCTCAGAATAACAACTTTTAAATCAAAGTTTATCATAGTTTTTAATTAACTAACCCAAAACAGCCCGCGGTGTTACTACGACGGCGTAAATCCGGTTTTACGGTGTTTTTCGTGTTTCCATGTTTTAAATCATTAAGTTAGCATATCATATAGATATAGAACATGTGTTTAGTTGATTTTAAAAGTCAAGTTAGAAGGATTAACTTTTGTTTGCGAACAAGTTTAGAATTAACTAAACTATGTTCTAGTGATTACAAGTTTAAACCTTCGAATAAGATAGCTTTATATGTATGAATCGAATGATGTTATGAACATCATTACTACCTTAAGTTCCTTGGATAAACCTACTAGAAAAGAGAAAAATGGATCTAGCTTCAACGGATCCTTGGATGGCTCGAAGTTCTTGAAGCAGAATCATGACACGAAAACAAGTTCAAGTAAGATCATCACTTGAAATAAGATTGTTATAGTTATAGAAATTGAACCAAAGTTTGAATATGATTATTACCTTATATTAGAATGATAACCTACTGTAAGAAACAAAGATTTCTTGAGGTTGGATGATCACCTTACAAGATTGGAAGTGAGCTAGCAAACTTGAAAGTATTCTTGATTTTATGTAACTAGAACATATAGAATATATGAAGAACACTTAGAACTTGAAGATAGAACTTGAGAGAGATCAATTAGATGAAGAAAATTGAAGAATGAAGGTGTTTGTAGGTGTTTTTGGTCGTTGGTGTATGGATTAGATACAAAGGATATGTAATTTTGTTTTCATGTAAATAAGTCATGAATGATTACTCATATTTTTGTAATTTTATGAGATATTTCATGCTAGTTGCCAAATGATGGTTCCCACATGTGTTAGGTGACTCACATGGGCTGCTAAGAGCTGATCATTGGAGTGTATATACCAATAGTACATACATCTAAAAGCTGTGTATTGTACGAGTACGAATACGGGTGCATACGAGTAGAATTGTTGATGAAACTGAACGAGGATGTAATTGTAAGCATTTTTGTTAAGTAGAAGTATTTTGATAAGTGTATTGAAGTCTTTAAAAAGTGTATAAATACAAATTTAAACACTACATGTATATACATTTTAACTGAGTCGTTAAGTCATCGTTAGTCGTTACATGTAAGTGTTGTTTTGAAACCTTTAGGTTAACGATCTTGTTAAATGTTGTTAACCCAATGTTTATAATATCAAATGAGATTTTAAATTATTATATTATCATGATATTATCATGTATGAATATCTCTTAATATGATATATATACATTAAATGTCTTTACAACGATAATCGTTACATATATGTCTCGTTTAAAAATCATTAAGTTAGTAGTCTTGTTTTTACATATGTAGTTCATTGTTAATATACTTAATGATATGTTTACTTATCATAGTATCATGTTAACTATATATATATCCATATATATGTCATCATATAGTTTTTACAAGTTTTAACGTTCGTGAATCACCGGTCAACTTGGGTGGTCAATTGTCTATATGAAACATATTTCAATTAATCAAGTCTTAACAAGTTTGATTGCTTAACATGTTGAAAACATTTAATCATTTAAATATCAATCTCAATTAATATATATATACATGGAAAATTTCGGGTCACTACATTTTAGCAGCGAGAAAAATAGAAGTTGGGTGGTAGTGGTAGTAGTGGTTTACAATGGTGGGTTGAGAGGGATGATTATGGTGACGGTTTGCTTTTGACAGAAATGGAAGAAGAAAAACGTAGCAGGTTAGTGTTTGTTGTTGTTGATCTTCGAAGATGATTGAGATCATGGTGATCGAAGCATTAATCAGACGACAGTGATCGAGTAGGGTAGTGATGGGTGTTATTGATGAAGTTCATGGGGTGATGGTTAAATGGGTGTCGAGTAGCGAAAATATAAAAGGAACAGTAGTTGCACGATGGTTCGATTGAATCAACAACAAAAACAATAAAAATATGTGTACATATATTCGATGGTAAAGGTAGTGTGTGGGATCTAACCGGAGTAGTAGCACCCAATTAATATAGGTTTCTTGGTTTTGGGTTTATCTCGTTAAACAAACGCAGTAGTAGAAATAATCAAGAAAACAATGGTGGTTCGAGTGGTGGTTTTAGGGTGGTAACATTTGTTGCTCACAAAGAAGGAAACAAGATCAAGTTAAGGTGTAATAGTCATATGGTGAATGGCCATTTGGTAAGAGTGGTGTTTGAAATAATGGTGGTGATCATTGTTGATGATTTTGTGGTTTGAACAAGATAGAAGAATGAAAGTTTGCTTGTGTATATAGTTTCTTGGTGGTTCTTAGTGATCGAATAGCAGCAGATTGTTCTTGATGGTTGATGACAATGGGAGGATGATGTGATCAACGAAAAGAAAAGAACAAGAGAAGGGTTGTGGTAGTGATTAATATTCGAAGGTGGTGTAATTGTAGTTTCATTAACTAAGTTAAAGCTTGTTTTGTAGTACCAATAATTTGATAGAAAATATTTACTCAGGATAAAAAAAAATAAAGTAGATTGTGACTCTAAACTGAATTTGGATTGTTACTTGATTTTAAATATCGTGATTTGTACAACTTCAAGATTGAAGAATCAATTTAACATAGTAGGAAAGGTACATGAAACAGATTCAATTATTTCTTTCATTTTATATATTTTATTTAATAATTAATAAATATAAAGACATTAATAATAATAATACTATTAATATTAATAATAGTAATAGTAATTAACAATAATATTATTACTAATTATGAAAATAATAATTTTAAAATTTATGATACTATATACTCAGTAATAATAATAATAATCATAATAGTTATAATTTTCCTAGTAGTTATGATAATAAAGATATTAAATAAAAAAAAATTTATAACACATTAATTGTATCACATTTCCTGATTCAGTAGTATTAATAGCATTTATATTAATATTAATTTTGATTTTAGTATTACTAATAATAGTAGTAATGAAGTAATAATACTACTATATTTTAATTACAATTAAATTTAATATATTAATATTATACATTATTAATTATGTAATACTTATTTTATATAATAACATATTTAATATTTATATAATTTATATACATTACAATATACATATAATACTTCAAATTATATTTCGAATTATTATTTATATATATACACACGTATCTATTTACAATTAATTGTTCGTGAATCGTCGGAACTGGTCGAAGGTCAAATGATTTCATAAAATAGTTCAAAAATTTTGGGACTCAACATAAAAGATTTTGCTTATCGTGTCGAGATCACATAAAAATTCAGTTTAAATTTGGTCGGAAATTTCTGGGTCGTCACAGTACCTACCCGTTAAAGAAATTTCGTCTCGAAATTTGATCGTGGTCATCATGGCTAACAATAAAAATGTTTTTATGACGAATACGAGCTAGAAAATTGAGTTTTATCATCATTAAGTGATATGGATAAAATAATTTGATTATTCGAAGGGTACGAGTGAAGCTATCACAAAAAAAATGAAATGAGTGAATGCAGGTTCGTCTTAACCGGTGATGTAGTCACGGTTGATTTCCTGAATTCAAGGGAAAAGATAGAACTATCAAGATAATATGTTCTTGATATGTTTAAAGGTTAGATAGAATGTAAGATTCGTGTAACATGGCACATGATGACGTTATGGTCTGTGAATCATCATGTTTTATTAGAAACTCAGCATGACTTACTGTAATATAATCACGTTGATCAAGTGTCATTATATTATACTAACTCATGCATCAATTTCCAACACTACTTCAAAATCATTCATAATTTAAACTCGAAGGTTTACAAAATGTGGAAACTAAATAGTTTTCTTTATGATGTGATACAGATAGCGCGGAGGGATAATTAATATCGGACGAGAATATTTATGAAGATATCTTCAGAAATATTGAGGATATTAATAAGGAAAGATACGATAATTTCTGAGAATTTTAGAATCAAATTGTGATGAAGAAATTCATTCACAATGATTTAGAGCGATTAAGGAGCAAGGTATTCGCTAAAGATTTCATCAGAATCAGAATCATCAGGATTCTTTATGTACAAGTTTAGTCTTTGTGATTTATTCAGAGTATCCTTCATGGTTTGCTCAATTCATTTTTCAGTATCAAAATCTTTGAGCTTACTCAATTCTTTATTATCAACTTTTGACTGTTAAGGCAGTCTTCAGTTTTCACTGCTTCATCAACTTTTTTTTTTTTTTTTTTTCAAAACTCAGTAAACTGATTTATAGGCTAAAGCGCTTTTTAAAAATTCAGAATTGAAGTCTGTAAATCCAGGTGATAAAAGTTATATATACATATATATATATATATATACATATATATATATATATACATATATATATATATATATATATATATATATATATATATATATATATATATATATATAATTGTTGTTGTAGAATCGCTGAGAAATTCGAGATTATCTATTGATGCCTCTCGGTATTTGGTATGGTAATTATCGTTACAAAATGCTGATGAGTTCATGATAAGACTTCAATAGATAGATATAGTGATTTGTCGGAGAGATTTAAGTCAAGGAGCAACGAGGTTGCTGGTACGTCCGCTGGTAATATGGTGAAATATAAAAGGTTCCCTGGTAACAATAACAATGGAAAACATATATATTAAAGTCATAATAAGGTTGATTCGAACGAAAAGTCGAAGTTGACTTGCTGGAGCTGTGACAAAATTTGCTACTTTGGAGGGGTATTGTAAAGTTATTTTCGGTAATAACAACGCCAAAGGAGTTAGCACAGATAGGTGTTAAACGTTTACTCAGGTTCTGAGTGTTTTTCGGTGCATGACTATATGCATCAACATTTTCTTTCGTAGATGGAGTGCGGTTAGTTCATCCTCTTGATTGAGGTGTTTTCAAGAATCATGAAAGGTTTGAACGCAGATTGTAATTGTCAAGATACAATTGAGGTTTAAGATGAAATCAAGTGGCAAACTTGAAGAATTGTTTAGTTTCATATGTTATCATCATAATTTTAATTCATTTTAATTGTCCAATGTTGGTAGTCCCCAGTTGATAGTCTACAGTTAGCAGTTCAATAATTCATATATAGTTTAATATATTATATTCGAATTAATTAATACATGTCGTGAGCCATTATACATGTCTCAGACTCGATCACAACTCAAAATATATATTATAATTTGAGAATCAACCTCAACCCTATATAGCGAACTCTAGCATTACAGCATATAGAGTGTCTATGGTAATTCCAATTAATATATATAGATGCGTCGATATGATATGTCAAAACCTTGTATATGTGTCCCGATATTTAAAGTGCGTAAAATAAATAACAGAAATTAAATGACGATAAATAAAATTGTGAGAATTAAAACTGTGATAAATAAATGTAATAAGGAATTAGCAGTTATCTAGGATTTTGTTGGCGTGGATTCTTAACAAAATTTCTCATAGTTAACTTGTTTGTTTCTAACAAATTTTATTTTGTCAAATGTTTTCTTCATTATGCCACTTGTTGGATTCTGATAAGTCAAAATCCAAATATGAAATTGAATGAAAATGGTTATTCTGTGGTGAACGGATTCGTATATCTGTGGATGTAAGCAGGGTAGTAAATGACTGTTGAATCAGATTCGAAGAATGTACAGCGTAACTTATTAATGTAAAATCTAAATATTCCTCAGGTATTACCTACCCGTTAAAATATTTTCACCATTAACAGTTTGTACAAATGAATTTTTAATTACAATCTTTATGAAAAAATATATATACCAATATATTTTCTTCAGATGTAATTATGGATTTAATGAGTTAATATGATATTAAACTCATTTGATTTACCGTTAGAACAAGAATATATAATCTCTAAAACATTAGAGATTACATAATTGCCATGTCGAAAAAAAGATAAATGATGTAGAACGATACGTAGAACGAAAATTATGCTCGAGGACAGATTGTGCTGTTGAGGCGCGTGATGCGGATGATGTTGTTGGTGGTACTACTGGTGATGGTGGTGCTGTTGGTACGGATGGTGCTGTCTGTGATGCCTGCAAGTTGTGCATCATATTTTCCAAATTGATTACTCGAGCGCGAAGCTCGTTGACTTCTTCCATTATTTCAGAATGATTTTAGGTCAGAACGAGCGGATAAATAAGGTTTAGAATTTTGGATAGAATATAATTGTGTTGAGTTACCCTGAAAATAAGGCTGAAAATGGTGTTTCGGATAGGTTCGCCGGTAAGTGCTTCAGCTTCTTCACCAAGAGGTGAATTCGGTTAGTGGAAGGGATCGCCTTCTTCGCGTTTCCATTGATTAAGTAGACTACGAACAAATCTCCAATTCATCCAGAATAACTTATGGCTAATTGGTTAATCCATTCCAGTCACACTGCTTTCGGAGCTTGAGTAGGATTCTATTTCGGAATCCGAGTGACTTGAACTGATGACGAATTCCATTTTGTATGATTGAATAAAGGATTTTTGATATGATTTGATTTTTGAATATTGGATGATATTCTGACTACATAGAATATCTATATATATAGAGCAAAAGGTTTCGTAGATTACGGAGGAATTTACGAAATATGTCAGGCAAAGTTTACAATTATAGATACGATAAGATATGATTTAGCAGATACGCTAAGATATGAATTTTGTCTATGCACTATTCATGCAATCAATGTAGCAAGACGTGTCTAGACTAAGAATGATAAGCAGGTAATTTCCTAAGGGTGATAGTAGGTAACTTTCAACACAAAATGATAAGCAAAACTTTTGACATGCAGACACGATCGAAGTCCAGACTCACTAATGCATCCTAACGACTATCAGTTAGACACACTAATGCAGACTTGGTTCGCTAAGACCACCGCTCTGATACCACATGTAAAGAGCCGTCCTAATCCATAAGGACAAATACAATAACATATGATTACATTGCGAGGTATTTGACCTCTATATGATACATTTTACAAACATTGAATTTATTTTTAAAAGACAAACTTTCTTTACATCGACAATTGACAAGCATGCATACCATTTCATAATATCCATTATCCAACTATAATTGACTTAATAATAATCTTGATGAACTCAACAACTCGAATGCAACGTCTTTCAAAATATGCCATGAATGACTCAAAGTAATATCCTTAAGATGAGCTAATGCACAGCGGAAGATTTCTTTAATACTTGAGAATAAATATGCTTTAAAGTGTCAACCAAAAGGTTGGTGAGTTCATAAGTTTATCGTAAACAATAAAATTCATCATTTTAATAGACCACCAGAATTAATATTCCCATTTCCCATAACCATTATGCATAAAATTCATTCATATGGATTGAACACCTGGTAATCGACCTTAACAAATTGCATATAGAATATCCTCATCATTACGGGACAACTTCGGACATGATAAATTCGTCATCAATCTGGGAAAACATCGAACATGATAAATTCGCCATCATTCCGGGAAAACATCGGACATGATAAATTCGCCATCATTTCGGAAAAACATCGGAGATGATAAATTCGCCATCATTTCGGGAAAACATCGGACATGATAAATTCGCCATCATTCCGGGAAAACATCGGACATGATAAAAAGGGCACATTCGATTTCGATAATTCAACCATAGAATGTAGTTTCGATTACTTGTGTCTATTTCGTAATACAGTTATAAAAGTATTTCGTGTATTCGCAGTTCAAAATATATTTCAAAAGCATTTAACAAAACAGTTATAGAAACATCGCATGTATTCTCAGTCCCAAAAATGTAAAGAGTAAAAGGGAATCAAATGAACTCACAGTCCAATATTTTGTAGTAAAAATATTCATACGAAGAAACTGAACAATGCAGGGCTGGCCTCGGAGTCACGAACCTATATCATTTGTATATATATTAACACATATGATGGAAAGTTACATAATTTCATTTATTAATATATTATTAATATATTTGTAGTTATATAGAATTTATACTAAATTCCATTTAAAAAGGTATACTTCTATTATATTTTAAATTACATGTTATATATATTTATTTTATATATATTTATATTTAAAATGATTAATATCTATTCATTTAGTTATGCTAATATATATATACATATAGTTATATATATAATTAATATTATTTTTAAAATCAGTAGTTTGTTATACGAAGGTATTTATAAGAAAAATGATAATATGTTTGATATATAGTTATATGAAATGTTAATATAATTATGGTATATATAATCTGTATACTTTATGTACATAATAATTATCTAAAAAAATAGTTTTGATAATAATGGTTTACTAATAATAACAATAGTAATAGCTTTATTAATAATGATAATACTAATAATAACGATATTGTTAATAATGATACTTATGCTAATAATAATAATACTGACAATAATAACTATAATTTTACTACTAATGATAATAGTTTTAATAATAATAATGCTAATATTAATGATAATAATATTAATTTGCATTATGCTAGTGATAATAATAAGTAAACTTAACAATAATAATAATAACCCTAATTGTAACTAAAATCATAATAATAATAATAATAAATGATAATTACTACCTTAGTAGTTATGATAAATTTAATAACATTGATAACTAATAACCATAATAATAATAATAATATAATAACAATAATAATAATAATAATAATAATAATAATAATAATAATAATAATAACAATAATAATAATAATAATAATAATAATAATAATAATAATAATAATAATAATAATAATAATAATAATAATAATAATAATAATAATAATAATAATAATAATACAAGAAAACTACCTCAAAATTAGCCCAAAAAGAAATATAGTGACCCTGCCAGGTGAAATGTCCCGTTCTTATTGATTAAAAACGTTCCATATTAATTGATTTCGTTGCGAGGTTTTGACCTCTATATGAGACGTTTTTCAAAGACTGCATTCATTTTTAAACAAACCATAACCTTTATTTCATCAATAAAGGTTTAAAAAGCTTTACGTAGATCATCAAATAATGATAATCTAAAATATCCTGTTTACACACGACCATTACATAATGGTTTACAATACAAATATGTTACAACAAAATAAGTTTCTTGAATGCAGTTTTTACACAATATCATACAAGCATGGACTCCAAATCTTGTCCTTATTTAAGTATGCGACAGCGGAAGCTCTTAATAATCACCTGAGAATAAACATGCTTAAAACGTCAACAAAAATGTTGGTGAGTTATAGGTTTAACCTATATATATCAAATCGTAACAATAGACCACAAGATTTCATATTTCAATACACATCCCATACATAGAGATAAAAATCATTCATATGGTGAACACCTGGTAACCGACAATAACAAGATGCATATAAAAGAATATCCCCATCATTCCGGGACACCCTTCGGATATGATATAAATTTCGAAGTACTAAAGCATCCGGTACTTTGAATGGGGTTTGTTAGGCCCAATAGATCTATCTTTAGGATTCGCGTCAATTAGGGTGTCTGTTCCCTAATTCTTAGATTACCAGACTTAATAAAAAGGGGCATATTCGATTTCGATAATTCAACCATAGAATGTAGTTTCACGTACTTGTGTCTATTTTGTAAATCATTTATAAAACCTGCATGTATTCTCATCCCAAAAATATTAGATTTTAAAAGTGGGACTATAACTCACTTTCACAGATTTTTACTTCGTCGGGAAGTAAGACTTGACCACTGGTTGATTCACGAACCTATAACAATATATACATATATATCAAAGTATGTTCAAAATATATTTACAACACTTTTAATATATTTTGATGTTTTAAGTTTATTAAATCAGCTGTCCTCGTTAGTAACCTACAACTAGTTGTCCACAGTTAGATGTACAGAAATAAATCGATAAATATTATCTTGAATCAATCCAAGACCCAGTGTATACGTATCTCAGTATTGATCACAACTCAAACTATATATATTTTGGAATCAACCTCAACCCTGTATAGCTAACTCCAACATTCACATATAGAGTGTCTATGGTTGTTCCGAAATATATATAGATGTGTCGACATGATAGGTCGAAACATTGTATACGTGTCTATGGTATCTCAAGATTACATAATATATAATACAAGTTGATTAAGTTATGGTTGGAATAGATTTGTTACCAATTTTCACGTAGCTAAAATGAGAAAAATTATCCAATCTTGTTTTACCCATAACTTCTTCATTTTAAATCCGTTTTGAGTGAATCAAATTGCTATGGTTTCATATTGAACTCTATTTTATGAATCTAAACAAAAAAAGTATAGGTTTCTAGTCGGAAAAATAAGTTACAAGTCGTTTTTGTAAAGGTAGTCATTTCAGTCGAAAGAACAACGTCTAGATGACCATTTTAGAAAACATACTTCCACTTTGAGTTTAACCATAATTTTTGGATATAGTTTCATGTTCATAATAAAAATCATTTTCTCAAAATAAAAACTTTTAAATCAAAGTTTATCATAGTTTTTAATTAACTAACCCAAAACAGCCCGCGGTGTTATTACGACGGCGTAAATCCGGTTTTACGGTGTTTTTCGTGTTTCCAGGTTTTAAATCATTAAGTTAGCATATCATATAGATATAGAACATTTGTTTAGTTGATTTTAAAAGTCAAGTTAGAAGGATTAACTTTTGTTTGCGAACAAGTTTAGAATTAACTAAACTATGTTCTAGTGATTACAAGTTTAAACCTTCGAATAAGATAGCTTTATATGTATGAATCGAATGATGTTATGAACATCATTACTACCTTAAGTTCCTTGGATGAACCTACTGGAAAAGAGAGAAATGGATCTAGCTTCAATGGATCCTTGGATGGCTCAAAGTTCTTGAAGCAAAATCATGACACGAAAACAAGTTCAAGTAAGATCATCACTTGAAATAAGATTGTTATAGTTATAGAAATTGAACCAAAGTTTGAATATGATTATTACCTTGTATTAGAATGATAACCTACTGTAAGAAACAAAGATTTCTTGAGGTTGGATGATCACCTTACAAGATTGGAAGTGAGCTAGCAAACTTGAAAGTATTCTTGATTTTATGAAACTAGAACTTTTGGAATTTATGAAGAACACTTAGAACTTGAAGATAGAACTTGAGAGAGTTCAATTAGATGAAGAAAATTGAAGAATTAAAGTGTTTGTAGGTGTTTTTGGTCGTTGGTGTATGGATTAGATATAAAGGATATGTAATTTTGTTTTCATGTAAATAAGTCATGAATGATTACTCATATTTTTGTAATCTTATGAGATATTTCATGCTAGTTGCCAAATGATGGTTCCCACATGTGTTAGGTGACCCACATGGGCTGCTAAGAGCTGATCATTGGAGTGTATATACCAATAGTACATACATCTAAAAGCTGTGTATTGTACGAGTACGAATACGGGTGCATACGAGTAGAATTGTTGATGAAACTGAACGAGAATGTAATTGTAAGCATTTTTGTTAAGTAGAAGTATTTTGATAAGTGTATTGAAGTCTTTCAAAAGTGTATAAATACATATTAAAACACTACATGTATATACATTTTAACTGAGTCGTTAAGTCATCGTTAGTCGTTACATGTAAGTGTTGTTTTGAAACCTTTAGGTTAACGATCTTGTTAAATGTTGTTAACCCAATGTTTATAATAACAAAAGAGATTTTAAATTATTATATTATCATGATATTATGATGTACAAATATCTCTTAATATGATATATATACATTAAATGTCGTTACAACGATAAACGTTACATATATGTCTCGTTTCAAAATCATTAAGTTAGTAGTCTTGTTTTTACATATGTAGTTCATTGTTAATATAATTAATGATATGTTTACTTATCATAATATCATGTTAACTATATATATAACCATATATATGTCATCATATAGTTTTTTTACAAGTTTTAACGTTCGTGAATCACCGGTCAACTTGGGTGGTCAATTGTCTATATGAAACCTATTTCAATTAATCAAGTCTTAACAAGTTTGATTGCTTAACATGTTGGAAACATTTAATCATGTAAACATCAATCTCAATTAATATATATAAACATGGAAAAGTTCGGGTCACTACAGTACCTACCCGTTAAATAAATTTCGTCCCGAAATTTTAAGCTGTTGAAGGTGTTGACGAATCTTCTGGAAATAGATGCGGGTATTTCTTCTTCATCTGATCTTCACGCTCCCAGGTGAACTCGGGTCCTCTACGAGCATTCCATCGAACCTTAACAATTGGTATCTT